>NC_090279.1:52285918-52596918 GCF_040414725.1 Anabrus simplex | reverse complement strand
TGGTGCATCTCGACAGATGATCCCCATATTGTAAGTGAATGTACACGACGTTCCTACATAGGCAGCCCGAGTGACTTTTTGGAACCAACAGAGGAAGCTATACAGTGGATCACTTAACTGGACATTCTGCTATGAAATATGTTTCTTGTCTGTGTATATTTGTAAATACTATATATTTGTATTTATGTATCTAACTTGTTGCCCTATGCTAATAATAATAATAATAATAATAATAATAGGTAAATAACGTAGGGATATAATATTCTTTCAAAATTGTAATTATTGTCACTGACCTTACAAAGTACCACAAGTGTATGTCCTGTTTTAAAACATTTAATGCAGTAGTGTTTTTGAACTGTAGTTGTGACATTGCTAATTAATTTTTTGCTGTCACACCTTTGTTGGTTACTGTGTGAAGTGATCTTTGATAATCCGTGGGAAATGATTGCATAGTCTCGGATTGGTGCTCTTAACCAAGCCCTTGTATCAGCAGGTCATGCGATGGCTAGTCATAGCCTAAGGTTTGACTTCAAACCGGATTTGTGATGGGAACTATGAATTCTGAATGGTTTATTTGATTTTGTGAGTGGTTAGAGTCTTCTCGGCTCTTATTTGATGCACTGACTTGTTCCTACTGTACTTTCACAACTAGTGGCAAGAAATATTCATGTCGGTCCTGAGAACTACCAAGTACCAGCTCACACACTCTGTTTCTTTGTAATTCATGTGTAACAGGACACAATAGGCTACGTTAGAGAACAATCTTGTATTATGACCACCAGTAAAAATGTTGCTTATGAATCTTTTTCACACACAATCATATTTCTATTTTTGATGGAGTCTAAATTAGCTTTCTACTTTCTAAACATATTTTGTGCAGAGACCAGCAAAACGACATGCATTTTATATGTCGTCTTTTTTCTTGGCATATATGTCAGAGGACAGTCCATTGTCTACGTAGCTTAGTCCATTTTACATCATAGATTTTAGATGTTTCTGAAGGATTCAGTCGAACGGATCTTATCTGCTACTTCCCACTTTGTTTTATATCTCACCTCAGGCGCTATTGTTTCCTCACTCTCATTTCAGCAGTCTACAAATATCATGTCACAACTTAAATGACTTCCTTTAAAATGTCTAAACTATTTGCCATGCCAGTTGGGTATTGAATTACATAAGAAAAGATTTTAAGATTCATAAAATTTCCTAATTGCTGACTTGTGGAAATACACGTATTTCTGAGGTTACCAATTAGTGATGAGATTACCTTCCATTTGTGAAGAGACACATCGTCCTGAGCTAAATAATTAGTGATAAGGCTTACTTCCGTTTGTGTAGACACATGGTCCTGAAGTAACCACTTAGTTATGTGGCTTCCTTCCAGACTTAGAGCGTTGAGTGTCACATGGCCCTGAGCTGACCACTTTGTGCCACTCCTCCATGGTCTTCATATTTATAGGCGTGATCGGAGTGAAAATAACAAACTGATTAATATGATCGTCTGCTGTCTATGACGTATGTAAGCAGACATATGAATTGCAAAATTCTATTCAGGCTAGAATACACTGACGGACTCCCCTGTTGTAGGTACTCATAGAATTTCACCGGATATTCAAACTGTCCTTCCCATTTAACACAGACATACCCAATTTTTTTATTTTTTTGAGTTATAAGTTTTTCTTCACAATGCATTTATTGGAGTCACTTAAACACGAAATCCAGAAGCGGTCAGCCATTCAAACACTATTTTGTGAAAATAAGTTTTTATAGATATCGGACATAGGCATTAGGGGAGAAAATTTGAACATACAGTAAACTAATTTGAATGTTAGGATGTGTAAAATATCCATTGCATTTCATTTTTGTAACAGAATATTCATCAGTCTGCATCTGGTGGCAGGGTCCGGTGTTGTGGTTCATTGACTCCAGTTAGATCGGTCTCGGGCCATGTCTGCATGTAGTCTTCCAACTTTCAGGCCGTTGTGCACTTTATCAGTCTATGCTGTCTGGTTCGTCCCTAGCGCCTCTTTTCACCGACTTTCTGTGTAATAGTCTGACTTTCCCATTGTATCGTCCTCTACACGTAACACATGCCCAAACCAGCGCACACGCCTTTCCCCAATTTTCTTCTGGATCGGTGCAATGCCAAAACGTTTTCTAATATCATAATTTGAAATGTGATCTAGTCTAATTATGCCAGCCTTCCACCTAAGCAACTTCGTATCCATGATGCTTAGTTGGCGTTCTACCTCTAGAGCTGGTCAGCATTCGTTGCCGTAGAAAATGACAGGATGGATATTGATAGGACAGATATCAGTTCGGTAGAACTTAGTTTAGAGATGGCCCTTCGTCCAAAGTTCGGAAGGGCACCTGTTGTCATTCTCCACTTCAGTCAGGCTTTGTATATCCTTAAGTTGACTTCATCAGTAAGTCGGCCATAATCATAGATTGTAGAGCCAATATACTTAAATATCTCTACTCGTGCAATATCTTCAACGTCAACATGCATGGTTCCAACTTCTCAAAGATGTAATGCAATGTATTCTGAGTAGTATAAAAGGACAGTTCTGCCGCCAACACCTCCTCCGGCTCCCAGAGGCCTCCTCCACCACCACCACAGCCAGAGGCCTCCCAGACGCCTCCTCCACCACCACCACAGCCAGAGGCCTCCCAGAGCTCTCCACCACCCGCGGGAAATTTGAATTTGTAAACAAAGCCACGTGCTTTTTGACAGCTGTCATCGACAACAACGCATCGCTAACCTCAGTACTGCCATCCTGACGGGCCTAAACCTCAGTAGTACCAACTTAACCTCACAAGTGCGAGATTTGAATTTGTAAACATATCCACGTGTTTTTTGACAGCCACATGCTTTTTGACAGACAACAACGCATCGCTAACCTCAGTACTGCCATCTTGACGGGCCTAAACCTCAGTAGTACCTACTTAACCTAACTAGCGCAAGATTTGAATAGGTAAACAAATCCACGTGTTTTTTGACAGCTGTCATCCGCCATCTTTAAACCACAGAGCACTGTACTGCCCTCTTTATCGCAGTAGCTGCAAATTCGTCACCTGTTATCCGCAGTGCTGCCATCTTAACGGGCCTAAACCTTTGTGCTACCAACCTAACCTCACTAGCGCGAGATTTGAATCGGTAAACAAATCCACGTGCTTTTTTGACAGCTGTCATCTGCCATCTTTAATCTATAGAGCACAGTGCTGCCCTCTTTAGCTACTTACCTTTGAAATGTGGTGGCAGATAATTTGAAAAATGCTTTTTGAGAGTAGCCATCTTTAATCTAGAGAGCACCGTGCTGCCCTCTTTAACTAGATACCTTTGAAATGTGGTTGCAGGCAATTCCACATGACAGCAGCCATCTTTAATCAAGAGAGCACCGTGCTGCCCTCTATATGGTGGCGGAAATTTGAAAAATTCTACATGCTCTTGTTTGGAAACAAACTCACGCGCTTTTTTGACAGCCGTCATCCGCCATCTTTAATCAACACAGCACAGTGCTGCCCTCTTTAGCTAGATACCTTTGAAATGTGGTGGCGGCAAATGTCACGTGCTCTTGTTTGGAAACAAAGCCATGTGCTTTTTTGACAGCTATCATCCGCCATCTTTAATCAACAGAGCACCGTGCTGCTATCATGCGGGCAATTTCGTCAGCTGTCATCCGCCAACTTTAATCCACAGAACACCGTGCTGCCCTCTTTATGCCTACTACCTTAAGCACGTAGTAGCGGGCAATTTGAAAAGTTCTGTTAGCTATCATCCGCCATCTTTAATCAAGAGAGCACCGTACTGCCATCTTTAGCTAGATACCTTTGAAATGTGGCGGCAAATTGGAAAATTCCACGTGCTCATGTTTGGAAACAAACTCACGTGCTTTTTTGACAGCTACCATCCGCCATCTTTAATCAACAGAGCACCGTGCTGCCCTTTGTAGTTGAAATGTGGTGGCGGCAAATTCCACGTGCTCTTGTTTGGAAACAAAGCCATGTGCTTTTTTGACAGGTGTCATCTGCCATCTTTAATCAACAGAGCACCGTGCTGCCATCATGCGGGTAATTTCGTCAGCTGTCATCCGCCATCTTTAATCTACAGAGCACCGTGCTGCCCTCTGTAGTTGCGGGCAATTTGAAAAGTTCTGTTAGCTGTCATCCGCCATCTTTAATCAAGAGAGCACCGTGCTGTCATCTTTAGCTAGATACCTTTGAATGTGGTGGTGGATAATTTAAAAAGAAAAATTCTACAGCAGCCATCTCTCGACGCTAATTGCATAAGATGGTGGCTATACATGACACCCTAAGGGTGCTTACGCAAGATGGCTGCTATACATAGGTTCTTATGAGACGCCCTTGGGATGCTTGCGCAATATGGCAGTTATACATGACTCCTTATGAGATGCCCTAGGGATGCTTGCTCAAGATAGCGGCTGCTCTTATAGGACGGCTTAAGGATCCTTGCACAAGATGGCTTGAGACGCCTTAAGGATGCTTGCGCAAGATGGCGGACACAAGATGGCGGCTATACACAACTCCTTATGAGACGCTTTAAGGGTGCTTGCGCAAGATGGCTGCTACTCTTATGAAGAAAGCTAGCTTAGAGGCTAACTTGTCGTGCTAGTTCGATTCATTAAATTTAGGGCTTAAATGCAAAATGTTAAATATCTCGCAAACGGTGCATCGTAGAGCAAAACGGACCAAATTTTTCCGCCTAATACGTAGGTTCGTAGTATCAGGAACAAGAAAAAACATAGTCTAATGATGAGATCAACGGTTCGATTCCTACTTAAGCCCTTTGGTATTGGCAGCTATCTATTTCCACAAGATGGTGGCTACTGTTATGAGACACAAGATAGCTTGAGACGTCCTAGGGATGCTTACGCAAGATGGCGGACACAAAATGGTGACTATACATAGCTCCTTATGAGACACCTAGGGGTGCTCGCACAAGATTGCGGCTACTCTTGTGAAGAAAGCTAGCTTACAGGCTACTGCGCAAAATAACAGCTGCTGTTATGCATGCGGTGGAGGGCAATTTATAATTCTATGTGCTTAATCAATAGAGCACCCTGCTGCCCTCTTTAGCTGAAATGTGGTGGCGGATAAATTGAAAAATGCTTTTAACAGCTGTCATCTTTAAACAATGGCGACTATACATAGGCTGTTAAGGCCTTATCATTCTCCTCCACCTCCTCCTTCTCTACCTCCTCCTCCACCTCTCATGTCAAGGCATAGCTTTATATCGAACAAGTTTAAACCTGCATCGCGAAGGCAAGCGTGTGCACCGATAACATTATTGTGCATGTTTAGACTTTCGAAACATAAGAAGAGTAGAATCAAACGCTGTACTTGATACAACATGTGATCAGAACATTGATTGATGTGTTCAGAAAACAAAATAAGTGATCAAGACTAGAATCGAACACTGTACTCAATACATCATGTGTTTAGAATATGTCTGGGGATACCCTTGTTCTAAGAAGATCAGATTGAAACATAACAAGACTAGAATAGAACACTGTAATCGATGTTGTTAACTTCAACATGTGATCAGAACATTGATTGATGTGTTCAGAACACAAAATAAGTGATCATGACTAGAATCGAACACTGTACTCGATACAACATGTGATCAGAACATTGATCGATGTGTTCAGAACACAAAATAAGTGATCAAGACTAGAATCGAACACTGTACTCAATACAACATGTGTTTAGAACATGTTCTAAGAAGATCAGAACGAAACATAACTAGACTAGAATCGAACACTGTAATCGATGTTGTTAACTTCAACATATGATCAGAACATTGTATGATGTGTTCAGAGCAAAAGTACAATTTTGATGATTTGCTTAGTGTAAAATCCAAAACTATGGACACACACTGTGCACATATCGCGTAGCTAACTCGCTCAGTAAGCAATATTGCAAAACTACAACTTCAATGATTTGCCTAGTGTAAAAATAAAAAACACTGTACCCATACTGCGCAGCTAACTCGCTCGGTAAACGATATAGCAAAAGTACAACTTCAAATTATTTACCTTCCATCATTCGTCGTGTGTGAAAATCAGTCGAACAAGTTATCGCATAAACATGTAACATGAAATATCAGTCAATCTGTTGGCATGGGTTACAAGCATGTAGCTTATGCGGGAAGTAAAATTAAACAGACCGCTAGTGCTATAAGAAATACTCTGCTTACATTTAAGTCCCTAGCTGTTGAACAAGTTATTACATAAATATGTAACATGAAATATCGGTTCGGAAACATATTTTTTCAATCTGTTGACATGGATAACAAGCATGTAGCTTGTGCAGGCGAGGGCTACTATGCAAAATGCTGAGCCGAAAAAAATCGTGATAGGGTATGGAACCCAGGGGTTACATCTTATCAGAAGGGCAAAAAGGATGAAAGGACTCTTCCTCCTCCTTACCGCACATTCCTTGTAGGGCTAATTGGCTAAAGGGCTAATCGGCAAAAGGGCTAACGGGCTAATGGGCAAAAGGTCTAATGGGCTAAAGGGCTAATGGGCTAAAGGAGCAACAACCTCATCGATCGCTATCAGCAAGAACGCTTGTACTTTGTTAAGTGTAGAAAATTAATCTTTATTGGTAAATGGTTTTATGTTCAGAACAAGGAATGGAACCTAGGGGTTACGTCTTACCTAATAAAATCCCCGAGGTGCGATGAGTTACGTTTTTCTAACTAGTGTTTCGAACACTGAACTTTTCAAGATGATAGCAGGGAGGTTAGTAATGTTCTGTTGTTGGATTTTAAATTCTACGCAGCCTTGAGGTTTACCGCCGTAAAGATGGCAAGAGTGAGGTTAGCAATGTTCTGTTGTTGGATTTTAAATTCTACGCAGCCTTGAGGTTTACCGCCGTAAAGATGGCAGTAGTGAGGTTAGCGACGCTCTATTGCCCTCCAAAGTGAGGTTAGGGTTCGTCAAGGAGACAGCTGTCAAAAAAGCATGTGGCTATTTTTACCAAACGATGCACCGTTTGCGAGATATTTAACATTTTGCATTTAAGTCCTAAATTTAATGAATCGAACCAGCACGACACGTTAGCCTCTAAGCTAGCTTTCTTCATAAGAGTAGCAGCCATCTTGCGCAAGCACCCTTAAAGCGTCTCATAAGGAGTTGTGTATAGCCGCCATCTTGTGTCCGCCATCTTGCGCAAGCATCCTTAGGGCGTCTCAAGCCATCTTGTGCAAGGACCCTTAAGCCGTCCTATAAGAGCAGCCGCTATCTTGAGCAAGCATCCCTAGGGCATCTCATAAGGAGTCATGTATAACTGCCATCTTGCGCAAGCATCCCAAGGGCGTCTCATAAGAACCTATGTATAGCAGCCATCTTGCGTAAGCACCCTTAAGGAGTCATGTATAGCCACCATCTTATGCAATTAGCGTCGAGAGATGGCTGCTGTAGAATTTTTCTTTTTATATTATCCACCACCACATTGCAAAGGTATCTAGCTAAAGATGGCAGCACGGTGCTCTCTTGATTAAAGATGGCGGATGATAGCTAACAGAACTTTTCAAATTGCCCGCTGCTACGTGCTTAAGGTAGTAGCCATAAAGAGGGCAGCACGGTGTTCTGTGGATTAAGGATGGCGGATGACAGCTGACGAAATTGCCCGCATGATAGCAGCACGGTGCTCTTTTGATTAAGGATGGCGGATGACAGCTGTCAAAAAAGCACATGGCTTTGTTTCCAAACAAGAGCACGTGGAATTTGCCCCCACCACATTTCAAAGGTATCTAGCTAAAGAGGGCAGCACTGTGCTCTGTTGATTAAAGATGGCGGATGACGGCTGTCAAAATGGCGCGTGAGTTTGTTTCCAAACAAGAGCATGTAGAATATTTCAAATTGCCGCCACCACATAGAGATCAGCACGGTGCTCTCTTGATTAAACATGGCTGCTGTCATGTGGAATTGCCTGCCACCACATTTCAAAGGTATCTGGCTAAAGAGGGCAGCACGGTGCTCTCTAGATTAAAGATGGCTGCTGTCAAAAAGCATTTTTCAAATTATCCGCCACCACATTTCAAAGGTAAGTAGCTATAGAGGGCAGCACTGTGCTTTATAGATTAAAGATGGCGGATGACAGCTGTTAAAAAGCACGTGGATTTGTTTACCGATTCAAATCTCGCGCTAGTGAGGTTAAGTTGGTAGCACTAAGGTTTAGGCCCGTTAAGACGGCAGCACTGCGGATGACTGGTGACGAATTTGCAGCTACTGCGATAAAGAGGGCAGCACAGTGCTCTGTGGTTTAAAGATGGCGGATGACAGCTGTCAAAAAAGCACGTGGATTTGTTTACCTATTCAAATCTCGCGCTAGTTAGGTTAAGTTGGTACTACTGAGGTTTAGGCCCGTCAAGATGGCAGTACTGATGTTAGCGATGCGTTGTTGTCTGTCAAAAAGCACGTGGCTGTCAAAAAAAGGGGATTTGTTTACAAATTCAAATCTCGCGCTTGTGAGGTTAAGTTGGTACTACTGAGGTTTAGGCCCGTCAAGATTGCAGTACTGAGGTTACGATGCGTTGTTGTCAAAAAGCACGTGGTTTTGTTTACAAATTCAAATTTCCCGCGGATGGTGGAGGTGACCTCTGGGAGGCCTCTGGGTGTGGTGGTGGTGGTGGAGGAGGCCTCTGGGAGGCCTCTGGCTGTGGTGGTGGTGGAGGAGGCCTCTGGGAGCCGGAGGAGGTGGTGGCGGCAGATCTGTCCTATTATACTACTATTCTGTCTTGTTCTTGTTGAGGCGCGGGGTTTATTGCGCTAGTCGATTGTTCCAGTCTTCTGTTTGACGCTGCAGGTCTAGCTTATTCTCTTCAGCCAAATGATATCATTTGCTTAGAGAAGTGTCCATGGTAGTGAACTGCGCAGGTTTGTGGTAATTGTGTCCATCACAAGAATGAGCTGCAGTGGTGATAAGCCGGGGCCTTGATGGACTCCTACAGTTATGCGGAAGTCATCAGACGCTCCTGCGGCAGCTTGAACACAACTCATTTGTTCTTTGTAGAGCAATTATACCCTCTCAGCAAGGTGCTCTGGAATGCCATGTACTTGTAGGGCTGACTGATTAGGTCATGAAGTACCCGATGGAAGGGCTTCTAAGGGTCCAGAAATTTGTGATGAAGCCTCTTATTTTTTTCACAGTGTTTCTCAAGTAATAGTCCGGCAGCATGGGTTTCTCCTATTGCGCCACAATTTTACACACATCCAGCTTGGCTTGTTGTAGGTTTGTCTAAATCGCTAATCCTTTTGTCGAAGATTTGTTCTAAGTCTCTCATTGCGAGGCTCAGAAGTATGTTCGGGCCGTGATTAGAAAAATCGGCAGGGCTTCCCTTATTTCTGAATTGATACTCCATCGCTAGTCTGTTTGTTTTTGACCTTCTTTGATGATATGGTTGAAAAGCTTGCTTTAGCCACACTGCTGCATCCCCCCATTGAGAGAAACAAAACTCTGCTGGAAGATAATCGGGACAGATGGCTTTCCCTGGTTTCATTTCCTTCAGCATAGTCAGGACTTTAGTGACGTCATTTTCCTACGTTGTACCTTCAACAGCAGAGGTGATTAGGAATGGTAGATACGGAAATTCCATGATTGAGATGTCAAAATAGTTCCACCTGTGTACTCGCGCTTCCCGCCTGTCCAGTAGCAAGTCGTCTGTTTCCTCACTGATGCCGTAAAAACGTTGGACTTCTGACGTTTTGCGATGGGTCGATTGACTAGCCGTTAAAAATTCCGCTCGAATTCGCGCATGTCATGTTTCACATGTAGACCTGCCTACCGGTTTGATTTTGTTACGCAAATACCTCCTTCATTTTACGAGTGGCTGCCTTGTAGGCATTCCAACGAGCAAGAAACTCGTGGTACAGCTGCTTCTTTAACCGTACTGCATATTTAACATCTTCATTCGTTGGCCATATGCCATGTTTAATCCTTCGTTGTCGTCGCCCTGACTTAATTGTTCCAGGAATAGAGCGAAAGGCGTCTTTCAGTTTAGTCCGGCTCACTTCAACTATGGTGATTTGTGACTCTGTAACTTCTGCAACGACGTTAGTCTCCTTCTTCACGGGCAACTATTTGATCCCAATTTGTCTATTTCCTGTGAAGTATTGGGCTCTTGGTGACTTTATCCACAGCTTAGATGACTGGTCGTTGTTGCATCGCAAGGATTTAATAAGGGGCAACTGTTATCTCTAGAACATCTTCGAGATTTCACCCTCTCACAAGGATGTAGTCAATGCGAATTGGATGGGAGCGACTGTAGTATAGAGTATATGAATATCACTCTTTTTGAACCGTGTGTTTGCGATGATCAGTTTCTGCATAATCGCGAATTTGTTGGGCATCGTCGTTCCTTTCTCCATGTCCATGAACGCCATGGACTGTTTGTTCTTCTTTCCTCGGTCCGACACGTCCATTCAGATCAGCGGCAGCGATAAGATAGTCAGCGGTCTTCTTGTCAGGCGGTGTCCAGAACGCATCTTTGGTTTCCATGCGCACGGCAGTTTGTGGAGCGTTGCGCTGAATAATTGAAATTTCCTTCTCTCCCCAATGCGGACGAGTTACATCAGGCGATTGTCAACTTTTGCACCTCGGCACTGAACCGTCTAATTTAGCTGATATGACAATGTCAACACCATGAGCTGTTCTTCGGTTTTGTTGTACACCAGTTAGTAACCACACCTCTTTTCACATGACTTTTCTCCATTCCATCTTTTTTCCGCACCCCTCAGATGCCTACAAGCCTTCTCTCGAGTGCAGTGCTACTTCGCCCAGGCATAATTCAATGATGGGATACAAAATGGGGGTACTAGCATGGTTAGCCGTCACAGCCCGTGCGACGGTAACCCTAGCATACTTTTCATGCTGACTGGGCACTGCCAATGCGCGTCCCTTCCAGGGGCTGCACTAACCTTGGCTCCGATACCATGAGACATTTCTGTAATGATGTAACGGTATTATTTTACGGCCGGCTTGTCTTGAAGCATTTCAGGGCTCATGACGGAAGGTAGTAACGCAGCTGCGGACATGGAGAACAGATGCCTTTTGCAGCCACTCCTGTAGAGAAGAAACGCTACCCTCTTTTCTGCATTAACTTCCAGAAATTTAGTGTACCTCGTCCGCCATCTGGTCCCTAGTGAACATCTCCATCTCCGCAAAGTTGCCATGAAAGACTTTGTACATGTTTGGTACGCGAGAGCTTTTATATTTTGCTCATGTTCATCGGCAGGCTAGCGGCGAACCCGTATCCGTCACCTGGGAAGCGCCACGTGTTACAGCAATATAGCTGGTTCGTGTAGAATATTTATCAATGCAAAATGAAACATTATTTTACTGAAAACTAATTGTGAGCCTGATAAATTACTTGTCAAAGGAATCACGTTTTCACGTAAAGAAGAAGGGTTACAGGCTTTTGCACCTTTGCTTGGTGTGATATGCCACAGAACGCATGACATACAATCCAGTGTCGTATTTCCTGCCCCCTGTTGTCTAGTGGTGTCAACATCAATATCTTGTTTGATGATCAAGAGATTTAGTCTGTCATATCTGGAATCAATGCCCCCCTTTCATTTGTCCACTTATTTTCTCCAAAGAGTGCAGTAACAATGCATGGTCGAGCCTCCCATTACTTTGCTTGTGAGCCAGTCATGCATTCGACTGGGCCTTGTGAATTCAGTTCATACAGCATGAATTGGAAAGTACCAGTTCATGTTACGATATATTTTAGCCTGCGTGATCGATTTTCCCATGTGGCAGTTGTAAGCGAATCACACCTTTAACCAAGAAATTTGCATTTCCCGCCCTTCTTCCGTAGAATATGTAGAACTACTCTGTGGTGGGGAGACAGGCTCAGAATTGGATGCTATCCAACTATGTAATGAATCCACTAAAAATAATCACGTTGCCCGTGATCTTTTGAAATAAATAGAATAATATTCCTTCTTTTACATAGCAGCAATATCCACTACGGTGCAATTCAACGTCTTGTTATCTCGAATTTTGGCTCAAGCCTTGATTTTCATGCTCCTTCTATCCGTATTGTTAAAGTAATACGTGTAAGAATATTCAAGGGCATGATAGGTTGCGTTTGGTTTCAAAATCAGGATATTAGAACATTGTAATAAAACGCTACCACCAATGCCATATTCTGTGTTGCCTTCATAATGTCCTTAACAGCAGTGTCTTGAGGAGAAAAGACAGTATCAATGCTAGCGAGAGAGCCGTCGTATACTTGTTATATTTCAGCTTTTCCAGGATTTCATCAGGATTAGTGGCTTCCGTGTTAAATACAGGAATTAAGACGTAGACTGATGTAGTACATGGTAGTAAGTATGAACGTGCTTGTATAAACCTGCCGTCCTATATATATGTTGGCTATGTTTGATTGCACCTCAAAGATACATATTTCGGAAAAGCGACACAGTGACATAATAAAATGGTATAGTGATATGATAACAATGTACAAATACAATTTGTATATTTGTGTGACAAAATAACATTCATAAAAGATTATCCATGTTTCAGCAGATGTTGCTGAATGTCGACAAACGTTCTCAACTTTATTAATATCTACAGCACAGACATTCTCTCAAACAACCTCAAGAACAAGGTCCTTTACAAAAATTATTACTTGCCTGCGACAAAGTGCAGAGTGCTTCAACAAGATCAACACTCCAAAGCATATGCCGTTCTTTATGTAGGAGAACAGAGTAAGGATTTCGATAGAATTATATGTGCTGGATTAAAGAGCTTGTACGAGTATTTACCCTTTTAGGCCGGACCACTTCTCATGCTTTCTTCAAATGATGTTGTCTATTAACTCGTACATTTCTACACCGTGACAAGTTTCTTGCCCGTGATATCGTGATTAAGAAAAGACGCAACATATTCTCGTAACAAGTGAGAGCTTTTGAAATTTAACCTCAGATGATGTTTACTCTCAGGAATGTAATGTTTATGAGTAATGAGCTTTCTGCACTGGATATCAGTGATTGGAATGTGCAGTAGCAAATCGCCTGTGTAAGAGTTGTAGTGGATTTGGCTTTTGAACTATTGGTCACATGGTTTTAATTTGTCACTGTAGATCGAGACCCGAGGTGAGCTATAGAGATCATCAACCTCCGGACGGCGGATCATCTAGTTTTAGGTGTAGTGTGTGCGGTGAAGTCCTTTCTCGGAAGTTGGACCTCTTGCGACATCTGAAGAGACACAAGGATGATCGACCCTTCAAATGCGATCACTGCGGAAAGGTGTTATGTAGCCGAAGCAGCTTGTCGAAACACCTCAGGATCCACCCGCTCCAAGTGTGCGGTTTTTCTGATAAATGCTTTACAAAGAGGAAAATTCTGACAGGGGACACGCATTTGCATAAAGGTGGGATTATAGACGAATGCTCAGTATCTCATAAAAATATCGGGAAAAGGTCGGACGTTAAGCGGTCTCACACAGGCGACAAGCCACACTTATGCACTGTATGTTGCAAATCATTCGTCAAGAAAAGCAGTTTATCTTATCACAAGCTGACGCACACAGGCGAGGAGCCGTACAAATGCAATGTCTGTAGCAAATCATTCCTACAGAAAGGCAGTCTAACCGAACATATGCGCACCCATACAGGCGAGAAGCCATACAGCTGCAATGTCTGTGGGAAATCATTCATACAGAAACGCAATATTACCGTTCATATGCGGACTCATACAGGTGAGAAGCCATACAGCTGTGATGTCTGTGGTGTATCCTTCAGCAGTAAACACCACCATGAGTTCACATTCGTTCCCATACGGGCGAGAAGCCTTATAGTTGCAATATCTGTGGTAAATCGTTCATCCTCAAAAGCATACTGTCTGTGCATATGCGGACCCATACAGGCGAGAAGCCATACAGGTGCAATGTGTGTGGCAAATCATTCATACAGAGTGCTAAACTAACCGAACATAAGCCGACCCATACAGGCGTGAAGCCTCACAGTTGCAATGTCTGTCGCAAATCATTCTCAAGGAAAGGTAATCTGACCGATCATATGCTTAGCCATACAGGCGAGAAGCCATACAAATGCAATGTCTGTGTCAAATCATTCGCAAAGAAAGGCAATCTGACCGTTCATATGCGGACCCATTAGGCGAGAAGCCGTAGAGGTGCAATATCTGTGGCAAATCGTTCACAAGGAAAGGCAGTCTGACCGTTCTTATGTGGACCCATACAGGCAAGAAGCCATACAGCTGCAATGTCTGCGGCAAATCATTCATACAGAAAGGCATTCTAACTGGTCATATGCGGTCCCATACAGGTGCAATGTCTGTGGCAAATCATTCATAAAAATAGGGAAACTTTCCTAACATATGCGGAGACATACAGGCGAGTCATAAAGAGAGGCAAACTAACCGAACATATGCGGACCCATACAGGGGAGAAACCTTACAGTGCAATATCTGTGGCAAATCATTCACAAGGAAAGGCAGTCTGACCTAACTGTTCATATGCGGACACAAACAGAAAAGAAGCCATACTGTTGCAAAGTTTATTCCACTGAAGCACAACTTGTAGGATTCCAGCAAGATGTAGCAGATATCCTGGATTCAAGAGGTCAATTGGTCTGTATCGCGACTGACCTATCTAAGGCATTTGATAGGGTAGATCATGAGAGACTACTGGCAAAAATGAGTGCAATTGGACTAGATAAAAGAGTGACTGATTGGGTGGCTCTGTTTTTAGAAAATAGAACTCAGAGAATTATAGTACGTGAAGCTTTATCTGGCCCGGTAAAAATTAAGAGGGGAATTCCTCAAGGCAGTATTATTGGACCTTTATGTTTTCTTATATATATCAATGGTATGTGTAAAGAAGTGGAATCAGAGATAAGGCTTTTCGCAGATCATGTTATTCTGTACAGAGTAACAAATAAGTTACAAGATTGTGAGCAACTGCAAAATGATCTCTATAATGTTGTCCGGTTGTTGCATTTTCAGATTAAAGCTCGCAAATGAGCTGTTTTCATTCAGTAATGGCTACTATACCGCACCCATATCCAACCCCTCCTTCAACGATAACGCCCCTTCCTCCCCAACATCAATAACCGAACCACCGCCGTCTCAATCTATATGTGTAGGATTGAGACGGTAGTGAACCGAACTGCCGAACCTTACCCCCACCACTACCACGTGCAAGGGTTTGACAGCGTCATAGGTCCTACCCTTCCGAGGGCCCGGCTCAGACAGAATACTTTTGCCCTCCACCCGCGTGGGCGCGCTGTTGTACATCACGTCACTCACCCTAAGCCCACGTGACGTATACGGCAGCTCCTATTGGTAGAAACACCTTCCGATTGCTATTGGTCGATTTGAGTTTGACAACTTGGACCACGTGGGACGACCACGTTTTTGACGTTTGTGACATTCTGCTTTACTTTGATTTGTATGCGTATATCTGTTATATTCATTTGCGTGTTTGAAGAAAAAGTACAAGATATTTGAGGTAAGCATCCTTACTGTTCTTATTTTACTAATCTCCTGTGGCCAGAACATGAAAACATACCACACCAAGGCAAATGAATTTCGGATAATTTGAAACATAAGTGCGGCCAGTATCCAGTATTCGGGAGATAGTAGGTTCGAACCCCAATATCGGCAGCCCTGAAAATGCTTTTCTGTGGTTTCCCATTTTCACACCAGGCAAATGCCGGGGCTGTACCTTAACTAAGGCCACGGCTGCTTCCTTCCCATTCCTATGGCTTTCCTGTCCCATCATCGCCATTAGACCTATCTGTGTCGGTGCAACGTAAAGCAACTAGCCTTATCATAGTTGTCCCCCTGTGGGTAGGGCCAGTAGAATAACAGCCACAGCATCCTCCGCCTGCTGTAAGAGACGACTAAAAGGGGTCCCATGTGGTCTCTGCACTTGGGAGCTTGGGTAGGCGACCACGGAGCCCTTAATTGAATTTTGGCACTGCTTCCTCTTACTTGTGCCAGGCTCCCCACTTTTATCCATCCTATCTGATCTACCTCGATCACGACCTGTTCTTTTCTGCCCCCGATTGTACTGTATTATGTATGGAGGCCTAGGGAGTCTTATTTTCCCTCCATGGCCCTGGTCCTCCTTAGCTGATACCATCATTTTTTCTAGTGTCAGCCCCCTTCCATTTCTTCTCTCCGATTACTAATATATATAGGGGATGGTTGCCTAGTTGTACTTTCTCTTAAAACAATGAACTAGATTTTAGGCCCTTTTAATCAACAATCATCATCATCTTAAGCAAGGAGATTTGTGGTGAGGGCAAGATGTTTGGTGGCCATGACATATACTAGGAACTGTCCCATCATTCGCCTTACTGCAGGCGAAAGGAGAAACCATTCTCAGGACAGCCAGTGGTAGGGGAACAGCCCGTTTCTGTGTCCCAAATGCAGAGGTGTAGAAACACGGTGGAACCATGGAACCATAGCCACCCCTCCTCTGCTTGGTTGGCCGGTTGGAGTGCATGCTGTCAGACCACAGATCAGCCTACTCTGCAACCACCAACATAGATTTCTGCCTTCGATATACAGTAGATACAAAGGTTAATGAATACAAGGGATACATACAATTTTGTAGTTTGACATTGTTTATCATCTAAATGCAGAAGACTGATTGAATATGTTGTGTTTTGGTGCAGTATGTAGGAACAGAGTATGTGCTATCATGTCTTGGTTTCTTCAAACACTACTCTGCCAGAGATTTGCCATCCTCTAGTAGATGCAAAAGAAGTACAAATCTCAATATTTTTCAGTGTGTGGCCCTAGGTGCCTCTTTTGACAGACCGAAAGATGTATCATATAGTAAGTTCCTTGGGAAAATACAAATGGTGTTGCTGAAAACTTTTGCAATGTCAGTGCAACGTTAAACTGCAATAAGAGAGAAAAGTATTATGTTGTACCTTGTCAGTTCCATTCTTTCTTTCATAAATGAATGATCTTGTACTTGTGTTGTATTGAATAGTTTTCTGGCTGATGAATATTAATTGATGATTAACACTGCTGAATATAATGTCATGAGATTATGATATACTATGATCACTAAAACTTTTGTTCATATTTCTACACAATTTTATACCTGTAACACTGTGGATAGTAGGTAGAATATAGCTCCATAAATCAAAAGATCATGTTTCATTTCAATTTACTTTTGAATCCTACAAACTCCCTCCTTAGCATATGAGTTTCCTTTCATCATTTTGGTTCCTGTGTATGGTTTTCTTTAATACATTGTATTTATATTTTATTTCCTGCATAAGTGGCATATCTTGATACTATTGACTGTTACAGTTGGCTTAAGTAGTGTTAAAGAGGACTGATGTACGAGGGGATGTTAGTGTCTATTTTTGTCATAGGTCTTAATCTGAGATAAGGATTGCCAATCCCACTCACCTTCAGGTCACTTCCTTCCTCCCTTTGTGAGTTAGCTTCCTTTTTCCTCAGCAGAAACAAACAAAAGCAGCACAGGCAAGGCCAGTCACTCCGATCCTTGAAGGCTTTGTGAATTAGTAAAAATAAAATATAGCTCCATAATTGAAATAATTATAATAAGCAGCACAAGTGGTAAGCTTCTTTTCTCCAGCAAAAAATTATTAATAATAATAATAAAGGACAGGCCAACCTCCAGGTGTATTGTTTTTCAGAATGCAGTATTTCAGAAAAAGTTAACAGAAAGAAGGAAAGAAAGAAAAGGAAATGAAAGAAAAATATAAGAGAAAGAAAAAAAGAAAAAATATATTTAATATAATATTTAAGAGTGGAGGGGGGACGAGAACCTGGGGACCCTCCGCACGCTAAACGATTTAAATCACCCGCCCGGTAATTTTAGTTCAGCCCTGTTTACACTAGAGGCGCTGGTGTGCAATTCCTGGCAATCTTTGCGCAGTCATTGCGTACAGAAGTGAAAATAACGTTGAGAGTCATCTCTTACTCATTCTCTTTGACCACGTGTAAAGCCCACTAGAACAGGACTGTATTGATAGTTGATAGTTACAAATATAACGGGACATTGCCACCCAGTGCTGTTTTCAAGAAGTGTCGTGTACTCTGGAGTTGTCACTGGTAATTCATCCTTTCCTAAATTCAGCCCATTCTACTGACTGATACAAATCAAATCTGTTCTTTAAGTGTTTGTTTTAAGTGATTACACTGTATTAAAATATCAGTTTTGTCTTCAGGTGTGAGGTATGTGTTACATAAGACGCGTATTAGCCATTTGTACAGCCTATTCCCTTAATTTATTGTGCTACAGATTTTCTTCATTGAGAAATTGTGATTTCTATCATTTACACTGTGTCCACAATCTCTATTGTCGGTAAGGTTCAAGTTCTATAATTTACTTTCGCGAAAATTATACATCTCAATTGGGAACAGTAAGAAGTTAATACTAATCTTTCTCATTTTCAGCATTCTACATACTTTTAACATTTAATATTCTTAATTTTCTTAAATTTTATTTCTACTTAAGCATTAAAACTGTATACGCATATAACTGGCATTCTTTTTGAAAACTCCTGGCATTTGTGTCACAAGTGCCAGCAAATCTGTTCCTCGTGTGTTGTAGCAATATAACGTAACTTACGTTACCTATCAAAATTTTTTGGAGTGAAGAATATTTCTGAAGGGCTACGCAGGTGAAGAATCGCGGATATTAGTTTCAGAAAGAAATTACAATATGTAGTGCATAATTTTAATTATTGTGTTGCTGTGTTATTTACCTATGTTTGCAATTTAATAGTGACGCTGTGAATGTTGAGTTGTTCTTTACACTGTAGGCTGCGACATATGGTAGTAGGGTTCGAAATTTTGAGAAATTTCCGTTTAGGATATCATATGTAGAATTCTTGTTATGGTTATCAGTGTTGTTATGGAGATTCTTCTGCATTGTATCAGTCATAGAAAACTTGAGGTCCAATAGGTATGATCACAATATTAACAGTCATGTAAAATTTTGAGTCTTTTTGGTATGTTCATAATATTGATGGTCATGTAAAATTTCGAGCAAAATGCTTAGTCTGTTGACAGATAACCTAAGTAGCAATGACAGAAATAAGGTAATATATTTCTCTGGCCTATGTTTTAGTGTAAAATCATTGGAAGTAATCAAGAACCCCAGTACCTTCTAACTACTTCAGTTGCAGTGTGAAATGGACCTGCAAGTAAAAATCAAAGAGGAACCAGCCTGGCTTGAAAGAACAACAAATGCATCACTTGTGAGTCTCATGGCAAATAACTTTATAGAGGTCAGAGTTTAACCCTTAGTAGCTGAATAAGTTTGGCAGGGGCATAATTTACTATGTGCTTCCCCAATATTAACCACAGCAGTCGCCATTTGCTACATGGGCATCTAGGAAAAGTATGTCTCTCTTTTGTTTCTTTGTCTGGGAGTATGTGATAATGTACTACGCAAGGCAGCCAACTCTTAGGAAGTACAAACAACAGTATTTATATACATCTATAGGTCCAACTAGTGACAGAAACTTTGTTCATGGGACAAGGAAAGGGGTTCTGGTGGCACATGCCCCCAGATTATGGTCGCCAAGTGGACAATTGGCCTCTAGCATTTACTAGGGAGATGGCAGTGCATGCTATGTTTGATAGTGGCAAAAAGCTGAATTAAAGTTGTGGACTTGATAGTGAAGGAACCTTGGTTAGGTCCAGCTACCAATGAAGTTGTGACAGGCAGCGTTTCAAGATCGAGGCATCAGGACATTTCATGAGCTAAGTACCCATCAAATGACTGTTTAATGATTATCTCTGGCGTTTATTGAAATGGATTTCTGTAGGTTGTATGGTTATGTTTTTATTCTCCATGGTTTGGTAGTGGTATCGTTGTGGGATTGACGTCATCTCCTATCATACATCATCCAATTTTAGTGCTAGTAGCTGCTGAACTGAAGGACAATTGTGGGTGCTGGATTTAATTCGGTTATGGCCAGTAGGTCTTTGAATCTCATAGTGAACATATTTTTCCTCCAAAAGAAATACCAGGTAAGATTTGCATCATTTAAACTTCTCTACAATGTTACTAATGTTGGGTGATCTCATAGTAAAACTCTGCCTTGGCGGAGAAGCTGTGAAATTATTTTGGAGAAGAAGCGACTTATTGTCATCATCTTTCCTTGCTCTGTCTGTTGCTACTGTAAACACAGTCCATTGTAATCTTCTGAATGTGTGGCTTACGGTTCAGTCTCTCTTCATCTGATAGCTTACATGGTGATGTGATAACATTCTACTTTCATGTTGGGGAGTGTAATTTGGGTCCATTCTAGAGGTATTTGATGAAGCTGAATATCCCAGCACACGTCTGTAGTTATACTGGCATAAAAGCGAATTCCTGCACATCATTCTTGCACCTCAGAGTCTTTGAAAACCTTGGGAGTTTGAAGAGGTATATTCAATGAATAATTGTGACTCGGCAGCAAAAATCTACTCCCAACACTGTGAACTGCTAATTTATAGATGTGATATTGTCCAGGAGTTGCTTAAAAGTGAAATTCTGCAGCTTATGCACACTGTTCTCTGAATAAATGTTTGCTGGTTGAGTTCTAAATTATAGACACTACAGAAGAGAACGGTGTCTGAACATATCTGAGATGCGAGTGCACTGCTATTAAAGATCTATACTCCTGACACTTCTTGTTATGTTCTATTCTTGGGTATATAGAAAAAATCAATAGCTGTCATCAACAACGGAATTCAAGAACTACAATGTGACCCTACAAATAAATTTCAAAACAAAATAAAACAAGCTATCCAGCAAACAGACTTTATTCTCACAGAACAAGAAAAGGAAAGCCTCACTATCAAAAAATCCCAAACTCCCCACAGTAAGAGCCATCCCCAAAATACACAAAAGCTCATGTCCCATTAGACCAATAGTAAATTATGTTGTGCCAATTTACAATTTAAGCTAACAACTGAAAAAATCCTAAAAGAGAAAATCTCACTTAAAGAAGACAGATAAATTAAAACCAGCCTAGAACTAATCAACCCCTTCCCGCCCGAAAGCGCCCGACTGTTCACTTTGCCTACGGTCTGTATTGCCCGAAAACACCCAGCTGCATTATCTGCATATGCGTGCAATCTATGCCATAGTTTTGTATTTTTTGTTGTGAATTGTTTATTAGGCTTTGATGAACATGCAGTACAATATACAAGGCTTAGGAAATAAAAGAAAAGTGAGAATTTGGCTTGAAGTTGTCTAGACAACGGACTTGGTTGAGAGAAGGGGTGGGTAATACAGAAGTATTTCCAGAAGGGTATACAGTCTATCGTAGAGACCGAGGAGATAAAAAAGGAGGAAGGGTATTTATTCTGGTGAAGGAAACTTATTGTTCGCATGAATGGTTTACTGATGAAAGCGGTGAAATATTAGGGATAAAATTAGTTTGTGATAATATGAAGGAGGTGGGAATTATAGGAACATATAGGCCTGGAAGAGAGGAAAGAGATATGGAAATATTTGAGAAAATAATAGATTATACTCATAAAAACAATAATGATACGGTAATAATTGGGGGAGATCTAAACTTGCCTGAAGTTGAATGGAATGGAGCTGCAAGTGAAGCCCATGAACAGAAACTGGCAAATAAGTTAATTTGGGAGGGTGGATTTACACAAGTAGTACAAGAACCAACTCGTCTCAATAACTTGCTAGATGTATTCTTGGTTAAACCATGGGAAATTGTTGATAAAACTGAGGTAATTGAAGGAATCGGTGACCATAAGGCTGTAATAATGGATGTAGGACTCGTACCAAAAATGCTTAATAAGAGGATCACAAAAGACAAGAAATTATACAGAAAAACTAAAGTTGATGAATTTGGGACTTACCTTAAATCACAATTCAGTTGTTGGATAAGTGAAGGGAATAATGTGGATACACTTTGGGCTAAATTTAAAGGAATAATTTGGGAAGGAGAGAAGAGATTTGTACCTGTTAAGAAGGGTAAAATGACCTCAGACCCTGTTTATTACACAAGGGAAATAAGAAAATTAAAAAGAAAATGTAGAATAGTAAACAGGAAAATCAAAGAAGGTAGGGAGAATCGAGAAACTAGAAAACAACTAATGAGGGAACTGAATAGAGTAAAAAAGGAAGCAAAACAGAATAATATGAATGGCATTCTTCAAGAGGGTAATGACCACAAAGGGAAATGGAAAAAGCTGTATTCATATATTAGGAATCAAAAAGGAAAAGGAATCCAAATTCCTACAATGGTGGGAGAAGGGAGTGAACACTATTTAACAGATACTGAGAAAGCAAACCTCTTTAGTAGGGAATTCCGAGATCCAGTAGAAGATTGTCAGGACTTGGAAACCGTAACAGAAGATAGAGAGGGAGAGACACAGAGGGAAACAAGAAGCTTCTCATTCACAAATGAAGATATTTTCAGAGAAATCCAACTGCTTCAGCAAGGAAAAGCAGCAGGAAGTGATCAAATTACTGGGGAGGTATTAAAGACAATGGTGTGGTATATAGTGCCTTATTTAAAATTTCTCTTTGACTATGTCATAAATAATAGTGTGATACCAAAGGAATGGAAGGAATCTATAATAATACCAATTTATAAAGGAAAGGGTGATAAAAGGAAACCAGAGAACTACAGACCAATCAGCCTGACCAGTATAGTTTGTAAAATACTGGAGAGTTTAATAGCAAAGTACATCAGAGGGATATGTGATGATAAAAATTGGTTCATGGATTTAGAAAGAAATTTTCTTGCGAGGCACAACTGGTGGGATTTCAGCAGGACATATCAGATCAGTTAGATTCAGGAGGCCAGTTAGATTGCATAGCCATAGATCTTTCCAAAGCCTTTGATAGAATGGAACAAGGAATATTATTAAAGAAATTGGAGGGAATAGGATTGGCGTAAGGGTTACGTTGGATAAGAACATTTCTAAATTCAAGGGTTCAGAAAGTCAAAGTAGGAAATAATATATCACAGGAAGAGAAAGTCTGGAAGGGAATTGCACAGGGTAGTATAATCGGTCCGTTACTTTTCTTAATATACGCAAATGACTTAGGGAACAATATAACATCGAAAATAAGATTGTATGCAGATGGCATAATTGTTTATAGGGAAATAAATAACATTGAGGATTGTTCAGAATTACAAAGGGACCTTGACAGTATCCAGGAATGGGTTGAAGAAAATAATATGAAGATTAATGGAGGCAAATCAACTGTTACAACATTTACAAACAGGACCTTTAAAACTGAATTTGAATATACTTTGGACGAGGTAGTTATCCCAAAAGATGACAAGTGCAAATACTTAGGTGTGAGATTTGAAAGTAATTTGCACTGGGAGGGTCATGTTGATGACGTTGTTGGGAAAGCATACAGATCGTTACATGTCATAATGAGGCTACTTAAAGGATGCAACAAAGAATTAAAGGAAAAAAGTTACTTAAGTATGGTTCGTCCATTATTGGAATATGCAAACAGTGTTTGGGATCCTCACCAAGAATACCTAATAAAAGAACTAGATGGTGTGCAGAGGAAAGCAGCAAGGTTTGTAACAGGGGATTTCAGGAGAAAGAGTAGTGTATCAGAAATGTTAAAGGAACTTGGGTGGGAAACTTTAAGTAAGAGAAGGGAGAAAAGTAGACTTATTGGATTATATAGAGCCTATACAGGAGAAGAAGCATGGGGAGATATCCGTGAGAGGCTTCGGTTGGAAAATAATTATATTGGTAGAACTGACCACAAGTACAAAATTAGAAGGAATTTTAGCAGAAGCAATTGGCGTAAATTTTCTTTCATTGGGAAGGGCGTGAAGGAGTGGAACAGTTTACCAGGGGTAGTGTTTGATCCTTTTCCAAAATCTGTACAGATATTCAAGAAGAGAATAAACAACAACAGAGATAATAAATTAAATGTTAGAGGGCATTCGACCAGTGCAGGATATTGTAAATAATAAATGTGTGTGATTAAATTAATTCCATCCCCTGGTCTAAGGTGTTTGGACAGCCCAAGTAGGGTACTGCCTGTAAGAGTGAAGTACAGTGGGGACTTCGAGGGCCCTGGGACCGCTACGGTAGCTGCGAAGGCCCTTCAGGAACTCTGAAAAGTGGTGGCAAAAGGGCTCTGGTTAAGACGCAGCAGGTCGTTATGCTACTTAGGTTCCAAAATGGGTAAAATATAAATATGTAAATAAATTTAATGTTAATTTTAATCTTATACCAGTTGTGTAGTATTATTAAAAGTAATTTCACATACCGTACTGTATATGAGTTGAATATGTTTGTAAGATATTATAAGTAGAATTTTGTAAACAATATAAATTTATTAAGGATGATGTGTGTGTTTAATAGAACAAATTATTAGCGTAAATTGTATAATATTGTATTCTAGGAAAATTTTCTTCGTCTCCTGTTAATTTAAAATTTAGTGCTTGACAATAATGTATTTTAGTGTACCATTTGCCACCGAGGTAGACACCTCATTTGCAAATAAAGAGATTTTGATTTGATTTGATTGACTTGAACTTCCGCGAGTGCTGGTCAGCTGTTTAGTTCGTAAACATGACGGGATTGAATACTGCGGATATTGAGACTGAGCTCAATAAAAGCATAAGAAATGGCACAGAATTGTTGAGCAGGGGTGGAGGTAAATTTGTAGTGAGTAAATAACATATCAACAAAGATAATTTTACTGATAACTGTGGTATAAGTGAAAACGGATATCTAGAAATCGGACCTGATGATGATGCGGCTGCAATTCAGGTAACACAAACATTTTGTTTCATTACTCAATGATTGTATGGATGATGTTGAACCTATCAATAATTTCAAAAGAGTATTATGATAAATAGGTTATATTTTTACATATGTTAGGCGGAGACAATCTATTCAGTGACATTACCGATTGCGTATATATCAATGCAGCAATCAAACAGGTGCATTTCAGTAAAATAGAAACAGAATGGGAAGACACTTGCTAGAGGAAATGAAAGTTGATATACAAGGTCACCATTACACTTCCAGAATCTCATCTTTATTGGCTTAGGGGGATTTAGACAACATGAGAATATGACAAATACAGCCTACCTCAGTGTTGAGTATCTCCAGCACGGGTGGGGGTTTGAACTGACAAACTTATGACTCAATGAATAGAGAAATGGACATGATGGTATGTTAAATGTTGTAAATGATGGCATGTTTTCTAATATTATTGAAAATGAAACGGTGTGCTCTGCTTGAATGTTTCCTAATTAATAGGTTGAAACCTGGGGATAAGCGGAGCAAAAATGTGGGTGGTAAAGGGTTAAAGATACCCTTTGACATCACTAACATGTACACCAACGTAACAATAGATGAATTCATTAAAATTATCTAAAATCTTCATAAAGAAAATACTTCACTGCAGGAAACCAAAGAAATAATTAGCCTTATTAGAACAATGCTACACCAAAATTGCTTTGCATTCACTGACAAGATCTATTACCACAAAGAAGGGTTAGCCATGGGCCCACCATTATAAGGTATAATAGCAAACATTCTTTTGAATAACTTTGAAAACATCTTCTGAACGTATCAGCATTCAAAAGGAATATTATACTGGAGCAGGTATGTAGGCGACATCATGTGCATATGATAATGACTTCACTAATGCACACCAGTTATTAAACACACTAAATTATTTACAAAATTCCACTAGCTTCACAATGGAGCAAGAATCTAATAAGAAAATAACACCACAATCAGCAGGAATAATGGAAACCTGTCTTACAAAGTGTACAGAAAGCCCACTCAGGTGTTGCATGCCATTGACGAGTCTAACCATGCATATACACTAAAAATAGCTGGATTGAGTACAATGATTCACAGAGCTGTTTCCATACCAACGAGCACAATAGAGTTCAATGAAGAGGCACAAATTGTTAAACAAATCATGAAAGAAGACAACCACCCTCCAGGCACAGTAGATAAAATATTAAATAAACAAAAGAAAAGTCCCTGGAAAACCACCACACTTGGTTCTCAACTACATTAATAATAACACATAAAAAGTAGGTAATATCGTTAGGAAACAGGGTTTTAATTAACCTTTAGGATGAACAACACACTGCAGAGACACATCAACAAGTGCACCTAAACAAAAAAAGACCCTTTCTCAAAGTCACGAGTCTCTGAACTCAAGTTCCAAGAACTTAACTGCAATGCCACCTATATAGGTCAGACAAAACAAAATTTCCACACAAGATTCAAAGAACACAATAAACGATCAGATATAATCAGCATTCAGCCTTTGGGGAGCACATGTACGACAGTTCACACTATTTCACAGACATCAACACAGATCTAAAAGTTTTACACATTGAAAATAAAATCAAATCTTCGAATATGAGGGAAGCAATCGAGATCTACATCGCAAAAAGTGCTAACGTAACCAACTTAAATGACCATACACACTTAAAAAATTCCCCGCACATCGCTCTACTCATATAATATCTGGACCATACTTACTCTTTAAATTGGCATTTATCACAATAATATCCTATAGATATTCTCTATTTCAATTCCATACATTATTCATCTAAAATCATTCAGTTGCATTCATCCATCTTACATAAAAGTACATTATAACATGAAGTAGGTTAATAACCTTCTCTCCCCTCTCCAGTGTGGAAAGAGTATTCCACAGTGCTCCACTCGTTCCATCCTACTTCCCCCTCTCCTCTCCATGGTACAGTGTACTAGATTTTAACATCCAGTAGGAGGGATCCACAATGTTCTGCACTCCCCTCTCATGCTTCCCTTCCCCTCTCCGTAAGGTTTGTGCTATACTCAAAACTTTCCATTTACCTCTCCATGACCACAGTCCTGAAATAGTATTTGGTGACAACAAAGTTGGCATTGGCAGTCTAGATAAGTTCAGGAGTTTTCTCGATATATTAATACTTGTAAATTGCTTATTTGTCAGTACTGGCTCATATTATCACTGAACTCTCTATCATTGACAAGTTTATGCAACGTAAACAATGCTGTACATATATGCATATTTTGTGTGATTTCATAGAGTCTGAGGATGTTCTTGTAGAATGAAACATGTCATTCTTTGTATAATAGAGTGTTTATTTTTTACGGGTATGTTTATAGTGTAATAATTTATGTTAAAATTGTATGTTTGACAAACTAGAAAGTTTTTTGTTACATTTAACTAAGTCTACAATGGAAAGTATGGCTTCATCTTTAACAAACTCTCCATTTTGTGCGTCATTTTATCTTCCTTTCCTTAGTTCAGCTACTGTTCGATTTCTTCTGTATTAAATGGGATAAGTGAGTATATTCTGGAATTTTATACTTAAATTCGCTTTTATTAGTAAACTAACTTGTAATAGAATGTAAGCTTTTGATCACAGTCCCTCCTGCACCCCTGTAGTGTCAACATGTTTCATGAATCCAAGTGAAAAATTTAAAGGTCTCGTAGTACGAGAGCCATCCGATAAATAGGTTTCCCTATTTTACAAAAAATACAAGCAGGCTATTTACACTTGTGCTGGCCCTGCAGTGTGGGGTTAGCATGCCTGCCTCTTACCCAGAGGCCCCGGGTTCAATTCCTGGCCAGGTCAGGGATTTTTACCTGCATCTGAGGGCTGGTTGGAGGTCTACTCAGCCTATGTGATTAAAATTGAGGAGCTATCTGACAGTGAGATGGTGGCCCTGGTCTAGGAAGTCTAGAATAACGACGGAGAGGATTGTTCGTACTCACCACATGACATCTCGTAATCTGTAGGCCTTTGGGCTGAGCAGTGGTCACTTGGTAAGCCATCGCCCTACGGGGGCTGTTGCCCCATGGTGCTTGGTTTTATTTACCTTTGAGAAATATTTAATTTTCATTCTATAACTCGTACACTACTTTTCCACATAGTCACTATTTCAGTCCAAACATTTTGTTATCTTGGCAGCAGTTTCTTGATACCTTCATCATACCGGGTCGGGTCCCATCTCTGTAGACAGCGGTGCACTTCCTCTTCCACCTCTTCATCAGTTGCAAACCGCTTACCTCCAAGGTGCAACTTGAGTTGTGGATAGAGATGGAAATCACTCGGGGCAAGTTCCGCAGAATAAGGTGGATGGGGAAAAAGGTCCCTTTTGAAGTTCTGCAGCAAATCCTGCGTCCTTTGAGCTGAATGGGCAATATTTTCTGAGACAAGACCAGAACGTTTTCTTTGGATTTCAACTCTGAGCTTCGTGAGGACCATGCAGGACCTCTCATGTGTGACCACAGTGCATTGGGGCAGTCAGTCAACCAATACAACATCATTACAGTCCCAAAAGGCAGTAGCCAAAACTATGCCTACAGAGGCTGAGGTCTAACCGGGCAAGTTGGCCATGCGGTTAAGGCCGCGCAGCTGTGAGCTTGCATCTGGGAGATAGTGCGTTCGAACCCCACTGTCGGCAGCCCTGAAGATGGTTTTCCGTGGTTTCCCATTTTCATACCAGGTAAGTATTGGGGATGTACCTTAATTAACGCCACAGCTGCTTCCTTCCCACTCCTAGGCTCTTTACCTTTGAGAAATATTTAATTTTCATTCTATAACTCGTACACTACTTTTCCTTTTGGGACTGTAATGATGTTGTATTGGCTGACTGACTGCCCCAATGCACCGTGGTCACACATGAGAGGTCCTGCACGGTCCTCACGAAGCTCAGAGTTGAAATCCAACGAAAACGTTCTGGTCTTGTCTCAGAAAATATTGCCCATTCCGCTCAAAGGACGCAGGATGAATTTGTCGAGTTGGTGCGATGTAAAGTAAATTGTAAAAAGAGTCTGAGGTCTTGGCCCTTTTTTATGAGCATGTTCGCCAAGTTTCTTCCATAGCATGCTTTGTGGTTTTGTTTTTAGAGTTGAATAATGCACCCTGCTTTCATCTCCAGTAACAATGCGGGAAAACATTTGATCTCCCTCTCTTTGAAGCATTTGCAGGAAAGCTCAGGCTACCTCGTTCTGTTATTGCTTGTGAGCATCAGTAAGAAAACTTGGGACCCATCTTGCACAGACTTTTCAATACTGCAAGACATTCAACAATATCATTGCAATAAAGGACTGCCCAGTTTCCGTGCCGGGAGGCAGTAGATTCAGTATCTCATCAGTGCTGACGCATTAATCTTTGTCCACCACATTCTGACCAACAGTGGCTGTAATGGGCCTGGCGCTGCGCTGTCATCATATACATCTTGCTGCCATTCCAGGAACCATGAATGCCAGCATGCATCTTTCACTATAAACTCACACCAAATGGCAATTAATATTGGTAGCCATTTCATTTTTTGCCGTGGAAAAGCGAATAACAGGACAGAGTTCACAAGTGGAAAGGCTTTCAATTGGTAGCTCCATGGCAGGTAGCGCCGTACTGGTGAACACAGAGCAAGCACGTGCGGTTGAAGATCACCTTACCCCAGCCATACGCCAGTGGAAGTTCCTACAGTACCAACTTAATTCTAAAACATGTGGTTTGCAGAGAAAAAATAAGGAAACTTATTTATTGGATGATCTTCTTAGATCATGAAAGAGCTTCTGTAACTGCAGATGTACACTCCAACACTGATAGTGTTCTCATCCCCACAGTTCTTCACAGAACACTGCATAACATCCTTGTAGTAGTAAAACATTTCATTTGTAGTTGCTTTATGTTTGACCTGCATCACATCTTTCCCTGGTCTATGACTGTGATAAGCCTGCTTCTTTCATGTTCGTTTTTTATTTTTACACTTGGATGAACAGAACTGTCTCAATGCAGTGCTTATCCCCTGTGAGCTTGGCAAAACCAGATTATAGAAAGTGATTAAAATGTTTCAAGGGATTTTGATCTATCTGTCTAAACAAAATGTATGTCAAGAGCATAGTATTAATATTTCTCACTGTATGGCAAAAGATTTAGGACAGTTTTAATACTTGGATGTGATTCAAACAACGTCAATGATTTGATAGACGTAATTGGATACATAAAATCAATTAATATAATTTAGTGTTTATGTCTGTGGCAGATTCCTTCCAAAATTTTGTGCGAGATGGTCCCAATTCCATCTCTGGTAGGATATCTTCTGATATGGCTAGAAAATGCTTCTCACTTTATATTTGGTTCTCAGTCTCATGCTTTCTCTGACTTTAGGTTTGAACAAGGATGATAACACCATTCTCAGTGCAGCCTTTGGTTTTGAAATCCTCTGCTGGTAGAAATCTCTCTTAAACAGTAGTAACATTTTGAAAGTAACTGTAATACTTGGAAGTAGTAAATTTGGTGACAGTATTTGTAAATGTGTGTTACGTGCATAATTTATGTATCTTATTTTCCACAGGAAAATATTGAAAATGTATCAGAAATGATACCACTGAAAAAAGAAGCCAAATCAGAGTTAACAGAGCCAGGGCCAATGCAGGAAAACTCACTTGAGGTAATGTACATAATTTGATAAGCCATTGTTAGGTACTGAAAATAGAAAATTGCTGAACAGATATCAGTGGTTGACCCTTCATTTCAATACATATGATTGATACACTTTTTTATGAGATTGACTGTTTACTTACCTAATTTTCACCTTTCTTTCATGTTCTTTAAGATCTTGCATTATGTATCACGCAGCAGTTGGGATAGATCCAAAGACCTCTACTGTATATCATTTGGGAGGTGGTATCATTGCTACTAATATTTTTGACTTAGTGAATATTTTCAAACACGGAGTTGCTATAAGGAGCACTTTTTTGTTACTGTTGCTGGGTATTTTACTAGTTGTTCCAAATGAAACACCATTGTAATCTTGTTGATTATATTAATTATTGACTTCTAGATAATACAATTATTTGTAGATACAAGTTGCAGGTGATTGCTTGCTTACTGTCAGAATTCACTTACAAGTAGAAAACATTCATATCCTTCCTAATGTGGTCTGTGATGATACTAGTCTATGGTGACTTATAATATTACTTAAACTTTCAATGAATAAATGAGCCCTTCAAGAGTGATCTTGCCTTTCTGTTTCATGTGTGGTAAAGGACAGTGTTTGTGAATAGGCTTTGTATGTTCCCCATTTCTCACCTGAACATTTGTTACATGAATTAGGATACACATTTGATCACTGCCATCGTCCACTGCATAGCATGTGCTTCTTTCAGTGTGACTATGTTGTTATGGGGTATTTATTGGGATATTTAATTGACAATCTCTTTCAGGAATTCTGGGTTGGCTGGTCAATGTACAGCCATCTGGATAATGAGAGAGGAAGTATAATCATGGTCAGGGAGTGTAGTATTTTTCTCTCCTACAAGGAAATTGGATGTAGTTAGGTAAGAAGTGTCAAAAGTGTCGTCATTTAACTTTAGTGAGGAGATGTGAGTATGTGTTGTAAGAGTGGTCCATTCTCTGTTCGTCAAGAAATAAGAATTCATCACTCTTCTAAGGTGATATATCAGAATGTTGACAGCTGCTTCTCGTTTTCTATCAAAGTGTAGTGCAGCAGGAGGGATGGAATGCTGTATCAGTCCCATGCCTGCAGTTGCAGGGAAGAGCTGGTTTTTCTCAGGATTGTTTTTCAGAAAGGCCTTGATTTCCTTAGCTGCTCTGAAGAAGTTTGTGCCATTATCACTGTAAATGTTCAGGGGTTGACCTCTGTGAACATAAGTGAACAAAGAGAGGCGAGCAATGTAGTTGTTGTGAGATCAGGTATCATGTCTATGTAGACAGACTTGGTAGCTAGGCAGTCTGGTCTTGTTCCACCTCACGCCAATATTTATGAGAATTGAGCCAGCATAGTCTATACTAGTGTTAAGAAATGGGTACACGCACACTTTGTGTATTTCGCGTTAATTGTTCAGAAGTATCTGCATTCAACTTACGACCCTTGAGACGTGCATAAATGTTGCTTCTTTACCGCCCCCCTTGCTGATGGGATCCGAAACTTGCCTCTCAGAGATGTTATAAGGGTTGACTGCCATGATGAAATAGTCAAAGTTGTTCCGCAATGATAATTAGATTAGTGAGATGATGATATATATACAGAATGATCTAATATTTCCTCCCCACTAGAATTAAGGTATTGTGCAGTCTTCTGCTGACAAGGAGATGGCTTCTTGATCTATGATTATGGTTATAATCAATATGATTTAATATTTTCTACAGAACATTAATGCAACATTTGAGTGGAGGGTTCAACTCCGATATGAACAGTGGACTTGAATTTCACTCTTGTTTATAACAATCTGAGATAAATCAAAAACAATATGCAGCTACTCTCTGTACCTTTTTTAATCTTGAAACTTTTGTTATGAATAAGTCATCATCAAGTCTCTAAAAGCTTTTGTGGCATTTTTTGAACTGGGAGATTAATTCGAACATCACGTTTTCATTTATTCCTACTCAAAGGATCTTGATTCAACCATCCAGAACTATGCCAACAAACTGTATTGTTGACAATTGTGTTCATTTGTGGTCGTCTGGACACTAAGTCAGCGGGTTTCTCTTTGGACAGCACATGGTGCCACTCATTTGTATCTTTAGCAACTTCAAACTGGGAGCCTTTAATGTTTTCTTTGAGTAGTCTTTTCAAGAGAAAGGCTCCGCAAATCTCAGGCTTTGAAGGGAGAGTTATGAAAAACCAATTTTTTGTAAAGCTTTGCTGCCTTGCATTTTACACAGAGCAACATTTTATTGCTAAACAATCTGACATACACACGTAAATGCTATTTGTTGAGCCCGCAGTCAGATGATTATAGAGAAGAGATGTTCTTGAGTGGATGACCCTTCATGGTGTATGTAGTTGAGACTAATGCCATTGTCAGTCTTGACTGAAGCGTTGATATTAACAAGTGTTTTTGTTGTTTTACTTGAATGATTTATGACAGGGTAATGTGGAATTTAATAGTGTTTTTCTTCCTGCAGGTTTTCACATTCCTCTCATGTTATCAAGTGATTTGAATTCTAATATGAATTTAATATATTCCTGGCAAAACTTGTTATTTTTCAGACGTTTTTTTCCAGGGACAGGACATGCTTAATTTCCATTTGTTTAGATCAACTAAGTTTTAAATCATTTCTTCACAGGGAGTTATACAGTGTATCTAACTGACGTGTCTGCCATCATGTGTTGCTGGAATTTTGCTACATGCTGTTTTTCCATTGGTGTTGTTCTCTTATGTTATCCAAAATAGTGAATTTTGTTTTGTAGGTTGCATACGAGTAGAGATTGATGAGGCATAGGTTTTATCTTGTCAACTCACCTCTGCCGCATTCGTCATTTACCACTGCTTTCTTCCTGGCATTTGACATGTGCACACTGCTGCAGTTACGGGACTGCAGTCAGCCGATTACCTGCATCAAACATGGATGGCATCATCGGTTTTAGATTGTACACTCTACACTCTTCATGGATGTTTTCGGCGTTTCTAGTGCCATGTGTCATGACTTTTCCTCTACCTCCCCTCTTCATGTCGTCTTTACAAGTATTTGTCTTTACCTGTTACCTTGATGCACTCTTTGGCTGTTGGACAGAGGGCAAAATCTTTGTCTTATGCTGGTGTAAATTTTCACACTGGTATGGGACTTATTCTCGACCATAAGGTATTGTAAACTGCGCTTGATTCTTGAGTGAGCCGATGACCGTAGATGTTAGGCCCCTTTAAACAAAAAGCATCTTCATCATCATCATCATCATCATCATCATCATCATCATCATCATCACCATCATCATCATCATCATCATCATCATCATCATCAAGACTCTTCAATGGTAATATTTGATTATGTATCCATAAAGGTGCAGCTGCATGTGTAATTCCTTTATTTGGAATGCCTTTGGACGTTATGGGAAAATGAACTTTCTGTGTGTCAATTCTCTCAAAAATCCTGGAATTAAAAATTTGTTTACATTCCTGAACTGCATAATAGTCTTATCTTGAACTTGCTTTGCTCATATTTTCTAGTCATTTCAATTCTTACTGTATGCCCAGATTTTGTAATTGAAAATGCTGATCTTTTATTCAGTCACCTGTTCTTATATTTTTTCTATAGAGACACTAAGTCAGCGGGTTTCTCTTTGGATGGCACATGGTGCCACTCATTTGTATCGTTAGCAACTTCAAACTGGGAGCCTTTAATGTTTTCTTTGAATAGTCTTGTCAAGAGAAAGGCTGTTGGTTAGGAAATATCTGTTCTGTTTAATGTAACTAATTGTTAATGTTGGTGACACTCTCACTGATCTTTGTAGTATTTCCTTTGTGTTTGGTTGTGAATTACCTTTTGATTTTTTTTGTGTTGTACTGTTTGTAAGTTGTTGTGCCTTGGCTTTCAATATATCTGAAGTAGCCAGTTCTTGTTCATGCACTAGTGTCCTTGTATTTTCCTGACTGCTTGTGCATTATTTATATCTTACCCCTGTGTACAATCCATAGTATAACCTTTCTTGGCCAGCACGTGCATATGTCTCTTTGATGTTCACCTTTTATCTTTCGTAAGTAATTGTACTAACCTGTCCATCAGAGATTCATCTCAATTTTGTGTTTTGGAGAACTGGTTAGTTTTTATGAGTTTGTTGATACATTATTAAATGGTGTATGAAAATTTGAGTTCTTATGAATAGGTCCATTCGAGGAGTATGCAAAATGGGATCAACAAGTGTTAAGTCTCTACGAACGTTCTAGTAGGAAATTGTCATTGTTGAAATTGAGGTTCTTTTTCAGAAGCTCACTAACCAGGGTAAAGTCGGTAATGAAATTGTCTGTAGTGACGTTTTTCCCTGTTCCCTCAATATCTTTGACAAGTCTGAATACCACATTCCTTCCATTGTTCACTTCTCTCTCTCTGTTTACTGATGTAGCATTGTCAACTGCAGAGGCGCACACAAAAACCGTGTCCAAATCCGAGAGGAGGCATAGTTTTGTTCCATATTTTCCTCTTGGTTTGGTAGATAAATACTGCTTAAAGAGGCATTTTCCCTAAAGGAAGCCAGATGTTCATCCACAGTATTATTTTCAAATGGAACAAACACTTTAGGTAGTTGTGAAACGAACATGTCATGAACATCTCTTCTTGCTGTTAACTTGCCATTACATCTATGGGCTGGTCTCTCTTCCTTATTATCGAAGCTCAAAACTGGGTTATCATTTGGGACCATTGAAGAGATATTGTAGCTCGAAGGATAGAGTGACCGTCTGCTTCATTCCATACTTCTCGAAGTGATTTGCCCACTGATTTGTAGACTCCAGCAAAATCAAGCCTGCAAAAATAGATAACTGCATGTTATTGTTGATTGTGATTATTAGCAGTTAACAAAAGACAGAAACTGCTATTGTTTCCAAATTGTGTAAATCGTACATATCTAGAAATTGCCAATGCTTCAAACTCTATCACAGAAATGGGCTTGTAGCTTTCCTTTTATCTGCAAAAACCCTCTTCATTTCAAAATTTGTTTCCCATAAAGTGGTTTCCAGCATTTTATAAATGATGAATAACTTCATTGCCAACATCTGGGATCACCTGTCCTCTGAAGAGTATATCTCTTGGGTCCAGGTGCAATTCTCATTATGTTACTCAATTTGGAATACGCATAATTGAAATTTACGTTTCTCTGAAGTATTATTAATATAAACAACTAAAATATTGAAGAGCATATAGGCCTATAGATATAGGTCGATGATGTAAATGAAGCAATAGCATTGTTCATATTACAGTGCAACCCCAGTTTTGTGTGACCTCGATTTAGCACTATATTCAATTTTACATAATTCAAAATTCAAAAGGCAGAAGCCTAGTGTAGGCACTCCACTCACTCCGCATGCTGTACAGGAAAGCTCGGCGGCCGGTGATGCTCTTTTATTTTTACTTCACGGGATTGCCGATAGGAGTGTCCTGTACGATCTGCGAGCGATCTGCGAACTGTTGCCAACTAAGGAAAAATCCACCAAAAGCCAAGCCCGCGAAATTAGCCCGCGAAATTTGTTGTTGTATTGCTATGGCTTTGTGCGGAGGTTGCGAGGTGAAAATTCGTTCATTTAATCGTTTGGAGCAGAATTTAGACGAGCTTTTGGACGTTTATCAACGGCACGGTTTGATAACGAGAGAGAGGAACTGTGAAAAGTGTGGTGGGCTCACAAAATTAAGTGTAGTGAGGAATAAAGTTATTTTCCGGTGCAATCGGCGCGTAGGAGGGGTAAAGTGTACGTGGAACGTGAGTGCGAGGAAGAACACTTTCTTCGAAAAGTCACGACTTTCGTTGCATCAAATAGGGCTACTTTCTGTGTTGTGGTGTCTCTTAAGCAAGCCGCAAACCCCTCTTCTTCAGTTGGAGCTTGGTGTTGCGAAGCAGACAATTATTGACTGGAGGAGCTTTTGCCGTGAGGTGTGTGTGGCCTGGGTAGACAGGAACAAAAAGAGAATTGGAGGGGTGGGAGTGATCGTCGAAATTGACGAAAGTAAATTTGGTAAATCGAAATATCACAGGGGAAGGAATATTACAGGACAGTGGCTGTTTGGGGGGGTAGAGAGGGACAATTTCAAGAATTTTTTTGTTATTCCTGTGGAAAGAAGGGATAAACAGACCCTGTTAGCGATTATTCAGGAGTGGATTTTACCTGGATCTATTATTATTTCAGACTGCTGGAAAGCATACGATTGCTTAGAGGACGAGGGATTTGTTCATCTCAGAGTAAACCATTCCCTGCAGTTTGTTGACTCTTGGAGGAGTGGAAGAGTTAATAGGGCAAACAGGCGTCAAATGCCGGGTGGTGGGGTTTCCGTCCACACCCAAAACATTGAGAACAGGTGGCGTCACCTTAAACACGGCAGCTACTCCATTCCGGCATTCGGAAGAAAAAAGGGACACTTTGTAGGCTACCTTGCCGAATTTCTATTTAAAAGTGCTTTCCCCTTAGGAGAGAGAGTACACCATTTCTTCAGAGCTGCCGGAGATCTCTACCCTCCCCTGCATTAAGGTAGGTTTTAAATTTCATTACATTATTTTGTATATATATGTTAGGTTACAACCACTAAATAACTTTTTTCTTGCAGTGCGGGCAGTATGCGCCGCGGCCATAGTTAAGAGCCTCTCGAAGGGAGTGTGGCTCCCGAAGGGAGCCGCTGTTCTCATGACAGAGCTTGGCCTGGATTTCAAATGATAGGTTACAGCTACTTAATTACATTAGTTCCATTCCGGTGTTTTCATTCTGCGCGGGTTGGCAACGGAATCAGAGAGTTAGGAATTATGGGAATGACGTCATGTCGGCCAATGGCCGTGCTCGTAGCTGGCCGGCTAATGGTGGTTGACGCTTCAGAACTTTCCTTCTCTTATAAAAGTAAACATACCTTTTTGGGCGGGTTGGGTGGGTCCCTGGCTATTGAAATGAACACATCTCTCTTCCCAAAGGATTTTAAGGTACGATTCTTATATATTTCTTCGCAAAGTTGTGTGTTATATACCGGAGTGCCTACGATAGGTTTTTGCCATTCAAAATACTGTAGGGCAAAACTCGCATTTAGCGTTAAGGAAATGTTAAAATTTTCCTATATTTTGGTTATGGGACATTGGCAGAAGCCTAGTGTAGGCACTCCACTCACTCCGCATGCTGTACAGGAAAGCTCGGCGGCCGGTGATGCTCTTTTATTTTTACTTCACGGGATTGCCGATAGGAGTGTCCTGTACGATCTGCGAGCGATCTGCGAACTGTTGCCAACTAAGGAAAAATCCACCAAAAGCCAAGCCCGCGAAATTAGCCCGCGAAATTTGTTGTTGTATTGCTATGGCTTTGTGCGGAGGTTGCGAGGTGAAAATTCGTTCATTTAATCGTTTGGAGCAGAATTTAGACGAGCTTTTGGACGTTTATCATCGGCACGGTTTGATAACGAGAGAGAGGAACTGTGAAAAGTGTGGTGGGCTCACAAAATTAAGTGTAGTGAGGAATAAAGTTATTTTCCGGTGCAATCGGCGCGTAGGAGGGGTAAAGTGTACGTGGAACGTGAATGCGAGGAAGAACACTTTCTTCGAAAAGTCACGACTTTCGTTGCATCAAATAGGGCTACTTTCTGTGTTGTGGTGTCTCTTAAGCAAGCCGCAAACCCCTCTTCTTCAGTTGGAGCTTGGTGTTGCGAAGCAGACAATTATTGACTGGAGGAGCTTTTGCCGTGAGGTGTGTGTGGCCTGGGTAGACAGGAACAAAAAGAGAATTGGAGGGGTGGGAGTGATCGTCGAAATTGACGAAAGTAAATTTGGTAAATCAAATGCCGGGACATTAAGAACCACTGCAAAAGACATCATAAGCTTGCTAAGGATGATTCAAGGCAGAAGAGGAATTTGAAGCATGGGCACTTAGAGCTAAAATGAGATGTCTGACTCTGATTGACATCTGTTCGCGGCCGATGTAGTAGAACAGAACCCCCGTTTTAATGACAATGTTATTATAATCTATGAAAATTCCTGTATTAATCTGTGCAATATCGTTTAGTTACAATACAATGAGAATCCTTTTACCGTTTCATCCATTATCACAGGCAAATTCAGGCATGTTAGTTTTCATCCATTACCAGTATTCATACACTCTACTCCAGGGTTTATATTGAATGTGATCAATCGTCTTCTGTGTTGATTCATTGCTACGCATGAGTGAATTGATCTTGAGTGAGTCTGAGGTCTTCTCACAACACAGACTGGTGTATTAAACATCGGGATAACATATTTTTGCAATAAGTGCAATGGCAGCACTTGTTAACTCGTAGAAATAAAAGCTGAAGAAAAAGATTGCTTAATTGACTATGTTCTGAAATAAAATAAGAATGTCATACTTCTCAAGATACAGTGGTGTGCATAACTAATTTCAGAGGTTAGGTTATGCACTTTTGCATCTTGTTAAATTTCAGAATGGCTGTTCCCATGTATATTTATAGTAAAATTGTTATTATTCTACAGGGAGCTTGAAATTTATTTTTATAAAATGTGCACGGCAAACCTATGTTACAAAGAAACAATAACAGTAAAAATTTCCAAATATTTGATATTTATACTTGCGTTAAGCAAATCAATTAATCATACACAGTACATGTTTCATTCCATTTTGGAACATCTTCAGCTGTATTACATTGCCTAGGTGAAAACACTAAGTATTTATCTTTTTAAGAATATCTCAAACAGGTACCTTTTTTTTCTTAAAATCTACGTAAATTACAAGACTATGGGGAAGCTCTTTTATTAATAGTAAAACAGCAATCAGCTTCAGGGATCCTGAACTAACTGAATTCAAGAGATATTTTTGTAAATTTAAAACAAATAGCAGTCACCTTTGAAGGAGCAAACGAAGAGAACACCTTGTAATATTCAGGACAGTGAAAAAGGAAAGTTATATTTTCAAAAAACTTTTTATTAGAAGACAAGCAGAATATTTTGGTGATAGAAGTGCTGGAAACATTTTTTACAACATCTGTTCAAGTGAATAGATATTTTTAAAATAGGCTAACCATAAGCAGATCCATTTCCCTCTCATTTCACCACCCCATTCAACCATCCACATTGATTTTAATTTATTTCAAATTTTAAATTTATGTAGATTTTAAGAAAAATAAGGTACCTGTTTGAGATGTTCTTAAACTGATAAATACTTAATGTTTTCACAAAAGCAATGTAATACAGCTGAAGATGTTTCAAAATGGAATGAAACATGTACTGTGTGTGATTAATTGATTTGCTTAATGCTAATATAAGTATCAAATAGGTGGACATTTTTACTGTTACTGTTTCTTTGTAAATAGGATTTGATACGGGAAATGAAGCTGATTTCTTGCAATTGATACCTAGGTTAGGTGATGCCACTTGAAATGGGAAACTGGCAATGTTTGCAACAATCCTCTGGACTGATGCTATTGCAGTTCTTAAGAAGGAAATGTAATATGGGTGTTCAGTCTATTGGAATTAAAAAATACATGCTAATGAGTCGGCTGCTGCTTGGAAAACATCCGCAATAATGTTTAAACAAACTGATTGCTGTTCTGTAGTAATTTTAATAGGTTTGTGTGAGTTCAGTATCTTTCCTGCCTTTTATGAAAAATCATGCATAACCTTATAAGAAAAACCTTAAACTGAAGAGATTTGCATTCACCTACAGAAAATTGTCAAAATGAAGCACAAACTGTAACTACAGTACAGTGTATAATGTAGATATCTCCTTTTATTGCTGTCATTGTGTAAATAACGTATGATGGCACAATTTATGTTAACCCCCATTTAACAATAAAAATTCAGGTCCCTGTAAAAACGTTAAATAGGGGTTCTGCTGAATGTGGAACGTACCTTACACCTGATTGTCAATATGGTTGTTTTCTCCATTCCGTCCCATTTCGAGATATGTACACTTCTTTTTGTACAGAGTCAATCTCATCTTGTAGTTTATAACCAGATACTTGGAGCTCTTCATTTTCTTCTCCCTCCAGAGAAACGTGATCGTCATCAGTTTTTTGGAAAACACAAATTCAGGATCAGCCAATGCATCATCAGCTTCCTCTTCATGTTTACTCTCACTAATTTCATATAGATTTCTCATTAACTGCTGATGCCCAGCCATATTTGATCACAGAAACAATGCAGCACTCCCTAGTCGTGGAGGTAGTCCAACATTGTTTGTGTAGTGACCAGCAGGTAGGGCAGCAGTGATATTAATGGATATGTCCATTTGATCCATTCATCATATATGTAATTTTTTGAACTGGTAGAGTAGTCAGCAACTGAAAAATATTTTTAAATCATGTCAATACCTACTAAAGGAGATGAACAAATACACAAGTTTTTTGGCATATACAGTTCATATTTTGTCAGTTACAAGCAATTGAATATTAAATCTGGGTCGATGCAACCCATTCAGATTAGAAGGATTAAATGGGGTAGAGACGAGCCTTAATGAACATGTCGAGATGCTGATAATAATGTCTAACTTCATTATAATGCTACAAGTGGGGCAGAGCTTATTTGTTCATTCAAGGATGTGCTTCGCATACTCCAATGCAATCAGCTTAGGGCAGTGGTAGTGGTTATGAATTAAGTTCTACAGCATGGTTATATTTGGTTCAATCATGGCAATGTTTTTCTAGGGTTTTCTTTGTCTAAACTTTCAGGGACAAGGTGATATTTTGATACTTTTGATTCCAGTTAGGCCTTAATTTCTAGTGATTTTATTTCAAAAATTGCCCTTGAAGTGTAGTCACAACATTATGTCTCTGTCGAAACTTGGTAATTTTAATTTTTGGAAGGCAGACCTTTGTCTGTCTGACCAATTCTCCTGATTTAAATAAATCATTGCTTCAGTTTCATTATTATTAGCTACTGGTTTTAGGGAGGTTATCATTTTTGATTCCAGTAAGTCGTAAAAGACTTTGAAATCTTTTTCATATCTGTCATGTCCATGTCAGTGAAACAACCCATCTTTTAGAGAATGGTTATATAGTTGTACTTAAATAGTGATTTTCTTGATACTGAAACGTTATTTGGGGTATATTCCAAGGAGCTCCCACAAGGAAGGGTGGAATATTACGATCAATTTTCCAAGAATTAGTTTACCCCAAAATAATAATAATAATAACGTCCACGACACAGGGTAGGAAAATATGCCAACAGGGAGACAAAAATGCCAAAATTAATTAAAAGAAAAACAGGTTAAACAACTCACAATACTAAATTCATAACAGGGAAATCAATTCATTTCCACCAACATCCATCAACAATCAGCATCACCATCAATCAATATAATATTCCCATGGAAACGAAAACACGTTAGGCAGTTAAGGAAAATGGCCAATCATAGGCCACCAAACAACAATAGGCATGTACATATTAAGAGACAAAAGAAAAACAGGACGTTGAAAAATCACGAAAATACCAAACAAATTAATTTAATAATATAACCCAGAAGTAGGGTAATTAAGATGGAAAACGAACGTTAATTCCAATCCCTTGTAGCAACTCGCTTGGTTAGTAACCCTGCCAAAACATTGCGTTAACCCCTACTTATTAGGGCTAGAAAGCCGCTACCAAACATTGAGTATTAAATTTACAATTTCCAAGAATAAGAATTAATATTAATTCACAGCAGGTGCAAGTCCCTAGTAAACAACAGTGGTTTACATATAAGTTGTTTGACCCGAAAAATGTTCAAACACAGCAGGGCTAAAACGTAGAGTTTAGTTGATGCAAAGTTACATACTGTTGTGGTACGCACTTCACATTTTGAAATATTCAGTCCACCAGTTGGAACATCTTAAAGATGAGTTAAAAAACACTTACAGTGTAGTATCTTGCCATAGTCGTGAGTTCGCTTCAGCGTCATATCCTTACTTACGTATGGTAAAGGTAATCCTTAGAGTGCACTCAAAAATTCCAGGCGAGGTACATTAAATGGTAATAAAATTTAAAATTAACTTTCACAGTTCAAGAGTGCATAAGCCGTATCAAGTGAACGTCACCCTGGGTCCATGATAATCGCTCTATCCATTCCGCCAAGCGGAGAAGCACGCCGTCCTTCCATCACAGCTCACTAGCAAAACCTTAATGGCGACTGGCCAGAAGCCTACATGTCAGACCACAGTCGCAATGTTTACGTGCGCATACTCGCTCGGTGGAGGGGAGGAGTCGCGAGATGGTTCATACCGACGACACTAGAATGCAGGAGAATATTGGAAAAGGCACTGTCTGGCCAAACACCACAGATGGGCACATTACTAACTTTAAAGCCGGTGGAAGTTAATGTTTATAAATATTGAAAACCGTGGTATCTGTGACCATGAATCACTTGATGAATGACGCAGCGGCAAACCACATTAATGAAACGAATTTCAATGGCCATGCCGCCAGCACTAAAGTATTCACAGAGAGGTATAAATTCTTAATCCGGTAATAGTTTCCCTCCCCGAAGCTCCACTTATACAACATATAATGACTTTCATAAGGTAGTGGTCTGGATACAAGGTGCGTTTTTGATGGAATAGTCCGAATAAGAAAATGACCACCGATCACATGTCCCAGTTTATGCACCACCAGCAAGATGAATCCAATAGTCAATTAAGAACCAAAACATATATGAATTGAGTAAAAAACAATTGAGTGCATTTAAATGACACTAGCTGTCCAGTTACTTTCAATCATTAAGAAGTCCCATGCATTAAAGTAGTGCTACACGCAAGTCGCAGGTAAATCTGTTAATATTCTAGATAAATGGTGACACTCATGCTCCAGATCATTTGCTAAGTTTTAATTCCAATAAACAAGTCTCGCAAGTTCATATGTATCAACTGTTCAAAGATTTCGTTACTTTGTGGTACACACACACAACTGAACAACTTCCTAAATGTTCACTGGTAGAATAATAAAGCTTCTTAGATTTAAATGCACGCGATTATAAACCCAAATTGAGATTATCACATGTTAGACATTCATTTTAGTATTGTTTATCGGACTTGGGTAAGTTAAGAAACGCCTTCATTTGGTTTCCATTTTATTATTATTGCCAGGGTGGCATAAACCAATTTAACAAATGAAAAACGCCCAGAATGGCAAGGAAAAGAAATGAACAAATATAGGAAAATAAAATTGGTGAGCATGTAATAAGATCACAAGATCCAACAGGTAAATCCTTTACATAATCTTAAACTGGATTAACTTGACTTAAGACTACAGTATGGCATTGGATAAAACAACTAGTAAAAGCAAAAGGAGAACAGGATTACAATATAATACAATAATTACCTAAACAGCCCTTGACCAGATACTAGGAAATATATAACCATAAATATATCATGCTAAAATAAAATATATCGGCAGAAATTTTATGCACAACCTATAAGGAAAAGAATTAACTTGAAAATTAAAGATAGTCATCTCCTGAAATTAGTTTTCTGTGCACGTCAGCAACCCTATCGGAATACCACATAATAAGGGCACCACCAGCAACAATGAAAACGAGAAGCTACTGTTGCATAGACATACAACTTCAAACATACACAATACACGGAAATAAGTTAAGCTTAGGAAGGAAGATACTGACAGATTACAACAAACCACAAACATGGTAAGTTCAAGAAGTCCAGGCATCAATCAAGTAAGAACACGTTACAGATCATAACAGCTGATCCAGCAATGCATGATAACAACACAGCAAGAAACACATCAAATTATCGAACACAGCCACACCGACAGTACTCTTCATATAGATGACCTACCCAGAGATGTCAAATCATTTCCAGAATTGAAATACTAAGAGGACAGCAATCCACACATACTTTCAAAATAACCAGACGTTGACCAAGGGAGAACATGTTGCGAAGCAATAACACATTACACAGTAATCCAAGTTAATTAAAATTACAATTAATTTTTTAAATCAGTGGAGTAGAATCACTAATCAGTGAGCCAATAAATAAATGTTTAAACCCATTAAATACACGACCAAAATCTAGAAATTATATTTTGCAATTAATCAATTGTAATGCTACGTATACACTCCATGCATGACCCGTCTAAAGAAGAGATAAGATCAGATAAATTTATACTCACAAATAAGAGAAACAGTGAGAAACTGGATATGAGAAAAAGATCAAAATCCATATGTTACGGTAAATAATTACTCAATGCAAGATGAATATAGTTAGCTGCAGTTCGAGACTTCAAGATCTTTCAGATGGTGGATACGCGTATCAGCAACACCAAGTCAAGAATAGTATTAGGATATAGGAACTCATAATAACACAATCATTAACACCATGGTGGAGCAGGACAGAAAATGGCAGAAAGAAATTCAGAAGTGTCACCCAATCTTAAATTATATTCCTCACAACTTCACTGAATTTTCAAACATATACATAAACAATGGAATACTCATTTAAATAAATGGTTTAGAATTACCCCTCAATTAAGTGGCTAATTTGTAAATGAGAGCAGAGACCTGACACGATTCCCTACCGGTTATCCACAAGGGATCTCGGACAAATCCGGACTAGTAACAAGTGACATCCGTAGACTCACACTGTAGCCACACAGCCACAGGTACCGTGCGAAATATATATGAAACAAGGTAAATAAAATTTAAATATTAGATCATGAACTAGGACGACGGAAAGCGCTCAATAGAACGGTGAAGAAGGAGAAAACACCACGAAAAGACCCGATCATCGAATAGTGGGAGGCTTCAATACCACCTATGAAGCACTAGATAATCCCATACTCAACTGGCGCCCCGCAGAACGGCAAGATGACCAAAAATTAATAGCAACGGATACTAACACTCCGGAGAGAAAAGGACCAATAGACTGGCGGGTTAATCCAAAATGAACTTTATAGTACAGGATAAATACATGATGACGTCAGATTACCTGGGTATGCAGAGAATTAAAACAAAAAAAGAATAGATCAGGTCATACAGGAATCACAAATTACATTCAGGCAGACCAGGTTTTTGTAAGAAGTGTAGTAAACACATGCGAGGATTTATTTCCCAATCTACGGGCACATAGGGGTAAATTAAATGCAATACCGACCATACCGAAGTGTTATAACCATTTAATTATAAAACACAATAACAATACAACCTTTATGAATCTCAACGGACATGCGTTAGCAAAAAAGGGGGGGAAGGGAGCACTAACTATCCTCAACGACATGCCGTGAAGCCATCATGCCACCTCACAATGCAAACTTAAAACAAAATCACGTACCGTTACAACATAACTAACTCAGGACCAAAACCATTACCTACTAGGTTCGAAAGGAGAGGATCCATCGGTGCAATTTGTGAAAAAGAACACCACCATAACAAGTAGACGAGGTAGGACGACATGGACGTTACAACTCCATAGATTAACACACTTCATGAATATACACCAATTTAGAGACAGAAACCAGGCAAGTAAGGTCTGTAGAAGAATGCAGAATTAATAACACATGCGCCCCAAAAATACAACAAATAACAACGTAGTTAACCACCATTACCAGAAAGGAAAATCCAGATGTCTAATTTTGAGAAGGTAGATAGGGTAAAATTTTACTCACCAGAAAATCAAAACTACGGGAATGACTAGAAATAGATCACCCAGTTAACGGGTAATTCACAACTGATTACATAAATGATTAAAAGTTGGGCATGAGACCAATCGGAAATCAGGAAATCGTACCACTAGAAGTTGGAGACCGAAAGCAGTGAAGACAGTTAAGTCCATGCCGTAAAGGCAAACAGCCAACCACCACCAAGTCCGATCGACAGAGTTCCGCAATAACCAATATCCACAGGCAAATCCAAAACTCAACAAATAGGATCTAACACCGGGTACTATCCATTTCCTAGTCAAAACCCCAAATAAAGAAACTAACCTAACAGATTACTCGGTTCGTTTAATGCACAGCTAACAATACCACAACGGGAATAGACAGTTATATCACCAAATTAAAGTCGGATAACAAGACATAGGCAATAGAATACTAGAACAGTTAAAGATAAATACAGGTTAGGACACCTTAACAGTTTTCATACCAGTGAACAACAATGCACAGACCTAATATTATATACAATTTTCCAAAATTTGCTACAAGACAAAGGCTACTACATAATACATAATTAAATTAATGATGAAAATTTTGCAATCTTCAATGATCAGGATAGAATCAATTTATGATGGACAGAGCAGGCATGCACCCAAACCAAAGGAGCAATGAGATATTAACGATTAAATAAATAGGTGCCAATAGCGCAAGTGAAAGGATCCACACGCCACGAACCACAATCACATTTTAAAATACAATGGTAACAAGTACACGGTAGTAAGCTACTACACAGTGATATTAAGATTCACATGAGACATGAATGCAGAAGATTTGGTGCAGAAAATCATAACACGTTGTAATTAATTCGCACACTACTAATAACAATTTCTGGAGAGGAAAAGGTCATACGGTCAGGAAGCAATACTCAAAACAAAAATACTATACATGGAAAAGTTACTAAATAAAATTCACGCGCAACCAGAATAGTTACAAAATAATCTAAAGATAATTAAACAAATTTTCTCACTGAAATGTAGCCCTCATCCTCAGGTCCGAACTACATACCATACGTATTATCAAGAAGTCCTTAAGAGAGAAGAGGGATCACACATAACCTGATTTAAACTGGGAAAATTGAACTCGCCTAATCCTCTTGGTGATGGGGTCACTCCCCAGTACCGATACTAGAGACAAAAACTGTAAAATAGTACAGGGACTTTGATACCTAGGAGGAACCTTAGCATAAAATTTGTTAATTTCCTTACTAATGGTATAGGACCTGACAAAAACTTGATCACCAACTTTCAACCTAGTTGACTTTCTACATTCGTCGTACTTATCTCTGCCTGTCTTACAGGATACCGACAATTTCTTCTTCTGAACATGGGTTTAGACAGGTCGGAAAGATACCAATACCAAGTTCGTTGGACATAGGAGAATACGGGGTGTTACAGAACATAAGGAACATGGGAGTTTTACTATGAGATTCGTGTGTGGCAGAATTGAAGGCATGGACTAACCAGTGTTGGCAAGAATCCCACTTGGATTGGTTATTGTGATGATATGCAATCAGGGAAGATTTCAGGTTCCTGTTCATTCTCTCGGCGTAAGATGGGTTTGGATAGTTTGGAGTTGTAGTAGCATGGGAAATGCTCAACTCGAATAGGTACTTCTTAACCCTTTAAGTTTCTTTGGGATATATTCTTCCCACCTAGTATAAGCTAGTGCTCCAGAGAGATATCTAGTTCCCACCATGCAAGGATTATGTAGTTTCATGTGCTGAAGCCAGGGAGTGCATAAATTGCCTAAGTCATATATTTACTCTTTGACCAGCAAGTCAGATGTTACTAGGTAGGAAATATATATCCCTCTGGTTACTCGAAGTTCTTTACAGACGATGTTGTGTTGTAATAGGCGAGCTTGAAGCAATTTATTGAAAACCTGAGCCAAGGAGGAAGTCTAATTGGTAAGAATAGTTTTCTGTAACATGTACACAACTAATATTATGCTTTAGTTTTGTGCCTTGATGCATTGATTTACAGTTATAAATGTTAAATGTCAAGTAATGATTCAGGTTATATTTTTGTTTACAAATTTTGATGTTGCAGAAATAAATTCGGGTGCCACAGATCACAAGTATCGGACTGCATATCAGTGAATTACATATTTATTTGTTTGTGTATGCAATATTTTGTTGTTCTCTATCTTGGCCAAGTTGTTGTACCAACTTGAAGTCATGTATGCAGATTTTTCACACCAGTTTATCAGCATACACACATTGGTGTTCATTTGAAGGCTGTTAGGTATACTTTAGCTTCTGGGTATATGATCTAATTTGTAGTATGGTACAAATGAACGTGTTTACACGCTTATTTTGTAGATTTGCATTTATTACCAAGGCATATGGAGAATATTGCTAAGTGGCTGGAAGAGGAAATTCCAGATGAGCAGGCAGTAGTGATGCTAGTGGTGCTGAAGATTGCTCACTCAGTTCTGGTAAGTTTATTTAGCAGTTAGCTTGACTATTAAAATATTATTACCGTATAGTGCCAACAATTGCAGTGATGGGATTTGGATACATGCTGTTGATGGATGAAAACTTGAGTTATAAGCTTTATATTTTCTTTCTCTTAGGGAGGAGATTAATTCACAGCCAGAAATGGAACCTTCCACCAGTGGTGAAGGTAGAGCGAAGAGGAAATACTGTATGTCTCTATTATTAGAACGACCTGGTTCTGATGATTCTGAATTAGGATTATCTGACATCTCGCTGGCCGATCCAGACTTCATACCTGCTTCTCCAACAGCGGAAAGACGTCCGTTATTCCCTGCTGTTGTGTCAGACAGCGACTCAAACCTTTCTTCAGAAGACTAATTACTCAACAGTGACATTGCTATAAGAAATACTGGAGAACAGAAGCCTCAGCCAGAAAGTTATGCTACTTGTGCAAAATACTACATAATTTACTAGGTGGGATATTATTATCCCAATGAACACCCCAAGAATGTCAGCTGTCGGAAAGTGGCAGTGGGATATATATTTCCCACCAAAAATATAACACTAAATGAATATGAAATGAAATGTCGTATGGCTTTTAGTGCCGGGATATCCCAGGACGGGTTCGGCTCGCCAGGTGCAGGCCTTTCTAATTGACACCCATAGGCGACCTGCGCGTCGTGATGAGGATGAAATGATGATGAAGACAACACATACACCCAGCCCCCGTGTCATTGGAATTAACCAATTAAGGTTAAAATCCCCGACCCGGCCGGGAATCGAACCCGGGACCCTTTGAACCGAAGGCCAGTACGCTGACCGTTCAGCCAACGAGTCGGACACTAAATGAATATGATTTTGTAAAATAAACATGTCTGTGTGATAGTCTATTGTATTTGATTCTGAACATGCAATAAAATTGATTTTTTCAGTCTCCCAGTCTTTTGCAAATTAAAGGGTTAAACAAGTGGCTAGTGAATGCACTGCCATTGTCATAAACCAGAAACATGGGAGGACCAAAGGATGCGAAGATAGAATTAAGGCAAGTTATAGACGTACGAGAAGTCATAAATCTAGTGGGAATAATCCCGGAAAACCGAGTACGCGTCAATACACACAAAGATATGAATGTTTCCCAAGGTAGCGCGAGGGAGTGGACCTACAAAATCGATGAATGACCTTTCCATCTGCCGAGAGGCTTCTGAAGATGAAAATAAACCAACACGGTTCTTCAGGTTGGGTTTACTGATAGCACAAGTTTTACAGGACATAACCATTTTCCAAATGAAGAATTTTCTAATTTTCTGCCTAGTTTTAAATGTGCCTAAGTGACCACCAATGCGTCAACAGTGATAATACTTGAAGATGATTGGCACTAGGACCTTGGGAAGAACAATAATGAAATTAGCATCAATTCGACCTTTTCAACATAGAACACCCTTCACCAGAGAATAAGGTTTTACTACCATTCCGTCACTAATCTTGTGGGTGATTTCATTCAATTCAGGATCTGCTTTTTGATCGCCAAACTCATGGTATAACAAAGGTAGATCCGGAAGAATGGCGCCCACACTAACAATATTAGTTTCATCAATTTCTTCAACTTCAGATTTTACATCAAGGCCAAAGCTCCCGTCAAACATTCTACTTATGCTGTCGCCAGCCCTGAAGATGGTTTTCCGTGGTTTCCCATTTTCACACCAGGCAAATGCTGGAGCTGTACCATAATTAAGGCCACTTCCACTTCCTAGACCTTTCCTATCCCATCGTCGCCATAAGACATATCTCTGTCGGTGCGACGTTAAGCAAATAGAAAAAACAACAAGCATCATCATATATTAAAGCGACAACGTTACCCGAGTCATTTAAAGCAACAATCGGTTCATTATTCAGCTCTGCCTTCGCGAAGGTACTTTTAGACTCAACCAAATCGGAGATTTTATTACATTCCGGCCGACAAATAACTCTCTTTGAATCCACAGAAAATTCAGGGGCAAGATTCACAAGTATTACTATTAACCTTTAGTCATTGATTGCGTTTTTTGAAAGAGGTTGGGCAATTATTCTTAATGTGCTGCCTCGACCCACACAAATAAGAACAAGGACCAGTACTACGCTTTATTGACGGGCGAGCATTCCGAAAGTGGTCACGTAATCCACAATTATACCATTTTTAAGATTTTCACTATCCCTAGATTGAGGCGAGGCCGGGTTAAAAGGAGGAGGGTGGCAGATGGGTCTGGCCGCGTCCCCGTGCTTGACATATTCAGCAAAGGTACAAGCAGCCTCTAATTCCACAAAATTAGTCGGGCTCTTCCTGAGGAAGAGGTAGAATCGGTTGTAGGGAGGAAAACCTTTCAGAATATGTGCCACCATTTCTTCTTCTGGCACCGAAATTAGAAATACCATGCAATAAAACCTCGAGTCTAAGATATAGTTGAGTCCTAAAACAATATTGAGGAAACAAATTTTGCAGTGCTAAAGAAGGGATAAATTTTGATAGTACAAGCTCATGAAATTCCGTAATCTTTATATTCTTCGAAATAGCTTCAGAAATTTCACGTTTCAAGATTCCCTTACAATGGCGGAACAAGGCATTTAGAAATATTCATTTCACCAGTTGGAACAAGTTAAAGATGAGTTGAAAGACAACACTTACAGTGTAGTATCTTGCCATAGTCGTCAGTTCGCTTCAGCATAATTTCCTTACTTACGTATGGTAGAGGTAATCCCATTAGTGCACTCAAAAATTCCAGGCGAGATGCATTAAATGATAACCAAATTTGAAATTAAATTGCAAAGTTGACGAGGGCGTAAGCCCTATCAAACCAACTTCACCCTGGGTCTATCCACCCCGCCAAGCGGAGAAGCACGCCGTCCTTCCATCACAGCAGAACCTTAATGGCGACAACCCAGAAGTCAGACCACAGTCGCAATGTTTACGTGCGCATACTCGCTCGGTGGAGAGGGAGAGTGGCGAGATAGTTCATACCGACGACACTAAAATGCAGAAGAATACTGGAAAAGGCACTGTCTGGCCATACACCACAGATGGGCACATTAATAACTTTAAAGCCGGTGGAAGTTAATGTTTATAAATATTGAAAACCATAGTATCTGTGACCATGAATCACTTGATGAATAACGCAGCGGCGAACCACATTAAAGCACGAATTTCAATGGCCATGCCGCCAGCACTAAAGTATTCACAGAGAGGGTATACATTATTACTCCGTTAATAAGAGGATAAATAAAATAGCTAGTCATTGTTGAAATAGGGATCAGCAGGAAGGAACAAGGAAGCGAGGAATAGTATTGGGTAATATTTTGGAGATAGTATTTATTAATAATACTATTATTTATTTATTTATTTTCCTAAAATTCTACATGTACAAATACACGGAAGGGATTCATAGGTAATTTTAAATGTACATATTTACCAATGTTCCGCTTTTTCTACGTTAAGTTGTCTACTGCTATCCTACAGTGTGTCCCTTTTCACATTCCTATCTCTTATCAGTTGTCTAAAAAGGAGTGGCGAAAGGACTTGGGTTAAGACGCAGCAGGTCGCTATGCAAGTTAGGTTCCAAAAAAGTGTAAGAAAATAAAATATATAAATGCAATGTAATTTTTTTTCTAGTATCAGTTGTATATTATTGTTTGAAATAACTCCACATGTTGTATATGAGTTGATAATGTTTTTAAATACAGAGGATATTATGAGTAAAATTTCCACGAACCTACTACGCTGGCTTAGCAGGGGGAGAAGTGGTACTCCCACGTGGCGCGTCCCAGGTGGCGGATAGGGGGTCTTAAGCGGCTTGCTGGCGGACTTGAGGGAAATAAAATCCCTCTCGCGCACCAAACATACAACCCCCCTGTGGGAGGAGGACGCAGACGAAGAATACACCCACGGTATTCCCTGCCTGTCGTAAGGGGCGACCAAGGAACCACGAAACTACTTGTGATTATTACCACCATGCGAAGAACATCATGGTTCGCTTTTACTTGCGCGTAGTACCACTATATTAGGTATCAAATAGGTTTGTGATTAGTATCATAGGAGCACTGTGTGGTCGGCTTTTGCAGTACCTGTGATTAGTACCACCATATGAGCGGGACCATGAGATGATAGCTACCATGGTCCTGCCTTTTCTGTGATTAGTACCCACTATATGAGGAACACCGCGTGATAGTGCAGGTCCCTGTGGCTAGTACACTTATGTGATGAACACCATAGGTTTGCGTTGCCTGTAAATGGCGCCGCAAGGTGAGAAAACCCATAGGTCTGTATTACATGTCGAATTTCATAACCTGTGTGTAGTACCATAATATGTGGAATACCGCGAGTCTCTGCTACTTTTGATTAGTACCGCAACATGACAAATACCATGTTCTACCTTCCTAGAGGTTAGTAGCGTTATTCGGGTCCGATTAATTGGATTTTCGACCCTCTTTAGACTGCAAGCATCATCCATTCAGTGTTATGCTATAGCAACAGTCCCTTGGTCAATAATCCTATTGGGCCGGTGACCTTCGATGTTAGGCCCCTTAAAACAACAAGCATCATCAGTAATCCTATTGTTTTACGTCAGTTTCTGTGAATGTAAGGCATTGTGCGTCGCATCCACTGATTGTTTTAAATTCATGTCCATCCATTCATTCTTCGTGCTCACGTATTGAATTCTGGTCAGTGGAGAATTTTGGACTTTTAATTTGTCATACCATTTCGTCTCATTTCGTACCATTAGGGGCCGATGACCTCGATGTTAGGCCCCATTAAACAACAAGCATCATCATCATCATGAGTTAAATTTTGTAAGTAATGTAAATTTATTAATGATGAGCTGTGTGTTTAATAGAAGAAAAGTAAGTGTAAATTTTATAATACTGTATTTTAGGAAATTGTCTTCCTGTCTGTTCATTGACAATTTAATACTTGATAGTAAGGTATTTTTGTGTACCATTTGCCACCAAGGTGCGACACCTCCATTGCATTTGAAGTGATTTTAATTTGATTGTTCCTTTCCACTTTTGTATTTTTTAAATGCGAGATAAATTAATTATACTCTCCTTGTGCCACTGTGAAATTTATTTTCTCAGCTGTTTCTTGTTTAGGCCTATATATTTAATTCCCTTACTTCTTTATTCTACTGTTCTTATTTCTTACTTCCAGCCTTCTGAAGATATTAAGGAGGAAATATACATAGAAGAACATACTGATGATCAGCTGTTGCCGTACATCAAAGAAGAAACAAAGTACGTACTCTACGAATCCTATACAATATGGAATATATTGTACCTATTCACAGTTGTGTTCAGTAGTGGTTGGTTTATGTCCAAAAGCTGGCCATTTTCATCAGTTTAATCGTTTCTTTACAAAGTTTAATTTAAACGCTAATATCTTAAAATTCTGTTGGTTATATTTATCTAAAATATTCAGGAATTTTAAGATCAAACTTTTGTTCCGTGATGTAGTTATACTGAATATATATATACAAACATAATCTCTGGTAAAGCTAGATATTTTTGAAGTGTTTTTGTTTACAATACCTTTAAGCAACCATGTAAAATGTGTTCTTTCCTTCACTGTCAATGCATCATTTGTTCATCACATTCTTATTATCTGAAATGCCGTCTGCAACTATTACCTCCAGATAGTCTCAGTAATTTTGTACGTTCGTACTCTGCCAGGAACCATGTGTGGCCTGGAACATAATTTTATTTAATGGAAGTCAGCGCAGCGGGGGGACCCTAGCATGCGATGTAGCGCAACAGAACGGTTCGAGCATGCATACAGCAAGCAAGATACGTCACGCAGCGCGTGATGCAGCTATCACGTGAACGCCTCCTGATATTGTCGAACATACTACAAGAAATTGTTATAACTTTGGAACCCACTGATATATCAATTAATGAGATACGCCATCGTATAGCCCATTATTTAAAGGCAAACATACTGCAATTTCATTAATGTCGTCCTACGGACTTAAAGAGTAATTCAGGTATTAAAAAACTTGATTTTTCCACGAGAGGAGGAAGCTGAGCTCGGCAGATTGGTATAAAAGAACGGGGTTTTGCTAGGTCAAGTCAGTTCAGTTCTCAAATCGCTGCCGTCGTGTAGTCATGCTGTCTCACATGAACGGGTTCGCGAGGTTCGAACTTAAAACATCACATCGTACGAACTCTACGGTAAAGTTTTTGCCAAGACTTATAAAACAATAACTCGTGTTGGAACTTAGAAACTTTTCTAGTGATATGATACTAACATAATAATTTCAAAGTGTTGTCAAAGATTTATGATATTTAATCACTTTACAGACTTAGTACTTTCCACTGCAAATCGAACAAATTTAATTGATTTAAACTTGTATTCATATTCAAATGAAACTGACTTTAAATATTCATGAGAAATAAGCGTATGAATATTGAGACGATTTTCAAGTGAAATAATTAAACATTTAATCTGTCAAATTAATCTATTTCATGAAGTTACCTTAAGTACGTGTGTAATAATTACTTGTTGAAATTTTAATACGGTTAAACCTTCATCACAAGTGAACGGTATTTGACATTATATGACATTGCCGTCATAGGAACTTGTAAATATCCGCGAATTAAGTATTTCGTTATGGTGGATAAGACTGATTTTCGTGTGTAAATATGTTATAACTGTGCTTCAACATAAACAGTGAATCCAATCTAATGAGCAATAACAATCATCTACCAGTGATTAAATATTAGAGGAAATTCACGTAGTAAAATACAATGCCAATTGTACGACTCACAAGCATAGAACCCTCAGAAGTTAATCTTGTCAGTTGAACGTTTTCTTGTTTATATATTTTATAAGTGACAAACTGAAACCCTGACCGAGTGCCTATTTTTTCATATAAAGCTGCTGTCATTTCGACTACGTGGGAGTTGGAACGTGGTGACTTCATAGAATTTAAACGTGGTTACTACGCGGGACATGGAACGCGGTTTGAGGTTGGATTCGGAACGTGGTTACTACGCGGGAATTCATAATTCAACGAACTATTTCGCTCATTGGATTTCACATTAAATTTTATAAATGTTGAGTGACAGTTCTAAAATAGACTATAGCACCGAACTTTAGAAGAAGATAAAATTTGAAGTGTTAAAATATTGAAAGTGGTGTAGGGAAATTAATTTTTCAAGTGAAAGGGTGTTACATTCATTTTCAGTTTTCGTCATTTGAACCAATACTTGAAGAACTTTATGAACTTGATCAGGAAACAACTTATTGATTTTCAACGAAAGATAATCGTTTCATGTTAAAAGATGGACATTCATAAATATTTATTTTGTTTCAATTAGCCAGGCGAAATGAACTTGCTCAGACAGTATTTTAATTTGGTTTAATGCTACGAGTCAGAAATAATAGGGAACTTATTCATCAAATTCTCCAGGTGAATAAATTAAGTTTTAAAATCTATCCATTATTCCGCTCTGCATCTAAATCTCCCTGTATCTGCTCCCTAAGGACCGTTCTCCCCTTCACAAGATACTCATGCCCATATCCTTAATTTTCCCTGGTACAGTACCAAAAGTGACACACAGAAATAGCCATTTTTGTAGATTATAAACTAAATATACAAATTCGAAGCTGTTACGTTTTATGTACATTGTAAACAGTACAATAATTTTAAACCAACATAATTAGGTTCATTAAACAATATAACGATGCCTGAGTTCATTAGTGTGATAACGCAAAGAATGCCATTTTCAAGTATTTATTTGGATAGATTCCTTTCTAATGATCTTTTCTGTTCTCTTGTGTGTTAAGTAAGATTCCTCCATTTGTAGATCCCAAAGCAGATAAGTTGTAGTAGAAATGAAACGTTCAGGTCAGTTGTGCTACATCTTAGATATAGTTTTCAAATAAAACGTCCATATTTTTGTAAGCAAAGGAAATTTGTGGCATTTAATTTATGTTTGTTCCAGTGTTGTGGTCACACGTGCTGATTGTCGCGAATTCCCACTTTTCATTTTAATGCTCATTGTCAGTCAATTGCTTGTAGCTTGTTGATTGCAAACACATTTACACAATTAGTATAAACTAATAAAATGGACAGCTACAAGTTAACTATAAATTTGTGCAGGTTGCCTAAAAAATTCAGAATACTTCAAGTAAGTGAATTTATTATCTCGTAAAAGGAGGTAAATAATAATGCTATGATATAATATTATTTCAAAATTGTAATTTTTATCACTGTGGTTAAAAGGTAACACAAGTGTACATCCTGTTTTCAAACATTTAATGCAGTAGTTTGTTTGAACTGTAGGTGTGCCTTTGGACTATATGCTAATTAATTTTGTGCTGTCACACCTTTTTTCATTACTGTGCGCAACGGTCCTTGATAATACCTGGGAGGTGATGGTATAATCTCGGATTGGTAATCTTAACTGAGCCCCTGTATCAGCATGTCCTGCAATGGCTAGTCATAGCCTATTGTTTGACTTCAGACCAGATTAGTGATGGAAACTATGAATTCTGAAAGGTTTACTTGATTTTGTGGGTGGTTAGAGTCTTCTTGACTGTTATATGATGCATTGATTTCTTCTTAGTGTACATTTGCAACCAGTAGCAAAAAATATTCATTTCAGTCCTCGGAACTACCCAGTACCAGCTTACATTCTTTCATTAGTCAGAGTAGAACCATGCACACAACTGAAGATCGCCCAAATACAACTCTTTGAGGAGGAAATTCTGCTGTTTCTTTGTAATTTTTATGTGACTGGGCACAATAGGCTGTTAGAGAACAATCATATATTATGGCCACCAATAAAAATATTCCTTATGAATACTTTTCACATGCAAAATGCACATTTCTGTTTTTGGATGGAGTTTAAATAGCTTTCTTCTTCCTAAACATATCTTGTGCAGATGCAGTCTCGAACCAGCAAAGCGACAAGCATTGTGTGTTTATGCTTTTTCCTTGGCATATAAGGCAGAGTCCATGGTCTATGTAGCTTAGGCCATTGTATATCATAGATTTTTATATGCTTCTGAATGATTCAGTTGACCGGATCTTATCTACTGCATACCACTTTGCTTTATATCTGACCTCATGTTCTATGTTATCCTGACTTTCATTTCAGCAGTCTACAAATATCAAGCAGCAACTTTAATGACTTTTAAAATTTGTAAGATATTTGCCTTGTCAGTTTGGTACTGAATTACATATGAACAGGTTTTAAGGTTCATAAAATTTCCTAATTGCTGACATGTGGAAAGGCACGTGTTTATGAGCTTACCAATTACTGATGAGATTTCCTTCCATTTTTGGAACAACACATCGCCCTGAAATAAATAATTAGTGATGAGGCTAACTTAAGTTTGTCTAGACACATAGTCCTGAACTAAACATGTTGTGATGCGGTGTCCTTTCACTTGTAGATGTCGAGTGTCACAAGGCCCTGAGCCGACCTCTTTTTGTCATTCCTCCACAGTCTTCATATTTATAGATGTGTTTAGGGTGAAAATAAATTAATTATTTTGATCGTCTGCTATCTATGACGGATGTCAGCAGAAATATGAATTGCAAAATTCCAATCAGGCTAGAATACACTGAAGGTCTCCCCCTCTTGTTGTTACTCATACAATTTCACTGGATATTCAAACTGTCACTCCCGATTAAAACGGATACTCCTGAATTTTTTATTTTGTTGAGCCATATATTATTCTTTATACTGCATTTATAGGAGTCACGTAAACACGTTCTGCCATTCAAACACTATTTTGTGGCATAGATATTAGACATATGCTTTAAGGGAGAAAATTTGAACATAGTAAGTTAAATGTTAGGATGTGCAAAATATCCATTTTATCCCATTTCTATAACAGATTATTCATCAACCTGCTTCTTGTTATTCTGCTCTTTTAATATTAGTCCTGCCTGGTGTTGTGATTCATTGTCTCCAGTTAGTTCAGTCAAGGGCCATGTTTCTATGTAGTCTCACAGCTTTCAGTTCATTTGTTCTATGCTGTCTTGTTTGTCCCCGGTATTCATGTTCGCTTCATTACAAAATTCATAATTTTACACAAAAATTTTAAAATTGTGTTAGTAGTTAACAGGAAGGTAAATGAAGACTGTAATACTATAGGATTGCCCCCTTTATCATTTAAGGGCTGTCCAAGAATTTTTTGTTAACAAAATTTCACTTTTTTTGAGACTACCTAGCAACTACAAAAATGCATTTATTTTAATGTTTCTTTCGCCGAACTATCATCGTTAGTGTTCTTGATGTCTCCTACTAAATGTATTAGTTTATCACCATTTCACAAAGAATTATAACACCTTATTTCAAAATTTCGAAATTTCTAAAATAATTTTTAATTTCTTCGTTCTCAGTTTTTGAACGGGGATATATTTTTTCTCAGTTCTAGTACAAGATATTCCTAAATTAATTATCATCAATTTGAGACCTTTTCGAGGTAGATATCCGATTTAGAACTCGACACATTGTTGTTTGAACCTGAAAAGAATACACAGTTTTTAGTTTCGAGTATATTTAAAGGGTTGTATTATGATTAGACCTGTTTGTTTTTACCTGAATATATTAGAATTCTCTCGCTGCATAGGTGCGACCTTCCCCTTCAAGTTTCTTGTCCTATTTCAGCTTTCTTCCCCTGAGGTACTTCCTTCGCTGTCTTTGTTCGGAAGTGTTCTGAGGCTGACTTATGCATACACATGCCTCATCAGCTTGTGACACTCCTGATGCTGAGTACATATCAGGCACAAACTTAATTCTTCCTAAAACCTCTATTTCAACCTTGTTTCCACAATTAAAGTGTAAAACTGCATCCATGACACCCAGTTTGAGAGTGGATAGCCCCACATATGTATCTTTTCTACACCTCTTCCATACCGTACCATTGCATGACTCATTGGTATTTTGAGTCAAACCATGAAAACATTTGAATAACATTTTTGGATTACAGAGCCTTTCATACCCAGACTTCATTGCATGTGCCAACGGCCGTAGCCGTGTTGAAACACCGGATCCCGTGAGATCTCCGAAGTTAAGCAACATTGGGCGTGGTCAGGAGTTGGATGGGGTGCACACGCTGTTGGTGGGGGTAAGAGAATGGAGGAGCAGAAAGGAACTGGCCACCCTTCTGCATGTAAACTCCAGCTCAGGAACACCTCTGCGGAGTTCGGACCTGCCTTCGGGCAGAATAACCCTTTCCTTACCATTGCATTAGGACTTCCTGTGGTATTCCTGCTTTATGGTTATAATTTTCAAGTAGATTGCCAGCTGTGGCTCGTTGGTATAAACACCAGCTGTCTGTTCCTATAGGGCACCTGTGGTGGGGAGGCGCTTTATGGGCAGTCAAATGATACAATGTTGCCCATACAGCATTTGTCATATCTTTCATGAAACTGTAATTGGGACGCAAAGCAATTCCAAAATAATTCTGACACTTGTCTATCAGTGTTCCAGTTAATTTGCCTCTACCGCCCATGGTTTGTTATGTTGTACAATTTTTCTAAGAGCTGTTCCTATATGCTTTTTATAGTGGCCCACACATTCCAGTTTATTGACTTCTTTACCATTGTATGGATTGGAATCACACACTACCTTGTAACTTTTGGAATCCCCATCCCCATAGAAATCTACATACTCCAGACCTCTACTCTCACCCGAGCGAGAAAATATTTTTACTGTTCCATATTAGGCGAAGACCCACTGTAATTTTTGGCAAAGACTGCAGCATGATCCAGCTTTCCAACCTAATAGAATGGGGAATGCTTATAATCATTTGAATGTTTCTCACATCCAATAGAGTTTCTGGACATTATCTCAACAACGAATATACATCCAAAGGCACACAGGCAAACAGGCAACATGACAATATTTTTCACTAAAAACACGCAGTTATGGAAACCATGGAAGCTCTCAATACCAAATAGTATTACTGTTGCATACAAAGAATACGCATGTGGAGCCATCTATGGAGAGCTATTCTATAACAACGAGCGCCAAACTTGAATTAAATCGAAAGGAACCATGAAATTCTCCGTGGAGCGAAGCCACGCCCATCTTAGACCGAGACACGGGTGCACTGTTCCCTTTATATCAATTTTCTGAGCATATTTATGCACGAAATATGTAAGTACTATACATTTTCTTAAAGTAGAAGAATAAATCTTTCATCAGGAAACAAAAATGAAAAAGTGAAAATTATGTCTAAATACACCATTTCAAACGTTTATGAATACCTTAAACACGTAATCCATAGGTGCTCTGTCATTCAAACACTATTTCGTTGAAATAGATATTAGACATAGGCTTTAAGGGATAAAATTTGAACATAGTAAGTTAAATGTTAGGATGTGCAAAATATCCATTGTATCCCTTTTCTATAACAGATTATTCATCAACCTGCTTCTTGTTATTCTGCTCTTTTAAAATTAGTCCTGCCTGGTGTTGTGATTCATTGTCTCCAGTTAGTTCGGTCACGGGCCATGTTTCTATGTTGTCTCACAGCTTTCAGGTCATTCGTCTTATGCTGTCTTGTTTGTCCCTTGCGCCTCTTTTCACCTACTTTCTGTGTATACGCTCAATTTCCCAATATATCGTCCTCTGCACGCAAATATACCCAAACCAGCGCACACGCCTTTCCTAAATTTTCTTCTTTATCGGTGCAATGCCAGAACGTTTTCTAATAACATCATTTGAAATGTGATCGAGTCTAGTTATGTCAGCCGTTCACCTAAGCGTCTTCGTATCCATGATGCTTAGTTGGCGTTTACCTCCTCTTTAGCTGGCCAGCAATCGTTGTCATAGAAAACGACGGGACGGATAACAGTTCAGTAGATATTAGATTTCAGGTGGTCCTTCATCCGACGGTCGCAAGGGCGCCCGTTGTCATTCTCAACTTCAGCCAGGGTTTGCTTATCCTTAAGTGGACTTCATCAGTAAGTCGGCCATCATCAGAGATTTTGGAACCAAGATACTTAAATTTCTCTTCTCGTACTATATTTTCACCGTCATCATGCATGCTTCCAACTTCTCGGCGATGTAATGCCATGTATTCTCTATCCTTTTTGTTGAGGCGCGGGACGTATTGCGCTAGTGGATTGTTCCAATCTTCCGTTTGGCGCTTATTCTCTGCATCATTTGCATACAGATGTGTCCATGGTATTGGAATGTGCAGGTCTTATGTAATGGTGTCCGTCAAAAGAATGAACAGCAGTGGTGATACGGAAGGGCCTTGGTAGAATTGTACAGTTTCGCGGACGTCATCAGACGCTCCTGCGGCAGCTTCAGCATAACTCCTCGGTTCTACATAGATCAATTATTCCCTCTCAACAAGGTGCTATGTAATGCCATGCTCTTGTAGCGCTGACTGATTAGGTTATGATGTACCGGATGGAAGTCCTTCTCAGGGTCCAGAAAGTCGTGATGAAGCCTCTTATTCTTTTCGAAATACCTCTCACGTAACAGCCTTGCAGCGTGTGATGCTCCTGTTGCGCCACAATTTTACAAAAAACCAGCTTGGCTTGTTGTGTGTTCGTTTAAATCGCTAATTTTTTGTCGATGATTTGTTCGAAATGTCACTGCGTGGCTGAGAAGTATGATCGGACGGTAATTAGAAAAATCGGCAGGACTTCCCTTATTTTTGAATGGATACTCCGTCGTCAGTTTGTTGGTTCTTGACCTTCTTTGATGATCTGGTTGAAAAGCTTGCTTTAGCCACACTGCTGCATCCACCCATTGAGAGAAACAAAACTCTGCCGGAAGATAATCAGGACAGATGGCTTTCCCTGGCGTCATTTCTTTCAACATAGCCTCGACTTGGGTGACGTCAATTTCCTATATTGGACCTTCAACAGCGGCGGTGATTGGGATTGGTAGGTACGGAAATTCCAAGATTGAAATTTTGTCAAAGTAGTTAAGCCAGTGTACTCGCGCTTCCCGCCAGTCGAGTAGAAAACCGTCTCTTTCCTAATTGATGATGTAGAACGTTCCGTGTTTCGATGCCCCTATTTGACTAGCCGTTAAATATTCCGCTCGTTTTAGCGCATGTCAAGTTTCATATATAGACCTGCTTACCGCTTTGCTTTTGTTACAGCGACAACCTCCTTCACTTTACTACTGGCTGCTTTGCAGGCATTCCAACGAGCAAGAAACTCGTTTTACAGCTGTTTCTTCAGCCGTATTGCATACATAACATCGTCATTCCGAAACCACGTGTCATTGTTAATCCTTCATTGTCGTCGCCCTGACTTAGTTGTTCCGGGAATGGAGCGTGCGGCGCCTTTCAGTTTAGTCCAGCTCGCTTCTAATATGGTGACTTGTGGCACTGTAACGTTTGCAACAATGTTGGCCTCCTTCTTCAGGCGTCACCGTTTGATCCAATTTGGTCCATTTCCTGCGAAGTATTGAGCTCTTGGTGACTATCCGCATCTTACAGATAACTGGTCGATGTTGCATCGCAACGGTTTCGTAAGGAACCACTGTTGTCTCTAGAACATCTTTGAGATTCCTTCGTCTGACAAGGATGTAGTCAATGTGCGTTGGATGGGAGCGATTGTAGTACGTGACTAGGTGAATATCACGTTCTTTGTACCGTGTGTTCGCGGTGATCAGTTTCTGCATAATCGGAAAATTGTTGGCAATCATCTTTCTTCTGAACATATCCATGAGGCCATGGACTGTGTGTGCTTCTTTTCTCCGTCCGACACGTGCATTCAGAGAAACCGGCCACGATAAGATAGTAAGCAGTGTTCTAGTCAGGTAGTGCTCAGAAGGCATTTTTGGTTTCCTTGCCAAAACCATTAGTTGTTCTTCGGCTTCCATTGTACATCAGTTAGTAATCGCACCCCGCTTCGCATGACTTTTCGCCCCTCAGTCTTTTTTTTACACCTCACAGATGCCTATATGCCTTCTCTCATGTGCTGTGTCTAATTTGCTAATTCATCCAGACATAGTTCAGTGATGGGTTACAGAATGGTGGTACTCGCTTGCCTAGCCGTCACTGCCCGCGCGACGGTAACCCTTACATACGTCTCATGCTGACTGGGCCCTGCCAAAGCGCGTACCTTCCAGAGGACGCCCGAACCTTGGTTCCGATTCCATGAGACATATTTCTGTAAACATGTGACAGTATTATTTTACGGCCGGCGTGTCTTGAAGCATTTTAGAGCTCATGACAGCAGGTAGTTATGCCGTTCCGGACATGGGGAACAGACACCTTGTGCAGCCCCTCCTCTAGAGTTGAAACGCTATGCTCCTTTCTGAAATAACTCCCAGAAAGGTAGAGTAACTCTTCTGCCAACTGCTCCGCACCGAACGTCTCCATCTCCTCCAAAATCACCATTAGAGACTTCATGCGTGTTTCGTCCGCGAGAGCTATCATATTTTGCTCAATTCTGCCGGCAGGCAAGTAGGCAACCCGTGTCCATCTCCTGAGACGTGCCACATGTTCCACCAATATAGCTGATTCGTGGATAATATTTATTAATGCAAAATGAAATACCATTTTACTGAAAAATTAATTGTTAACCTTATAAATCACTTGTCACAAAAATGCATTATCACGTAAAGAAGAATGGCCTTTCTTTTGCACCTTTTACATGGCGTGATATGCCACTGAACGTATGACATAAAATCCGGTGTCATATTGTTTGTGCCTCGTTGCCTAGTGGTATCAACATCAATATCCTGTGCGATAATCATGAGGTCTAGCATATCGTATCTGGAGTCAATGTCCCCCTTTTATTTGTCCACTTATTTTCTCCTAAGAGTGCAGTAACAACACGTGGTCGAGCATCCCATTACTTTGCTTGTGACGAAGTTATGCATTCGACTGGGCCATGAGAATTCAGTGCATCCACCATGAGTTGAGAAGTACCAGTTCTTTTTACGATATGCTTTGGCATGCGTGATCGACTTTTCCCATGTGCATGTTGTAAACGGATCTGACCTTTAACCAAGAAATTTTTATTTCTCGCTCTTCTTTCATAGAATATGCGGTGGGAAGACAGGCTTAGGCTTGGATGCTATCCAACTATGTCATCAAGACACTAAAATATTCACGTTGTCCGCGATCTTTTGAAATAAAAAGAATCCCATTCCTTCCTTTACATAGGAGCAATATCCAGTATGGTGCAATTCAACGTCTTGTCTTCACGAGTTTTGGCTCAAGCCTTGATTTTCATGTTCCTTCTAGCCGTAGTGTTAAAGGAACACTTGTAAGAATATTCAGACACGATAGCTTGAATTTGGTTTCAAATTCAGGATATCAGAACATATTGATGAAACACTACCAAAGCCATATTCATTGTTGACTGCATAATGTCTATGACAACAGTATCTGGAGGAGAAAAGAAAGCGTCAGTGTTAGGGAAAGAGCTGTCATGTGCTTGTTATATTTCATCTTTCTCAGCACTTCATCAGGATGAGTGGTTTCCATTTTGTATATGGCCTCTGTTAAAGACATGGTAGTAAGTATGAACTTCCTTGTATAAACCTACCGTCCTATATGTGGGTTGGCTCTGTTTGATTGCACATCAGAGCTAGGTAATTAGAAATGACCAGACTCTGAAGTATAGACTGCTACATTGATGTGATAACAATGTACAAATTCAATAAGTATGTTTTGCGTGACAGTAAGTGACATTTATAGAAGATTAGTCCTGCTTCAGCAGATCTTGCTGACTGTCGGCAAAAACATTTCTCAATTTTATTAATATCTACAACAGAGAAATTCTCCCAAACACCCTCAACAACAAGGGCTTTTACAAAAATTATTACTTGACTGCCACAAAGTGCAGAGCACTTCAACATCAAAACTTCTAAGCTAATGCCGTCATTATGTAGGAGAACGGACATACACGGATTTCAGTTTATAAATGTGTGCCGGATTAAAGAGCTTGTTATCATCTTTTTAGAGTATACCTATTCTTATCATTGATTTTTTTAAGTGAGGTTGTCTATGAATTTGTACATTCCCACATCGTCACAAGTTTTTTGTGCGTGATATCGTAATTCGAGAGAAAAGGCGCAACACATCTTCGTAACAAGTGAGAGAAATGTGATGTTCATGTGTAATGATATTCTCTGCGTGGGATACTAGTGAGTGACATGTACAGTAGCATTTCCTTTGTATGAGAGTTCTGGTTGAGTTGGCTGTTAAACTATTCGTCACATGGTTTTAATTTGTCTATATAGATCAAGAGCCGAGATGAGCTATGCAGATCATCAACCTCCGGATGGTGGAGCAACTTGTTTTTTGTGCAAATTGTGTGGCAAGACATTCAGCAATAGATGCCCCCTTTCGCGACATATTCAGACTCACATAACCCAAAGGCCAAATAGGCGGGAGGCCAATCTAATGCAATATATGCTACAAGTCATTCGGTAGAAAATCCCACTTAGCACTTGACCTACAGACTCACATGGACGACAAACCAAACCGCTGCCATCTGTGTAGCAAATCCTTCACCCGAAGTGAAAGCGTAGTCGCTCACATGCGATCTCACACGGGTGACGAGCCGTACCGTTGTGATATCTGTTACAAATCCTTCAGTAAATCTCGCCTAGGTTATCATGTTCGGATTCACACGGCTGAAAAGCTACACTGTTGCACTTTGTGTGGGATGCAATTCATACATAAAAGTGGACTTATGGTACATATGTGGACTCATACTGGCGAGAGGCCGAATTTAGGTAATATTTGTGGCAAATCTTTTAGCCAGGAAGTTGGGGTAACATAACACATACAGACTCATACGGGAGACAAGACTCTGCAATGTAATGCGTGTGGCAGGTTATTCAGTAGAAAATGCCATTTAGCACGTCACATCAAAACACAGGTCGATCACAGGCAGCACGAATGCAATGTGTGTAGAAAATCCTTCGTACAAAAAGTACACCTAACTCGTCACACGGTGAGTCCTACGGGGAAGAAGCCACACTGTTGCAAGGTCTGCGGTGAATATTTCAGCACGAAATCCTGCGTTGCTCGTTATATTCGGATTTATACCGGCGAGAAGCCATTCTAATGCAATATCTCTGGTAAGCTCTTCACGCAACGAGGTGGACTCACGCAACATATGCGGACTCACAGGCACGAGAGGCCATACTGCCGTAATGTCTGCGGCAAATCCTTCAGCGAGCAAGTTGTTCCAAAATATCATCTGCGGGATCACATGGGCAATAAGACAAATTCTTTAATGTGTGTGGGAAATTATTCACCACGAAATCCCGAGTAACGGGTCACATGAGATCCTACACGTGCGGGAAGCCAGTTTGTTGCACTGTATGTCGTAAGGCTTTCAGCAGTAGGTCACACTTGGCACGTCACATACAGACACACACCAGTCGCCGTACAAATGCATATATGTGGCACGCCATTCATCACTAAATCCTGCCTGGTTTGTCATATGCGAACTCACACTGGTGAGATGCAATACTCATACAATATCTGTAGCAAGTCATTCCGTGTGCAATCCGGCTTGTCATGCGGACTCATACTGGCGAGGTGTCCGTATGCAATTTCTGTGGCAAATCTTTGAGCGGAAAATCTCAACTGGTACGTCACATACTAACTCACACGAGAGAATAGCTACACCAAAGCAGTATCTGCAGTAAGCACTTCAACGGAAGAATCGCACTTCCAAAACGCTTACTGGCGAGAAGCCAAACCGTGAAATATCTGTCGCATATCTTCAGCCAGAAAATCAATCTAGCAGTTCATATCCGAACACACACTGGTGTAAAAGCACACGTGTTCTCAGTAACATGATAATATGTTTAGAGATTCATGTAACTTAACGCTGCACATCTGAACCACACTCGAGAGATGCCGACCTGTGCCGTGTTTTGTGGCAAATCTTCGCTCGCAGCACCACGCTGTCGGTGCACGAGCGTCACGTCTCGCCGGGATGAAGCCGCACGTGATTTAATACTGTGGTTTTGTTTCAAGTCACACTAACTACTGAACGAATAGGACCATCTCAAATTCTGGAGATGTAGCCAGGAACATGCGGTCGCACACAGTAGAGAAGTAATAAGTTCTTCAGCCACAACGGCGCCTCCTCGACACACCTCATGGTGTATACCGGAGAGCGGTCCATCCCTTTGTTTTCATCCAGGCTTTTTATCATAATGCTTCGCTTTGTCCCATGTACTTTAATGTGGAATGCTGATTTCTCGAAGTCCTTTTCTTGTAGATAATCCAATTATTCTTGCCTTTTAGCGAGGAGGCATACTTAAATATCTTTTTAGTTTGTCATTCATCAACCATTCTTTGAATATGGTCATCAGATTTCAATCGCCTTTTACCAATTGTGTCCGATATTTTCTCAATATGTTGGTATCATTCCGAATACCTCCTATTCATCCACACCCTACTATGCATACCTGGCCAAACATGTCCGTCAGGATATTCCCTTTTAGTTTTTCGATAATTTTAGATAGTGATATTTCTCCAGTCTGATCAATGTTTCTGACATGTGTGATGTTTCAGACCTAATTACTTGTTATAATATATTAATTTAGCGTTCCAGGATATTTATTTTTGTACCTTTTCCATGTGATACTATGACCTACTTGTACTATAGAAAACTTTTTCTGTTTTCTTCATGATTTAATGTTGATTGCTGGAGAATTTCCCCAAGTATTAGAAATTATTTACGTGAGGAATTTTGCCAAACTGAGTTACCCGGTTTTGTTTGTACGAGTAGATACTTCCGTGTATCGGGTTTTCTATTATGAGATTTGGATTCATTTTAGATGTAGTCTCATGAAGTTTCTCTAGGGACTAAATTTGTTGCCTATTGTTGGATAAATCAACTAGACAATATATGATGGCCAAACATTTGATGTGAACTTTATCATTAACCAGCTTGCCAGGAAATGCCTTGAGGCATCCTCTAATGCTAAATACCACAGTTATACTGCTGAGATAGATTAAAATCTAACTCTCCCCTGTCTTCAACATACTAGCGTGATACAATCAATTATTGTTGTTAATAGTATGAAATCATTATTGTAAATATTAATTGATTTTAGTTATGTAGCCATACGCCAAATTAATAATTTTTATTACCATTATTGAAGTTTATAAATTACAAGTTGACCAAAGCTTTTCAATTTGTATACATAACTGATTGTACGTCTGTGCTCATGAAATCTCGCAAATTAACTTACTTAAAATTCCTCTAAATTTCACTGCTCTAATGCGAACACGTGCTTCATTACGTCTGAAAGAATTCGATGAGAAATGCACTAAATTTAACGTGCCATGCCGAATAATAATTTGACGAAATTTTCTAACGCACGCAAGCATCGTACTTTTCGCCTCGTATCCTCTCAATACAGAAATTAATAAAATGTCATAATGTTCCATATTGAACTGTATCACAAATTAAATTGAAACAAGAAATTAAGTGGTTCAACCTATTCAATGCAAGCAAATAAGAAATGTAGTGTTACATACTTATTTGGTTGAAAACATTGCCGGACATTGCGTGTGTTGTGCCACTCTTCAGGGACTTGCGCTTTGACACAAATAAGTGACTGTTCTTCGAGTTCATCTGGATTTTATGATTTAAAATCGGACAGTCCTAACCCCTATTGTCTTATAATGCTTCATGAACTGCTTTTGTGAAAGACATATCCTTTAATTTTTTGTTTCCCTGTTCATTGTTTTTATATTTTTAATTGGCTGATGATGAACCAGATTGGTGGTCGAAACCGGTACCTCTTTTAACCAAATAAGAATGGAACACTACATTTCTTTTTTACTTGTATTGAATAGGTTGAACCACTTAATTTCTTGCTTCTATTTTAATTCAGAAATTAATAGTTGAAGCTGTGATAAACTTCTCCTAAAATAATACAAGATCATATCAGCTCTACACATAGCAAAGTCACCGGACGACATTGTAGAAGTTACTGGAATAAACAGACCGTATTTAACTTTTGTCACCGCTCAATTTCTGCTCTTCGTCGTCCTCTGTATGTATGGATATACTGGTTTATTTTACGCACTTTTGCATAGTAATATTTTGCAATTTCATTATTTTATTTCTATTAGTGGCTGAATACCAAGAATCTGAAAAAGAACACAAAATATATACCCTCGCAATTTTCTCCGCACGCTAATAATATGCATTCAAGAAACTCACCGAGACTAGAATCTTCGCCGTTCAAAAATCAAGGGCATCCGTTTAGTGGTTGAAGATCCTCAGTGCTATCCAACATCCAGATCCTCTCCCGTAATGACATTGAAACTCCCACAGTAGAGCTCAATTAACAAGCCATCAAATACTGTGTTTAGATTTGTGGAGCCTCCCGGCATCAATATGAGAATTTTGTGTTTGGTGATTTCAACAGTCAGAATACAATATGGGGCTACCCAGGTACCGACAAAAGAGGAGAGGCTGGCGTAGAATGGGCAGATTCGTGCGATCAAATTATACTGCATAAGAAACTTCCATCATCATTCAACAGTGCGAGATGGAACATGGATATAATCCAGATATTAACATACAGTATCCGCGTAAGCAAACATATCTCAGTTATCAGCGAAATAAGTGGGGCAAAAATCCCTCATCGTTCTTCATTACAGACTGTTATGCCCTCCAGCGTTCAACCGTCTACCCTCTGTGAATTTACTAAACGCCCCCATAATCCTCTATTTCAACCAGTTCTGTGGCTTCGTCTTAGATTCATACGTCTTACCTTTAAATCTTTAGAATGTGAGTTCCTCTTCGAAGAAGATATCATTTTATGAAGGCTGATTAGGAGAAATGTACCATTTCACTGGACGAGAACATTTTGAACGTAGAGCTTTTTACTGAATCATATGATTATTTTGCAAATATCGTGAAGCATTGTTCTCGTATCTCAATTCCCTGAGGCTGCACACTATATACAGAAACTAGGGGAATATTGTGAAACTATCGTGATCCCTTTGACAACGATCCTTTGAGCTCCGAAACCGTCCAAGCTGGGGAAGTTCCCTTAAAAGCGATATCTAATAACAGGATGAATGGAGGAGACTGATATAAGGAAGAGCAGCCACAATGCCTGGAGGTTTCTTAAGCATCTGAGTTGTAAACCTAACAGCTAGAGAGGGTCATGCGAATGTAACATCTAAAAATATTGTCCGCCACCTCGTTGAGAATGGTAAACCTCACCATCACACTTCAAAACTTTACGGTCAGAAGTGTTAGAGTTTAGTCACCTTATGCGGCTTTTCACCGAGCTCGATAGCTGCAGTCGCTTAAGTGCGGTCAGTATCCAGTATTCAGGAGTTAGTAGGTTCGGGCCCCACTGTCGGCAGCCCTGAAAATGGTTTTCCGTGGTTTCCCAATTTCACACCAGGCAAATGCTGGGGCTATACCTTCATTAAGGCCACGGCCGCTTCCTTCCCACTCCTAACCTTTTCCTGTCCCATTGTCGCCATAAGACCTATCTGTGTCGGTGCGACGTAAAGCAACTAGAAAAAAATATATGCGGCTTTTCTAGCGGTGAGCCGGGAGGGATAGACGATATCAGATTAAAGCAGATTAACCTCCAGCATACTACGCTGTCGTGATAACTCCAACATGGCGCGTCCCAGGTGGCAGATAGGGGGAGTCCTACCCGATTTTCCGGCCGACTTGAGTGAAATAAAATTTATCTCGCGGACCAAACACTTAAACCTCTGTGGGTGGGGGACGAGTCCAAGGGATGCTGAATTTCCTGGTTTGTTTATTTATTTACTCGTGTCAGAATCATACTTAATCATACAGTAAAAGTAAAATAATTTCAAACTATTTACGAAAATTCCAAAAATTAACAAACATAGGAAATTGACCAAATTTACTGTACATCTAGATGGTGTTTTCCAAAACTCAGCCACACCTAGGGCATTGTAATCAGCAAGCATTAAATCATGGTTTGAGCATGAAAATGGGCTGAAAGGACATTGATACATATGGTTCACTTTTTTCTTCTTCACCGCAGTCACACTTGCTGTCCTCTGATGTGAAGCCCCATAACTTACGTGATTACTTCGCCCTGCTGACACCAGTTCTTAACTCTTTCGCTGCGGAAGTCGACTTTTGTCGACTTACTTCCCTATAGCATTCGCTGCGGAAATCGACTTTTGTCGACTTGGTACTTTCCTGCTATAGTTTCCACGCGCTTCTTTAATAAAGCCGCATAAATAATACAAACATCTATAGTCATGTATTGACTATGTAATAAGCATTGTTTGAAAACGTTGCCGCGAATACTGGACCTATGTTTAATTGTTATTTTTCACCCACCCGCCCGCCAACATTCCTGTCAGCTGTCTGGCCGATAGCAGGCTTCACTCAGCAGCTATGAGCGAGCGGAAAAACATTAGTAATGACAGTGACGAAATTTTCAATCTTTTAGTGGCCGATTCTGATTCAGTCTGTTCAGTAAATTTGGACAAGTGAACAAGTGATGATGTGCATAGTGATTGTTCGGAAGAAAGTGCCAACGAGGAAGATCTTCATTTTGTTTCAGACTAGCAGGATATTAATGATGGCAATGAAACTTCACTAATGAATGGAAGAATATTGTACAATAAGCTTCAAAAAAGGGCAATTAGTGCTCCTGACTTCAGAAGTTCTGTCATAATCGGACTTCTACGAGAGTATCAGTGCAGTCCGCCGGCGAAACGAGGAAGACCTTCTGCTTACATACCTCAAGCGTGCCTGACGGAGATGGATTTTCTTGGGGAGCAGCAGGACAAGAGTCACACACCTAATTGTGTTGTTTGTTCCACATTACCAGCAAAATGTTCAGAGAAAGGAAGGGACTGTGCAAGAGTAAATAGACAGTACTTTTTGTAAGAATTACCCAGGGCAGCCTGCAATGTGTCCGGTTCCATGTTCGGAGATGTATCACAATAATGTGTGTTTCATGGTCAAATGTCACTGCTAGTTTGCCAAAGTTGAGTTAAAAATTGTGCATTGGTGTTGAATGTCACTAACCTTTAACAAAAATTAAATTTCAGTTCATTTGGAATATACGAAAAAAATTACATTTTTCTATAAGTGTTCTGTTTAAAAATAGCGCAGCGAAAGAGTTCGGTTAAGGGACCTCCAAACACTCCAGTCTTCATTACACCCAGCCGGAAGATATTCACGTGGCCTCATCCATTATTGCTGCTTAGATTTCCATAAGTAATGTCTTGCCTTTTCTGGTGGTCCTTTCAAGGGCTTTGATGTCTGGAGGGAACTCTCCTGGATTTCAGCCTAGATTGAGATTGTTGATGACCAAACATCGGGTGAGCTCTAACATTCTCAATCTTTAGTCGTTCTTGATGAGCAGCGATTTCTCGACGATTACTTGGAGGTGCAACGCCAGCAAGTCAGTGCATCTTCTCAACAGGGGTAGGTTTCAGGCATCCTGTGATTAATCTACAAGCTTCATTCAGGGCAGGTCCACAGTCTTAGCGTGTGTTGATCTATACCACACAGCGGATGCGTATTCCGCCGCAGTGTAACACAGAACCAATGCAGTGGTTCTAAGAACTTGTGGCTTTGCATCCCAGTTTGTAACTCTCAGCTTCCTCAGGATGTTGTTTCTGGCATTGACTTTGTGATTGATGTTGAAACAGTGCTTTCTGAAAGTAAGTGAGCGGTCCAGCGTTACGCCTAGGTACTTTGGGGTGAAAGAATGTTCCAGGAGGATTCCATTCCAAGACACATATAATTTCCTTGATGCCTCTCTGTTCTTGAGGTGGAAAGCACAAAGCAGAGATTTTGACGAATTCGGCTTTAGGTGGTTAGCTTTGTATTATGTGAATAATTCCTTCCGAGCGCTGTCAAGTGTGAGTTCTACCTCTTCAAAAGTTGCACACTGGCAGGCTAGTGCAAGGTCGTCTGCATATATGAAACTTCTTGTTTTGTTAGGGAGTGTTTGGGCATTGGTATAACTAATAAATAGCAATGTAGCCAGTACACTTCCTTGGGGCAATCCATTTTTCTGTGATTTCCATCTGATTCTTTGTCCTTGAAAATAAAAAACTGCGGTTCTGCAACAAGGTTGACATCAATCTGGTAAGTTTTGAATCTTTCGTGAGTGTAAAGATCTTCTGAAGCAGTATACGGTGGTTCACTCTTATCATATGCAACACTGAGGTCAATGAGAGCTACCCCTGTAATTTATCGATTTTCAAAACCGTCCTAAATGTACTGCGTGAGGTTTGAACTTGTGCAACAGCATTCATGCCTGGTCTAAAACCTTCCTGTTGTGGAATGAGGTTTTTGTTAATAGTCTGGATGAGTCTGTTGAGTATCATTCTTTCGAAAATCTTATATCGGTGGCACAGAGGAGATATTGGTCTGTAGTTCCTGGGGTCTCTGTTGTCCTTTCCGGGCTTTAGACCAGCAATTACACGTGGTTTGCTCCACAATATTGGAATATTGGACATCTGTAAGCAGTTATTATAAAATTGTAGCAACAATTCTTTCGTGTTTCTTCCAAAATTCTTTATTTTCTCAACTCGCAAATCATCCAAACCCGCAGCTTTACCTGATTTGCGCTTGATAATTGCATTTTCCAACTCAGTGAAATTGAAATGTTGCATGAGCTCAGATATTTCTTCATCCCTACCCGCAGGTACCTTCAACATAGCTCTCCGGGTTTTGGCTTCTTGTTTTACTGTGCCATTCATGAGAAGTTGGGGGGCAATCTGATTGGCTGTAACAAAAGGATGTGTGTTACTCATGGTTGGATCTCTGGTCTCTCTCTTCTCCAATGGCCACTGTTAAAATAAAGTGGCTGTTTGCCATCATGAACTGTGTTCATATCCCCATTTGGAACTGTGACAGAATCTACGGGTCTGGTGTTTACTTGTGATTAGTACTCACTATGTTAGGAACACCACGGGATAGTACGGGTCCCTGTGATTAGTACCTACCATGTGAGGAACGCCATTCTTGCATTGCGCATGATTGGGGCCCTTATGTGACGAACACCATAAGTCTGCATTACCTGTGCGTAGTGAAGAACACCGTGAGTATACTTTACTTGTGATTAGTACCGCTATATGATAAAGAACATGGTTCTGCTCTACTAGGGATACATACCATTATGAGGGGCTTGTATTTTCAACAAAAATATCATCTATTCAGGGATGTGCTTTGGGAGCAGCACCTTGGTCAGTATATACCATTGTTTTAAGTTCATAATCATTGTTCGTCGTCGCGTTTTTTTAATTGTAGTCGGAGTATTGTTTTGAAATTATTTGTAAATTGTAATACTGTGAGCTGCTGATAATTTTACCTTCTAATTCATCTATTCATTATTCATAATCAAGAATTGAATTGTGGTCGGTTGATGAATTTTTGGACTTCAAAATTTTTATTACATTTCGTACCATTAGGGGCCGATAACCTAGATTCTAGGCCACTATAAACAATAATAATAATAACCATCACTTCACGAAGAGATGCAATATACTTGACTAATTGTTACACAAGTTCTAGGTCCATCATGAGGAAAGTAATCTATACAGCTCAGGAGATTTCTGGGCGTGGCTGTTGTATGACGAGTGCCGTTTGAAGGATCTACACTTGGCCAAGTTGTCAACAGTCCCTCCTCTGTTACTCTGTTATACATAACGGACAGGCGAGGTAAGCTGAGCCTAGCTTGTAGGAACACGTCCATTCCACACGTCGGCCTCAAACGTTGCCAGATCCTCACTTTCATGGCAGTTTCCATCTGCTACTTCTTCGGAGCTACACCAACAATGTGTTTTATGTTTCTTTTCAGATAAATTTCTTGCCACTTCGGGTTACTCTTCCATTTACTGGATGCCACACCTTGTGTACACTACTGACGTTCATACAGAGCGGATTCCTGAGAATGCTGCGCTCAGTTTCCGGCGAAACATTGGCAGCTACTAACGCAATTGGAGCGCAGCATACAGTGAAGACACTGGCCGTGAAAGACTATACCGACAATCTCAAAGGGTTCCGGAAGCTCTCGAGCAATAGGAGCGGGCACTAGTGAAGTGATGACCCACATCACCAACAACATCTTAAAATATCTTCCTTGCAACACATTTACCCAAACTCTATATTCTCTTGGTCTCTTGCCTGTAGCTCCACATATCTTTTGCTAGTGTTCTCTGTCACTGGACCACCCAAAAGGTGCCTTAAATGATGAGATCCAAGTTCAATACAAAGTACAGACCCATTTCGACCAAGACAGGTGTAAGGTTATTGCTGACCTAAGATCAGGCGGCATGATTGCCTAGTATCATTGCCGCTGAGCTGGCTGTAGGTAGAGTTCCGGCCAAGGAATGTGGGAGTCATTAAATTAAGAAGACATCCTTCTGGTTCGGATTCCACATTAAACTAGAAACCCTTGGTCATGATCAAGGTATCTATGTTCAGGAAAGACAGCATGTTTCCTTTCATAACAGACTGATTCGTCTTGGTGTTGCTTTATTTCCAGTTGTCTAGATACTTTTTAGTTACCTCTTAAATTGACTAAACTATAAGATATTAGTCTGGATAACAAAGACATACGAACCGTTGCCAACCTGTATTAAAATCAGTCCTCGTCTGTTAATGTTGATAACACCAACAACCATGCTATTAAAATAAAGCAAGGGATGAGGCAAGCCTCTGTTATAACTCAACTCCTCTTCAACATCTACTGTGAAAGGGAGTTTTTCTTAAGCACTGCAAGGAAAACAGGATATCATCATTGTTAATGGAATCGTAATAAATAATCTGCATAATGCATATGATACTTTTCTGTTTGCAATAAGTGGTGATGATCCACAGATATTAGCAAACTGATTGGTCAAACAAAGTTCTGCGTTTAAACACAAAAAATACTAACTTAGTGACCGTAAGAAAATATGTCATTCAACCTATAAAAGTGACAGTACCTGGCACATGATATCAATGTGGGCCTTGAAACTGAGGGTCGAGGCCAGCCATTTCTTGAGAACATACTATTGCACATGCCCTGTGAGTATGAATTCCTATCTCTAGTCTTTCAAGGTGATCTTGATTTCATGGATATGGGTGTATTTCAATCATTCACAAAACTTACCAGCACCAATAAGTAGATGAGAAGCTATAAGAATCTCTCACAACACAAAACAGTATTCTGTTCTGTTTGTTTGTCTGTCTGTTTGTTCCACCATCACGTCGAAACGGCTGGATAGACAGAACAGAACATAACAGAACATTTTCTTTATTGCCACCCTAGTTTACACCTTCGGCTTACTAGCAATAAAGACAAAATGGATACAAAAATACAAAGGCAAACATACAATATCTACTATCCTCTCTTAAAATCTACCTAAACTACCTCACTAAATCTACTACGATGCTCCTAACAAAGGCGGATGACCTGTCCATATGTTAGGGCATCAAACGATCACAGGTAATAAATAATGCAAAATACATAGAAATAAAAGAACAAAACTATAGATAAACAATCACTACTCTACACCCCTTGAACTACTACCTACGTAACTACCTTGGTGGCGCTGCAGAGGCGGTTAGCCAGACCATAAGCAGCACCACCCTTCACTACTCTAATTTGGTGGCGCAGCAGAGGCGGAAAGCCGGACCATAAGCTGCACCACCTTTCACTAAAACTAAAGTTATACTACATACATCTAATATACCTGCCAAAAGGAAAGCAACTGGCTGCTCGCAGCATCCCCTGGTAATGAGGGAACCCCTTCCACCCATGATGCCGCTGACAGCCACATTCGTGGGTCAGATGTCATACCCACCTAAATCTCTATCGCAATGTGTTCCCTCCCCTTCTCTTCATGTCGAATCGCTGAGCTGGAACCCAGACCATCATGCGATTCGTCTCGCTCTTATCTTTTGCCCCGTCTACTAGTCTGTATCGCCTTACTACACACTGCCCTCTCCCATCATGACTCTCCGTTAATATGCGGATATGTCTGTTTATCTCGACTAGGGATGGGTCTTTCCCCCCCATCCTTCCCTCTTATGTCCACCCCTCCCTCCCTTTTTCCACATCTTTCCAGCTCCCTTCTATCCCTACAGCTGTTCAACTCTCTTATAATACTTTTACATAGCTTATCCACTATATTGACAACGTTATAACACGAGGTTCATATTTTGTACATCATTTATCTACATAAATTGCAACATGTCTATATTTTCTTGTTCCTCACCGATCTTTCTTCTTATTTACATCTCTTCGTCATAATGACATAAAAAGACCCACTACTTATTTCTATTTTAATTTTACAAACTCTCTTTCTGTCACTCATTTACTGGTACATGACATCCTTCTATTGTTCACTTAATTTCTTTATAAACCTAGCTCTAACCAAATTTAAATATTTCGATAAGTTCGATCCTCTTTCCCATTCTCTGCATAGCCATGCCTTCATCTTATAATCCTTTTCTACTTTCTCTATCACAAAACAGTAGAAAATATAATTTCAATAAATAAGTCATTCTGAAAAGGAAATTAATATTTAAAAAGGGTACTTAAATGTTTATGATGGAAGTTTATTAGGTCCTGACTTACAATGTCTCACGATTGGTCCATTTAGCACCCTTCAGGGTGTGGTGGGATCTCCCCTTTTAGTTCCACATTCCGGAAAGGAATAGCCCCTGCAAGGTGCATCATGATGAAATTAGAGATTCTTCTTGCAAACTCCACAATGATTCCTTTGTTCCTTGTCTTGCAGGCTTCTCGTAATGGTAAGCTTTCTGACACGCGCACAGACATCCACCCACACACACAGACACACACATTGAAACTAAAATGGCATATTAATATGTGCTCCAACCATGCCTGTTTAAATGTCAGTTGACACTTAACTTGCGGGTTCAGATGATTTATGCATACCACACGTGTTCCGGAATTAATATTATAGTGGTTATGTCTTGCAAAAGACGAAATAAAGTGTTCCCTTTGTAAGACATCATGGCTAATAAACGTCGCTTAACGTAGAATATCTCGTAGAATTGTAGTGGGAAAGCGAAGCGCAGTTGTGCTCTAAAGTAGAGCAGTACGAAAGCAGTAGAGTAAGAGCTGAGTAAGTTGAGCGTCGATTACACACTGCCTTTATCAGTTCTCGGCCTAGAAGGTGTGAATAGTTGGAAAACAATCATAAATTTTCTTCATTACTTCTTAAATCATTATGGTTCGAAACTGGTCTTGTGAAGAGTTCTGAAAACTTTCCGGGCGGTGTTAGCCTTGAAAATGTTAACTGCAGGAAAATACGCGCCATCATTGGTGTCCACTTCACATTTGGCCGTTGGGACGCCTGTTTTGTGTCATTATGATATGCTGTAATGATCAGTTAAGAAAAGAATGATAGTAAAACCAAAAGTTACTTCCGGAACATTCGTCAGTATAGTAATGCACTTGCATTTGCTCACGTTCAAGTTGATATCATAAATGTAAAAAAAAGATTATATTAAGTGGTAAGTACGACTGTCGAATATTGTACTGATTTGTGTATTCCTTAGTTCACCAGCGGCTACTCCACTGAAAACTTTTATAAACATGCGAGATTCCTCGTATGAGTCCCGTAGTTATACATTATTAACAATTAACTTATCTGAGATGCTCAGCTATCTTTTAGCTGTTAATTTTAATACTGTAATTGGTTTTACAGTAAAATAACGATAATCATTAAATTTACTATTTGTTAATTTATAATTCTCGCAAGTGTCATTGAAATGTGTTTGATCCAACCTGATCACTTCCCTTTCGAGATAAATTGACCCATGAGCGTTTCTCTATGCCCAGACACCTGTGATACATGATTCCCCTTTACAGCGTATACCCTGCAATTTACTAGTGTTATCTTACACTTCTCTGAATATTAGCTTCCAAATACTCCATTGGATTATTCTGGATGTCGGTTTATCTTCAAACTAGTGTATACCTTGTTTCTCAATATGGATAGATCTGTGTTGATATAGGACAGTCGAAGTTCATAGAACTATTGTAATAAAACTATTTCTTGATTGCTGTCTCACTCTATCTCTCAGTGAGAGAATTTGTTTCTTGTATGGTGTGGTACTGAATGTTCACATTGTCAACAAATGTTAGTTGAAGTGACTTGTTTTCGAGTGTTTTACTGTAACTGAAGTTCTGTTAGGATCAACTTCCGTAAGCTTGATCACCTCAAGAATCATGTCTTTCGCAGTTTTTCTGAGTAGGGTTCATTCGCGGGGTTACTTCGGACTGTGCTGCAAGAATATAAGTATAAACTTGGAGGCAAGGTCTATCGTAATTACAATGCCGAGAATCTTGATAAGTCTCTTAAATGGATTCTTGGTGAAAGACATGCGGAGAAGCTGCGAAGAAGTAAGGGCTACCTCGATCCTCGAACCGAAGGGCATAGGTAGGCAGCCCACCTTGACTTTAAGGGAGGAAAGCATGCTCTGCATAGAATTTTGAAAGATGATGCATTTGCGATTCTATTTTACTCTTTACGTTTCCAAAGTAACCCCATGTATCGTCAAATTTCGGACCTGTGTATGGAAACTTATGTCCAAAGGTGCATGTAAATCTGGGGAACTGTGAACACCAAGTTTTTAAAATAAAAACTTACGTTTTAACGTAATGTTTGAAATTACATAATAATATACTCTCACAACAATTACTGGAAGAGAAAGAATTCAAGCAATTGCTTCTTAATGGTACTGAACAACTGGCCGTGTACGTATCGGCCTGCATTTGGGAGATGCTGGGCTCGAACCCATTGTCGACAGCCCTGAAGTGCATGTTTTCCATGGTTTCACATTTTCAGTTTTGTTATTTGTTTTACGTCGCACCGACAGAGATTGGTCTTATGGCAACGATGAGGCAGGAAGGGGCTAGGAATGGTACGGAAGCGGCCGTGGTCTTAATTAAGGTACAGCCCCAGCATGTGCCTGGTGTGAACATGGGAAACCACGGAAAACCATCTTCAGGGCTGCAAATGGTGCGGCTGTACCTTAATTAAGGACACAGTTGCTTCTTTCCCACTCCTAGCCATTTTCAAGCTCATCATAGCCATACGACCTATCTGTGTGGTTTGAAAGAGAAATGCCTGATATCGTAAAATCATAAAAACATCCTAAAAACAATATGACGTATGTTATGTTTAATTAACTTACGTTAGTAGGGCTTAAATATATGATTTCAACTGACCACTGCTCTTTGACTGATAATTTCATTCATACTTTTCACCTTGTATTCTCTTTCAAAAACCAAGGGAACTAAATGTTATGTACGTAGTCAATGAAAATTTACAGGCTCATAAGTTCCATAGATTCATAGTTTACGAATATTTGTTGTGTCAGTTAAACTATTGTAATTAGGATACAACTAAATGTACCTGAGAATTATTTTAGTGTGATTATTTTATTAGTAAATACCATTCTTGCTTCATTATTACATTATATTTTCATTGTAGGGGAGATATGTCCCTAGAAATTTAGTTCCCACTTGAATTCGACTGTTTCAGATAACCTGTTGTAATTAGGATAATGTAAGTGCAGTTTAGAATTGAAGAGTAGCTATGTTAATTAGATAATAAGTAGCTTGCTTCGGAAAGGCCAGAAATCTCATGACGTTAGAGATGTCTATAAACTTATCTACCAGGTTACATCCAGCAGGAATGGTGTTGACTTCATTGTGTGCGCAAGCCCATAATATTGAGTTGCTGAGGTTCAGTGCTATCCAGACAGCCTTATGTCAATTACAATCGACGTTGCATCCGCTCGAGCTTGTGTTTTTTCGGTCACAATCCGGCTGTGATGACCTACATAAGGAACAGAATTGGCAAGAGCTACGAGATCAAGTTTCAGCGTGTCCAGAATATGAGTTCCCACTTATCTGTGGTGATCTTAATGCGCATGTTGATCACACAAATTATGGTTATAACTGCAATGATGTAATACCTGCGGTATCTGAAATTATGATGGAACTCATATTTTGGTTTTCAGAAGCAAATGTCTTGTTTTAGTGGCAATACGTTCTTCAAAAGTGCATCAATCATCTCATCACCTGTACTTGTGGTGACTGCAGCAACCAAATTCACCTTATCTTTGATCGGCACCGTAATCTCCGACTAAGAAGGGATGTGAATAGGGAATATCATGTCGTCTGTGTACCACCTCAGCTTAAGGTGGTCACAGAGGATTTAATGCATTGTACAGGTGGAAGGATAAATACCCCCTAGAAGGTCAAGTGGTGGAAGATAAACTTGGGTACGAAATAACCTAGTTCCTACTGCATTGAAATTCAAACGTTCTTATGGATGATTCCAGTCCAAGAAGAGCTGTAGGAAAAGACAGATAGATACTGTATATAAACTGGGTTTCAAATAGACTCCAGAACACAGGGAAAGAATTGTTTTGCCGAACGTGTGGCTAAGAAATCTGTCGCACTCACTGTAATAACATGTGTACAAAGTGTATCAGAACTATATTGACAAAGAAATCAGGCATACTCTTCGTGTGATGTTGAGAGTGATGATGCAGTTGGATTGCTTAGGATATGTACCTTTTTGAGGAAATAAAGTGACCTTGTTACTTCCGGCCGTGCATTTCAAATTGACGAGTTTGCTGTATGTGCTATGACAGAGAGTCAGCCGCTGTGCGTGAGAAGAGGGAAGGGGAGAGGAAGTGAAAAGTGGGAGGCAGAGGTAATGCTTGGTGCGAATGCACAAGTTTCTTGTTCATTTCGCATAGTCCCGAGCTCCGGTAGGCACTGTACAGTTTGTTCTACACAAATTGACTACTATGTGAACCCCATAGAAAGAGAAGACATACTTGCACCAAGAATACAGGCAGCTTTCCAAGCCGTTCGCCACACACTACACATCCTGTACAGAGACCAAAGACACTTACAACTACACCATTGTGAACTGTGCACCAAAGTAGGAGGGGGCCATATTGAACATCTACTGTAATCAAAACATTGGGCGTGTTGATTCCTTCGATCAGTACTTAATGAATTCACAATGTTGTGAGTGAAAGAATACACAATCGCGACGCGGCAGCTTTGCATCTTCTAGCATGTTAATTAATATAGAATATTACTGCGTCAAACAGGTGAGAGGAGAAACAATCTGGTGCTTGCTTTTCCTTCCATGAAACACGGTAGCAGCTCGTCAATTCGAATCGCGCACCGGGCAGTAAACTTTTAACCTACTTTTCTCCAAAATAATAATTTTCCCCGCCAGCCTGATTGAACCATTATTCTTAACATAACACGAAGAGCATCCTTGAATTTTTTCGGTATAGTTCTGATAAACACTGTACATCACTGAACTCAAACGAAGGAGAAATGAACTATTTTCCAGCTGACCAAACTTGACACATGTATTGAGCACTCTGTGTGCATTAGAGCAAAAATGACCAGTGATTATAGGACAAACAAGAAATCTTCAAAAGTCAAAAACATTTCTAGGGATTTCCTGCTTTGAATTCCCACATCACCGTATTGCAGATGCTAAGACCCATCTTATCCATCACACCAAAAATGTCGACAGTCCCATTAAGAGTATAAAGAACGAAAAAGCGCTAGAACCAGATGATCTTCCAGAAACCTCTGGAATTTTTAGCCATTTTAAGAGCTCATTATCAACTGGCTGACAAGCGTGTTCAGTGCCAGAGTTGACACTGGCTCTGTTCGCAGTCATTGGGCTACAAACATCCTTGTTCCATTTTTAAGCAAAATAACGATCCAGCAGAATGTGCACATTACCGTCCAAATTGCCCCCAATTGCACATGAGAAGACCTTTGAGAGTATCCTTCATTATTGACTGCGTGAAATCGTCGGCATTATTGCTAACCAGTGCATCTTCATTAAGGGTGCTGGAACAACTCATGCAATTCTCACTGCCAGAATGCTAATTGAAAATCACTTAGAGCATCCGCAGGCAGTGTACTTTGTCTTCCTTGATCTTGAAACGACTTTCGACCGTGTTCCACACCGTGTGATCTGGTCTGCACTCGTGACCATGGTGTTCCAGAAATGCTTATAATTTGGATCAAGATGCTATACACGAACACGAGAGGTTGTGTATGGTGCGTTGCCAAACGTCTCGGAGAGCTTCTCAGTGAATGTTGATGTGTACGCCAATGTTCCACTCTGTCCCCATTGTCCTTTGTCCTCAGCATGGACACCACCACATGGGACCTGCAAAGGAGTGTTCCTACAACTCTAATTTATGCAGATGATGTTTCACTTTCTGATAAACCCAGAAACGGACTGCAGGATCATTGTGAAGATTAGTATACTTGTTTCTAAAAAAAACTTAGAATGAAAAAATTAAGAGTGAATACCTGGAATCATCCGAACCGTCCAATGGCTCCATTCAAGTTCATTCAGGTATCTAGGATTTTGCCTACACTCTGTTAGTGCGGTAGTTGTTGAAGTGCGAATTATGAAAAAGGCAGCATGGATGAGATGACGCGAAGTCAGAGGCATACTCTGTGACTGAAGGATGCCACTACATCTGAAGTCCGGAATATACTGCATGGTACTACGTCCTGTTGCTGTGTACCGTGTTGAATGTCGACAGACTGAGAAAGGTATGGAGTAGCAATTATACAACATGGAAATGTGTATACTCCATTAGTCGATGGGCATCGCAGTCCTGCATCACGTAAAAAAGACACCGTTCACCAGCAAATGAGCATCGCACCCGTCACTCGTGAGACATCGGATATGTTACTAATGGTATGGTCATGTCCTTTTGCAGTACCTGAGGCAGTTGACAGTTTCACCTAATCCTTTGAAATTACTTTGCAGTGTTCACATGGACCTTCGATAAAAGAAGATATTGAAAATAAGAAACAAATATTTAAAACTAGAAATGCTGCTGCGATTGGTAACATTTCTGGGCATATACGAAAGTCAATTCGTTGAGATATAGAACCAAATCTGTAGTGTTTAATTGGTTAGTGTGTGTATTAAGCAGCTATACCAGATGAAAGAGGGATTAACGTAGCAGCCAATAATTACTCACTAGTCGTCTTGAGTGGTGTTGTATGCCAGGTATTGGAATGCAATATTTCTGAATATATCATACACATTTACGAAATTACCAACTGGTTCCTTAGGTTTCAGAAACATTATTCCACTGAAGCTTCTCTTGTACATTCCAGCAAGATATATTAGATTCAGGAGGTCAAAAGTATCACGATTGACATATCTTAGGATGTTGTTGGGGTAGACCTTGAAAAAATTTAGTGCAGGTGGGCAAAATGAAATAGTGGCTAAATGGGTGACTATAAAGACGTGGCCACATTATTAAAAAAATTGAAAATAGAACACATATGATGTTACCACTTTTAAGTTGATGACTTTAGTACTTGGTGTGCATCCCCTTAGCTTTCGTAAGTGACTTAAATCGACTGGGCGTTCCCTCAATCATTATTCTACACTGACTCCTTAAATCGTCATCATGAAATCAGATCTGAACGAGCTTCTCAATCAGGCCATTTTTTGTTTTATTTGTTTTTTGTATTTTTCTTTGCTATCGCCCAAATATTTTCTATGGGGTTCATTTCTGGTCTGTTTCTAGGCCTATCAAGCACATTCGTGTTGTTTTCCATTAAAAATCAAATTAATTCCTTCGCTTTATGCCAACGAGACCCATCATGATTAAAAATATATCACTTTGGCCAAACCACTCTTGAACCTGAGGTAGCGAACGGGTTCTTAATACTGTACTGTTCACGTCTCATAGTTCCTTCTACAATATATATTCGTCCACCTCCGTACCAAGAAAGCGCATTCCAGACCATCGCTGAAGTTGGATGCTTCACTCTCTGCTTCACACAGTGTAGATGAAATTCTTCTCCTCCTTTCCTTCTAACATATTGACTTGTCCCTTCTTCGACCTGAATTCCGATTCGTCAATAAAACAAACCGGAAATAAATAAAATCAATAAGCGTAGCATTAAATGCAATAAACTGTACAGTTTCAAATACAAATTTCATACTTGTACTGTACTGTACGGTTACATCAGTCAGATTGGGTAAACATGGAATAATCAATTATATTTACGAATTACAGGAATTGTCATGGACTTGCCTGTTTCCAGTCATCAGATGCCCAATTCCGGAACCTCTTTCGAGCCATAGCAAGGGTAATCCTCGGTTTTTATTGAGGTCGTCTTGCTCTCCTTCCAGCATAAAACAGCTCTCGCCTCAGAGTCCTGGCTGGTACCAATGATCCATACTCTTCTAATTTTTTACGTAAATCCGAACTAGTAACATTCGAAAATTGCTCCACTTCCGTACAATAGATTGTTTGCGTGGGTCGAAGCATGCTCGGTCTTGGTCGAAGGCAAATTCACGATAGTCGATAACACATTCTTTGATATGATCGGTATTTTTAACTATGTGATGTTTGTGTCGTTAATGGAATTGAATTTAAAGCCAGGATAACAGATCTTCCGAGTGAATCTTAGGTGTCGACGGACTCTGCTCTGCAAATTCTTTGTTCCGCTCCATTCGCTTGTTGTTATTTAACCTATATTCTTTGACCACGTGATTGTTGTTGTTTGTTGGCCTTTTAAGGTTATGATATATTTTAATGAAGTGTTCGAGTTTTTTTGTAATAACTTAGTGCCTCGCAGTTCACTGTATTCGTTGGACTAATTATACTCGTTCCATTGACTGGGTATATCGCTATTCGAGCAGCCCATGAAATTATAAAAATGAAGTAGAGTAATTACATTTGTTCCACGTGTGTATGTCCTTACCATGTGCATATTCTTCGTTCACGAGGTTGGCGTGTTCATTTAATCGTTTAAGACTTTGTGTGATTTGCCATGTTTTAATGAAGTGTTTGCCTGCCTTAAGTGTTTATGTTATAATTTTATGTGACGTTCAGTGATCCAGGTTCCTTTCGATGTTTCAAACATTTTCATACACTATATTCCATTTGTAGATTATCATGTATAAATCCAACAAGATACAGTATTTCCAGACATTTAAAGAATCATATTATGTTGCTTTCCGTGCTTACTAAAATCAAGAAAGGGAGAAAAATTTGCCTTTGCACTGTATGTGGGTGTGATATTAATATTGCACACGGTGGAAGAAATGATTTAGGTGATCGTGTGAAGTGCGGTAAACACCTATGTTACGTTAAATCGAAGGAAGATAACAAGAAAATCAACAACATTTTTGCCAAGTCTGGAGACGTTGACAGTGACGTAATTAGGGCCGAGTTTCTGTTTACTTCCTTTTTTGGTGGAATGCAATGTTCCTTTAAGTGCGGCTGATCATGCTGGTGCTTTATTTAAGATGTTTCCCACATCAGAAGTTGCAAAGGAATACAGTTGTGGACGCACGAAAACGACATGCTTTTTAAATAAAATGGCAAAAATGCATCATCTGAAGTTAAGTGCCCTCAGAACGGACCATTTTCTTTGACAACGGATGGAAGATAGTATACGAATGCCAAGTTGAATCCTATTGTTGTTACATTCTCCGATAATCCTCCTGGAAAAGGAGTGAGCATTGTGCTATCCATACCAGCGTTAGAAGGCGATTCAACAGGGCAAAACATAAGTAAGCTGATGTAAACACAGCTGAACTCTCATAACATACCAACTGAAAACTGTGTGGCTTTCTGCTCCGACAATGCTCCTGTTATGATAGAACACAAAAAATGGGGTAAGGGGGAAGGTACACTTTTACAAGTATAATAATCTACAACATTTAACCTTTTATTTCTCTGTAACACTATGTTCTGTTCAAATGAAATTTAACACACTCATAGTACTGTCCTTCTTCTTTAGTATTGCGTTTGAACATTTGTAATTGTCCCATGTCAATAAAAATTAATTTTCAAAATTTTGGACTAATTTCTACGTTCATTATGCTTTTCCTTGATAATTTCTACAAATTTTCATATTACTGGAATATGATTGTTCTAGAATATTTACAATGCTTGTGTTAACAATGTGAACTAAGATCCTTAGGTTATCCTTTGAAATAATATTTATTCTCCCTTTTTGATTGGAGTAGTTTAATTTTTTGGCATTCTCTTGAAGTATTTTCTCCCCAAAAAATACCAAAAACAAAAGTTAGAGCAATGGTTCTAGTTCATTTGTTAAGAAGCAAAAACTACATATTCTGCCCGTTTAAGCCACGACTAACACATTAGAAACATAAGACAACCCCAGGGGTGCTCAGTAAGGGATTGACATGTTCCACAAAAAGATGGTGTGGATCAAGGAAATGGACAGATATCAGTAAATAATGAACCGTCGAAATACACATTAATTCCGTCCTTCTAAGAATTATGATTGTGTGAGATGATCACTAAAAGTTTTAATTTTACGTTAACTCTTGCTGTACATCCAAAAATTAAAGCAAATGAGATGGTACATGTTAATTAATTCTTATTAATTCTGACACACATTGTTTTCATAAAAGTCATATTTTATCGAATATTATTTGAATGTTAAATTTGATTTTGTTAGAGAATTATGTTCGTACGCATTTCAAATCATGCCGAAAATTCTGGAACAAGATTTTAAATGCTTAAGTTACATGACTGGTCAAAAAGATGAAATACAAAAAAATTAATAATTAAAAAATTAATTTCACTTGCTAATTATTTCTCCAATTTAAAGCGACCTTTCCGTGATTATCTGTTCAGTGTAACCTCAGAATACACGTGACTTTACGTGATAAAAGTAAGCAAGAAAGAGGAAAAAAATTAAATTAAATTTTAACCATGTGTCATGACCTTAACACAACGCCGAAACTCAGACCAACGGTGGTAACACACACATCAAAAATTCATAACAAAAATAAGATCACTCAACCTGTGGAAATAACAAAATAAAATGCACGTAATAAGTCTCCCCTTACCCTCATCCACCAAGGAAAGAATTGGAACCAACTACAACTAAGGGTGCTATTTTACAAATATACACACACGTCCACACGTTATACGTCCATTTTATGGAAATGGAAGACTCCCGTAAATAATGGCTTGCACATAGAAATAATCCATCAGGTACAAATAGTCTGGGTAATGGTGACTGATAATATCGTCAATATCTACATCGAACTCAGGACGTTACCAAAATTTATCAAATGTCGAGGCATTGAGTAATATTACACAGCCACGATTTTGACATTATTGCGATGACGCTCATGCAGTATGACAAAAGGCTCTAACAATCTCATACGCTCAATTTTATTTTGTAGGAAGACATGTGGTTTACCTCGTGGTTCAATAAGATTTTATGAAGACGCTATTGCCTATGGTTCTCTCACGGAAACAACTACTCGCAAATACATCAAAAATGACGATAAATTATTCCTAAATATCCATTCATCGTTGCACACAACATCACAGAAAATAGATTGCATGTGCTTCTGATCATAGAGACGAGAAGATTCGCCCCCAAATAGCACATAAAATCACCATAATCCATGCAACATTTCTCCACGTGGCACAACGTGAGAGGTACAATATCGAAAATAATTCGCCACATCCGTCAAAAATATCACGGGAAAATTCTCATAAATGACTGGAACCTCACGTAAATATAACAATCAGCAATATCCTCCCTTAAAAGTATGAAATCGGATCCAAAAGAAAGCAATCTGTATCGTTAGCGTAGCATTAATATGTCAGATGAGCCTGCTCCCTCATAAAAAACGTGGCAACCACTTTCGGTAAAATATAGGAGAAATAAATTCCGAAGAATAAAAATATCACGCGTACACAATCCTCAATATTATAGTAATTGAATGGAAACGTAAAATTCCTTAAAGGTTAGCTGATGGCTGATATTTAAATCAGATAATTGTCCGATGACATGACTTATTGAAACCCGCGTGGTCGATGATGTTGACATACCGTCATCACGCACTTTAAAATCGAATAGTAGGATAAAATACAAATTCAACGTCGTATAACACAAGAATATGACATGGTAAAGATACTAGAAATCTACTCAAACTACTGTTCAATCAATAATCCCTTCAAGAAGAAAGTTAACTACTTATTACAGCTACATAGAACAGATAATACCCAGTATGAATGTAATGTCGACTTAACTTGGATGTCTTGTTGACCCTGGTCCCTTCTAGGCTGGATTCATGGCATTAGGACGCTGTCGGCATTGGTCCCGTCTTTTAGTACTGCATCCTGATGTGGGCGGTGTCTCCGGGGCACACGAATTTTTTACTGTAGGTCTTCATTGCCTTGACCGGTATCGAACTGATACTGCTTGATGTTCACTGAAACTTTCACAAAAATGTTAGTACAAATTCCCCACTCGTGGTTTCACCGTTGACATGTAATGATACGAACTTCCTTCCCAGACACTATTGACGTCTCTTATGATTGTAGATGGTCTGTTAAACTGCCAAGAAATGGCACTGTTCTCCTCGTGGTGCAAGTAACAGCTGTCCAGCTCTATAAAAGACCTCCCTGCGTAGTGAGCTTCCGAGAAACACGCGTAGCCAGCAGATAAGCAAGAGTAAGAAAATCCTAGTTCGGTTCGCCACCTATATTCTGAGCTCTGACATACCTCGTGATTCGATTGACGTCCTGAATTCCTCGACGTTGTAATTAACATGTCCCCTAATATCTTGTTAACCTATTTGATCCAATTGTTACCAAATCGGAACATGATTTCTTATTCTTGTCAGGAAACAATAAGCTAAGTTAAGGCTGTTCTATTGTTACTCGCGCCTAGTGTTGAATTCCGTTTGAGAGCTCCAACTCTGTTCCAGGTTTTATACAGTACCGACATCAGTCATTTTGTTGTTGTGTATTCATGCTGCAGCCGAATGTCTTCAGACTTCGTTCTTACTTACGTTTGAAGTAAGTTATAATATTTGTTTAAAAAATCAGTGACAAATATGTTTTTTTATCTCTGAAGTTTACAATGTACCAAAGTAAATATTAAGAACACGATACATGGGGGGATGGTAAAGGATTCATTTTTGTTGTTCCCAAATGGGAACAATGGGACCTTGCATATAGTGTATTTCCTGTATGACACAGTAACATTTCCACTGACAACCTAAACATTTATCAAATTTGAATATCTGTATTAGTAAGATTAGTGAGAAATTCAAACGCATTATCAATGCTCATTTTCTCCGGTTTTAATCAGTAAAACTTCTATGACTTTTTCGTACATATAACCGGTTCGATGTAACATCCGCTTCACTTCACGTTTTTCATATAAGTTCGTTTCTCTCTTATTTCAGATGTCTTTCAAGAAATTCCTGAAACTTGAAAAGATTTTAGAAGAATTAGAAAATGACAATCTACAGGGTGAAGTAGATATTGTTATAATGCCCCCTGAAGGAGGAGATGGGAACTTGACAGATGATGAAGCTGGTGACGATGACGTAACATGCACCGATGAGCAAGATCTGCCTGAAGAAGTGTGTGGAGAGGTGGAACTACACCATGCTACTGAAGATGATACTGATGATGGCGGTGAATCTCATTCTAAGAGGGCTAGGTCTGAAAAAGATCCACGCATTTCCAGTAAAACGGCAAGTAGTAAAGGCAAGAGAGAGATAATTACACCGCAATGGAAGAAGTCGGAAAAATATATAGCCAATCTACAAGAAACTCCTATTGACAGTTTGGAACAAAGTCATCCTCACCTTGTAGGACTGGAGCCGTTCTCCCTATTCCGTTATTTTTTCAACAATCGTATTTTGGACATGTTTGTAAGGGAAATGAAAAGATACGCATATAAAATATGACTAATTTTTACTGTGATAAACAGATGTGCAAAAAAATTTGGAATAATATTTATGTCCGGATATCATTCTTTATCACGAGAAAAATTGTATTGGTCAAAGGCAGAAGATGTTTCTGTTCCATTTGTTTCAAGGCAAATGAGTCGTAACAAATTTCAGGCGATGAAAAGAAACATTCATATTGCCAACAATGAAGACCTGACACCTGGAGACAAAATGGTAAAAGTGAGACCTCTCATTCAGGCAGTGAATGAATCTTTACAACAGTTCGGGATTTTTGAAAGAGAATTGAGTGTGGATGAACAAATGGTACCTTACTATGGGCGCCATATTTGCAAAATGTTCCTGCGTGGTAAACCGATCAGATTCGGATTCAAACTTTGGATGTTATGTTCATCTCCTGGATATCCATTCAATATTGATCCACATTGTGGTAGAGACAACAATAATCAGAAATCTGGTATTCCTTTGGGTACTAAAGTGGTGAAAAATATGTTGAGCTGTGTACTCAACCCGTCATGTCATATTGTGTTCATGGATAACTTTTTCACGTCATATGATCTCTTGGCTGAATTACGTCTTCTTGGATTCAGGGCTACGGGAACAGTGCGCGAGGTGAGACTCAAGAACAGCCCTCTCCAGAATATTACCTCAACAGACAAGTCCATTCGAGGAACATACGACTTTAGAACTGATGGAAGGGTCCTCGTAGCAAAGAGGAAAGACAATAAAGTTGTTTGTGTTGCAACAAATTTAGATAAAGTGCATCCTACCCAGCAGGTGAAACGGTATAACCAAAGTCAGAAAAAGCATATACAAGTTACCCAGCCTCTTTTAATAAAACCTTTCAAGAAGTGTATGGGTGGAGTGGATTTACTTGACCGTTTTACTTCGCAGTATAGGCCGGTAATAACGTCAAAAAATGGTACTGGCCTATACTCATGAATCGCATCAGTATGCTGAGAATTGCTGCTTGGCGGATCCACACACTGCTCTCTCCAGAGTCAAAGCTGGACCACCTTGTTTTCACCAGAATGCTAGTCAGTGGTATGTTTACATCCACTCCACCATCTCCTAGAACTGGACCTTCAGGATCACTTTCTTTTGTACAGAGAACCGGTGGAGCACACCATCTCGTACCAGCTTGTAGTGCACAGATTCCAGTCCTGTTGCACCTTCACTGCTCACCATTGTTCCACAGTGCAAGATAAGAAGACTGGACTCAATAGAGCTATTGTGTGGGACCATTGTTCCCAAATGGGAACATCCATTTTTGAAGATATTAGTATATGTAATTTTCTTTTAAATGTGTTTTGCAGTCTAAAATGATGTCATTAAATAAATAAATAAAGATAAACTGTGAAAACAAATTTTTAATGGGGTTGGGTCCAAAAGGGTTAATTAATTAGTTAATTAATTCCACAATTAATTTAATTTCCAAATATTATTATTTATGCCTTCCTGAAATGTGATATCAAAGCTTGTTGGAGAATGTTTATTAACACGTCGAATCTGAAGTTGTGATATTACGAAATATTTTGAATGTAGTACTTCTCGTGGATAGAGAGTTCAGCAGTCTTCTCTTGCGGTGACAACATTGTCTTTCACCCCACAACAGGTTATACAAAAAGAAAAAAGAAGTCATCCCTTTAGGTTCCGCCGCCGACACTCTGCGCGGAACACATGGCGTACAGTCCGGTCACATAAAATTCACTGCCAATTACAATAGACCTAAAATGTCACAATACGCATACAAATTTTCATCAGGATAACTAAAAATGTTTTAGTTATGAAGGAAAATAAAAGTAAATTTGAAGTTTCTGAGAATGATGTTTAAACTTACCAATGAGAGGAAAAGGCATCCAAACTCTCCTGCTGCATAAAGTGCTTAAGTGCCGCCTTTCAAAGATGGCTGTGTTCTGCCTTGTCCGTGGGAAGACATTTTGGGATACCCGGAGCGTGTTACAAATGGAGTGGAATACTCCTGGTTAAGTATGGGGCGACTAAGGCTACGCCTTTGTGTCTTTTTTCTTATATATCTGTGAGCTCCAACCTAAAGTTTGATTTATTTGTGTAAATAGAAAGTATTGTGAGTGTCGACCGTTACAAAATGTAAGTACTGGAAAATCATAATTATTACGGCAGATCTTTTAAGACCGCGGATGATTAGAAGTAAGAAATCTTACCGTGAATTTGGCCTGTAATTTTATTGATCCTATCGACAACATTTCTTTATTTAATTGAACTGTGTTCTTTCTGGGAACGTCGGTTGTGAACTTTGGTAAACAAAATGTTCTTGTATTGGTTATGTACTAAATTTCTAAATGTAAATATAATTAAATTATGTTGGAATTTGGAATCGCTAGTGATGCGTCTACGAGGTTGTGTTTTGTGCGAGTTCTTTAAATTTGCTGTCTTATCGTTCGTGCTTGATTTTCATTGATTCATTCTTCGTGATTATTATTTTTTAAATTTTGATGTGTGTTTTCCTTCCTAATTTTCTTGCTTGTTTGAATTTTTCTTCTAACTGTGTTGCTATTGCGTTTGCTGCCTGACGATTTGTATCGGATCGGTTTTTGCGTTGTTCTCGACTTTAATTGAAACACCTCACGTATGCATCTGGCATTATCCAAAGCCCCCTCCATTCAAAATTATCTAAGCTTTTGGCGAACTGTTTAAAAGTTAAAAGTAATTTCGTACTATCATCCAAAACTGTAATTATAATTATTCTTACTATGCTTTTAATAACATCGAGTCTGCAAAAAATTTAAATTTGCTGGTCGACATTTAAGTTAATGTATGCCGTTCTGTTGACGTTTTCTTGTCACATACTATCCATTGTTTGGGGCCTTTGCCTTCGTTTATTATTACATAATGTGTCATATTATCTTATCTGATGGACACATTTTTAATTTTGGTGGCTTTGACGACTTTTACGGGATGATGGCTTGGCGTCGGTAACGACTAGCTTCTGTTGTTTGCTTCCGTGTTCTGTTGTTAAGTGTGGAACGTTTATTTTATTTTTTCCCTTGTAATGCTTGACTTGGTTCGGAAAGCTTTCTGCTATACATTTATTGTCATTTAATATTCTTTCACTTAATTGTTTAATATTTATTCGCGGTTGGAGCCACAGTCGATTTTAGTATGTGTGTCCTTGTGTTTTACTTGTAATTATTAATCTGGGAAGTGTAGCAAATATCAATTCTAAATACTGTTAGTAGTTGCGGGCCCGTATACTAATTATCAAGTATTTATGGTTCAAATATTTATAAATTATATTTGTTGCAACCTATTTTTTTAAAATATTCTAGCTCTTCAATATTTTAATTAAACATTGTTTACCAGATTATTAAGGATAAAAGTTTTCAAGCCCTCCAAATATTTAATTCCTTAAAGAAGCCAATGCTCGTATCAGCTTCATTTATATCTACTTAAAATTCATTATGAAGTATTATTTCACCATTTAGTTTTCTTTGCGTTATTGTTTTTCAAAAATATATTTAATTGTACATATATATACTATATAATGAAATTTAAAGCTTAATTTAACTTTAATCTCGCTTCTTATTTAGTAGTTAGTAATATTGACCTGGCAAACTTTCAAGCGTTAATTTTAAGATCCAGTCCTTTTTTCCTTCATGTTTTGGCCCTTCACGCGTTGTATTTTGTGCTACTGCCCTCATGGTGAGTAATTGTGATTTGTTTTCATTTTGCTATGTATGTATTTTCATTGTTAGGCCTCTTCTTCTTAATGGGGTTGCAAAAACAACAGAAATTGTCATGCAGGCAGATGATGTTGACTACCCCTCTCTGCCTCTTTATAACATCAACTTTATGACGCAAACACAACAGTCACCGTGACAGAATGAATAATCACTGATTCCAACTCTGATCTCTCTCTGTTCAGGATTAGAATAAAAATCTCTAATACATGCATCACATGGATTTCGAACCCTGATCTCTCTGATTACCGCAAGAATAAAAAACCACCACACTTCTTATTTCATGTGCTGTCTACATATGAATCAATACAGCGTTAATTTTATGACACAAACATATAACCATTATAAAAAGTCTCTATTACCCTGATGTATTCCTACACTGATCTCTCTCTTGAATGCCAGATTAAGAAAATGAAAATCTCTAACATATACAACAGAAAATTCTGCATTATGGATACAGATATGGACTCTGCTCCCTCTGATATTCTTACCGTAACCGTTGTTATACAACGTACTGTATTCTAAATTGATTAATTACTATACAATACACTTGGTGTATTAATATGCAACGTACTGTACTCTGAGATCACTATTTACTACAAATTACACTTTGTGCATTTACTATACAACGTATTCTATTCGGTATTCATTATTTACTATAGAATATACTTGATGTATATACTATACAACGTAATGTATTCTGAGATTACTGTTTACTATAACTTATAATTGGCGTATTTTCTATACAACGTACTGTATTCGGTGTTCATTATTTACTATACAATACACTTGGTGTATTTACTATACAACGTACTGTATTCTGAGCTCACTATTTACTATACACTTGGTGCATTTCCTATACAACGTACTGTAGTCTATGTTCATTATTTACTATACTATATTCTTGGTTTATATACTATACAACGTACTGTATTCTGATATCACTGTTATATATACAATACATTTAGTGCATTTACTATACAACGTACTGTATTCGGCGATCACTATTTACTATACAATACACTTAGTGCATTTACTATGCAACGTACTGTATTCTGAGATCACTATTTAGTATACAATACACTTGGTGCATTTACTATACAACGTACTGTATTCTATGTTCATTATTTACTATACAATATGCTTGGTTTATATACTATACAACGTACTCTATTCTGAGATCATTATTTACTATACAATACACTTGGTGTATTTATTATACAACGTACTGTATTATCAGATCACTATTTACTACACAATACACTTAGTGCATTTACTATACAACGTACTGTATTCGGTATTCATTATTTACTATACAATATACTTGTTTTATATACTATACAACGTACTGTTTTCTGAGATCACTATTTACTATACAATACACTGTGCACTTACTATACAACGTACTGTACTCTGTTCATTATTTACTATACAATATTCTTGGTTTATATACTATACAACGTACTGTATTCTGAGATTATTACTTACTGTAGAGAACTCAATTTTCTGGGTTCAAACCCGGTTCAGTCCGGTCAGCCTCGTCTCGGTACATTTACTGCCACGTAAACGAACACCTTCGGGACAAAATTCTGGCGGTTCAGCGTCTTCGAAGACCGTGAATGTTCAGTGAAGGGTCTTGACCTACGAATTAATTTATTTTCCTTTAGTTTAGTTCTGCTGTCGTCTGTGTGATCCCTCACGAGCCCTCACTGCACAGCACGTAGCCTATCAACAGGCTTAATAGCAAAACAAGAGGTAATCGTAAGGAAACTGATTTTAATGGTTCCCCGCTAAATGGTGTTTTAGAAAATAACAGAACTGTCAACTAACATCAAGGGAGTCCTCATCCACATGTCATCTTAAATATGTCTGTCTATATCGGTCCCTCAATCCTGAGGATCGTGATCTCTGAAGATATTTCTTTGTATCGGTCTCCATCCTCCACGGTCTTCTGCTGTATCGGTAGATTGTATGAACGATGTCTTTGTTGCATGTTTTATGCCATCTGTCCAGCGTATAGGTGCTCGCCCACGCTCCCTCTTTCCAGGCACGTTTCCCAAGATTATGTGCTTTTCAAGGCTTCCTTCTCCACGACGCATAATATGACCAAAGATTTGGAGAATCCTCTGTTGACATTTTGCCGATAACCTGGTATTGATGTTCAGCTCCTTGAGGATGTAGTTGTAGATTGGAAATGCTGTCCAAGGAATGCGAAGCATTCTTCTCCAGCACCACTTCTCGAAAGACTTGATCTTATTCAAATGTGAAGCTCGTAAGGTTCACGTTTCAGCACAATAGGGGAAGACAGAGAGTACCAGTGTCTGTACGAGTCTCATCTTCAGCTTTACAGAAATGTAGCGATCGTTCCAAATATGAGATAACTGGCAATCCTTCTCCTGATCTCTATTTCACAGCTGTTATTGCTAGTTATAATGACACCCAGGAAAAACATTTCAGAAACCATTTCCATTTCGCTGAAGGCACTGAGGTTGTTCAGCTTGCCAGGCCTACAAACTACCAAATTTTTTGTCTTTAGCATGTTGATATGAAAACTCAAACTGATGCTCTCAGTTCTGACCCGGTCTGAAAGCTCTGTCATTTCTGCCTCATCCATGGCAATCAATACAGTGTCGTCTGTATATCGGAGATCCGATACCTTTTTGCCACCAATAGGAAAATATACAGCCGTGGCGAACGCCCCTTTGTGCCTTGAAGATTTCAGATATCTTGCCATTTATCCTGACAACTGCTGTGTTAAATATAATTGGGAATAATTATTTCCCACACCTTACATGTCACTGGCATCTAATTACCCACATTATGTTAACCAACCCATGCTTTGCACATTACAAGTCTCAGTGCATTTGGTTTTGTTCCCTTTTGCAAACTGTAATCAGATCAGTACTTCAGATACCCAACTATATCCCGACCCTTTACCTTCTTTGTGTATTCCCTGGTTCCTTAACAATTTCAGCTTTAGTTCTTAGTATCTCTCATGTAAGGATCTTTATTATTATACGCTAATTTCCGTCCTTCGCTAGTATTAGTCACCACCTGTACCAGGACACTACCCTTGATCATTCTTGATCCCTGGAATATACTTCCAGGAACTTATTTCTCGCCTAATGTGTCAGTAAATACAACACTTTCACTAACATTCTCATGACTTGCAAGTAACCAACCCATTATGCTTTCCTTAGATGACTCTTTTCGTAATTTAATTTTCCTAGAAAAATCCAGCAGTCTGTCCTTTCTTCACTCTAATTGATAAATAGATTTTCTGACCTGCACCTCTTTCCTAAACTACTTTATTATCTGTTATATTATAGTGGGCCATAGCAACTCTTTCTTTTCACCATGAAAGGCACATACCTGTTTTTAAACATCTCGAGAATCGCTTTAAATATATCTCATAGGCCGTTTACATGTTCATTTACCTTTTTCCACTGATCACAATTGCTTCATAAATACTTCATCGTGCCTCTCTTCTCTACCGTTCGATACTGCTTAGTAGTCTGGTCGGAGGACGACTCCCAACACAGAAGGCGCAGAAGTTCCCCTCGCCGAAGACCGGGATAGGCAATATGCATGTCATCCAACTGGTCGACTGAACTACTCTAGTGTTATGTACTGACCGGCTGTCCTCTCCTCCTCTCTCCCTCCACACCACTTATCAGCTCGGACGTACAGTCCACTATACGTAACCTCGGCACTTGGTGGGACAGAGTGGTTAGCTCTACGCCCGGCCGCCTTTACCCCAATGAATTAACCGGGTATAGACTGGGCGACCCTCAGGGCAATGAGCACTTCCGGAGAAGGAAATCTATTTTCTGAAATTTGTCGACTTCCTGACGAGGAATCGAACCGACGTTCTTCCGTGTGATCCGACCACACCCTGCCCCTATTGTTGAGCTGCTCACCAGTTAACATATTACCTATTTAATTTGTTTCTCGACTATTGAGAGGACTGTTAATGTAATAGTACTTAATACTCTCCAGCCGAAATGTGTACTGTATTGCTTTTAATGACTAAGATGATGGAACATGTGCTACCTCCAAACTAAGGAAGATATGTCCGTCCCTCTACAAAAGAGGAATCTAGTTCGTTTTTCCCTGCTGAAATTGGCGTACATCAAGATTCAGCCATGATCCCAACTCCAGTCTTCAGAGCAGCTGGTGTCAGAACTGCCATGAACAGGTTTCATCGAGATAATGGCATAGCAAGTGACTAGGAGCGAAAGGAAGCGACAGTGGTCTTAATGTTTTAATATTTATCATTCTTACTAATAAATTAACACACTTTTATACAAGGTTTATACACCTTTGATATGCAATTTGTTACTAATAAACCGTGTATAAGCTTCCCGTGTATACGTCTGTTATAGTTATTCGCTGAATTACTTATACAGACCAGGACCCTGTATAGCAGCGGGTGACGAGAAAGAAACGAGTGATCAGTTTATCTGCAGTAATATAATCGTGGTGAAACATCCGACTTATCCACTGAGCAAACATTATAAGAACGGAAAATAACGTTGATGATCTCAAAGATATTTTGAAGATATAGTAGAAGACAGAACATTTTGTGGTTATGGAGGCTGGAAATGTTCGTAAAATAAAACACTGTAGGAGGTGGAGTGAAACAAGATGACAGAAGTTTTAACATTAAATGTAGATTTACGAAGGCGCATGCTCCAATTCTCCTTAACACAGCCAGAACTGACTTAATGAAAGATCCTAGAGGTGGCTTCATATCTTGCGAAGTTCAAGTTCTCACAGCACTTTGGACATGAGCGAAGAAAGGGGTTAGTAATAACTATCAGTGACAATTATTTGTATGGAATGTTTCTTCTTATTTTGAAGATCCATTGTGCAGGCTTCTGCCTTTTTGCTATGAACTAAAAAGTCCCACGCAAAAGCACGCACTCGCAAATTACACAAACACTTCACAGCCACAATCCACTTGTCCTCAAGTGTTCATTTATCACTGATTTTTATTTCATCAATATTGTACTGCTAATAAAATGAACACCGGAGTGCATATGACTGTCTGGAGATTTAAATGTGCAAGGAATGTGAGATCCCTACTGGCACATCACCAGCCAGCAGTGTCACGCGTGAAACCTAAACAAACGAGACCTTCTTCCTGTCACAAATTAAGAACTAAGCGAGATAAAACCTTGAGGTTTGTTTTAAAAGTAACTACCCTACCCGGAGACCATTTGCCTTGCTTTCCTCCTCCCCTCAATGTAGAGTTAATAGTAAAGACATTGGCCAGCGACTGACGTTTTCGTGCTTGCGCATACTAATTTCTGAACATGACTGTAAGGAATGACACGTACTGATATTTTATCATTCAAATTTAAAATCAAACTTATTTACGTTGAGCCGAAATGTTTCTTTACCACCTGTGAAATAATTGAAAACTTAATGAAGATGAAATGGGAGTTATGACATAATAGGTTCCATGCTATGAAGATTTTTTATCTGAAGTAACTTTCCATTATATTAATGTTTTCATACTCGATTCCTTTTTTAACATTATTTTTGTTAACAGCATTAGATGCGGCTTGAAATACTGTACATAACTGGATATTTATCTATGTCACCCGATAACATTCAGATTTATATACAGATCGGCCTAACCAGAAAAAGTGGCCAAGAACGTGTATTCAAGTGTTAAACAAGTGTATAAGGATGTTTATTAGTAAGACTATGTGTCTAGAGCTGAACATAACAACTTGTGGTTGTATTACATTGGTAAGGAAATTATCTTGAGTGCTACATAAGAATGACAGGAATAAATCTTCTTTTCCTTAGTACCTTATATTGCATAGCGCAATACTATAGTCTGCTCAAACAGGTGATGTGAAACACTTTGTCTGGTATACGCTGTGCTAACAGCTTTATTGCTGCCTTAAATACGTATGTCACCAAAGCATACATCCCGTGAATTTGAACTTCTGGACTCTTCCTGGCTGTTGACAACAATAGGCAAAAACAGGCTGCATGTTTACCTCAGCGACCGCACGGGTACAGTGCTCCACAAAAGTTACGAGGAGCTCGCATTAACACTCACAGTTTATGGGTTTCGAAAGTAGGTTTATTTCACAAGTAATACATAAAATATTAACAGAAAATTTACCAATTTCTATGTGGTTATCAGCAAACGTAAATAGTTCTAGTGTCACAATTTAATAACTTAAAAAAATAAACATTCTGAAGTTGAGGCTTCTTCGTGTGACGCTGACATGATTACTGTTGAAAACGAGAAATGATCTGCAGGTGATGAATTACAGACAAATCCTTCTAGCATTTGAGTCGAAATAGCTAACGTGTTTACCATCTGAAATAATGTTAAAATTTTCAATTAGCACTAAGCGGTTAGTTAGTGATGAGCAGAATTAATAAAGTTAGTCAGGTGTCATGTTTGAAAATCCATGTATTAAATCTATACTAATATTATAAAGAATATTGTTTGTAACGGATAGAGTCAAAAACTACTTACCGATTTTAAAAATTACTTCACCTTACCAGTGAGTAACCACGGACTGTATTTTATTTTCAAAACAATTCGATGGTAATGTAGCGTATTCATGGAGAGGAGAGTCATTAACTAACATTTCAACAGTGAGGTTTAAAGTTTCAAATTAATTTGCAGTTCAAATGTTTCACAAATATGTTTATTTGCCTATAGAACACTTTAGTTTTATATTGGAATGTTATGCTTGTGAAGACCTGAAATATGACAGATGGACGAAGTTTGGCACTTCGGTAAGTCATCTCACAAGTTGCTGTTGTTTAAGTCATCAGTGTATAGAGTGGCTTGATGCAGCCCTCCATTCCACCCTATCATTTGCTAACCTTTTCACTTCTACGTAACTACTGCATCATACTTCTGCACTAATCTGATTGCCATATTCGTACCTTGGTCGACCCCTACCGTTCTTACCCCTACACTTGTTTGCAAAACCAACTGAACAAGTCCTCCGTGTCTTAAGATGTGTCCTACTATTGTATCACTTCTTCTCGTCAAATTTAGCCAAATCGATCTCCGCTCACCAATTCGATTCAGTATCTCTTCATTCGTGATTTTATCTATCCATCGCACCTTCAGCATTCTTCTGTAACACCACATTTCAAAAGCTTCTATTCTCTTTCTTTCTGAGCTGGTTATAGTCCATGTTTCACTTCCATACAATGCCACGCTCCAGATGAAAGTCTTCAGAAACGTCTTTCTATTTCTTGTATCAATGTTTGAAGCGAGCAAATCCTTAAGAAAGCTCCTCCTTGATTGTGCTAGTCTGCATTTTATTTCCTCCTTCTGCCATCGTTAGTTATTTTAAACCCAAGTAACAATATTCATCTACTTCCTTTAAGACTTCATTTTCTAATATAATATTTCCTGCATCACCTGCCTTCATGCGATTGCACTCCATTACTTTGGTTTAGGACTTAATTATTTTCATCGTGTACTCCTTACCCAGGACTTCGTCCGTACCATTCAGCAGCTTCTCGAGATCTTCTGCAGTCTCTGATAAAATAACAATATCATCGGCTAATCTCAAGGTCTTGATTTCTTCTCCTTGGATTGTTATTTCCTCTCCAAATCCCTCGTTGATTTCCTTTACTGCCTAAACTGTAAACAATGAAAAGGAGGGGGGACAACCTGCAGCTTTGCCTCACTCTTATGACTGGAGACTGATTTTAGATAATTCTTCGTTCTCGGTATCTGATCCCAATCACTTTCAGAATGTTAAATAGCTTGGTCCAATCAACATTATTGAATGCCTTTTCTAGATCTACGAACGCTATGTACGTGGGCTTCTCCTTCTTAATTCGATCCTCTAGGATGAGCCGTAAAGTCAGGATTGCTTCACGTGTTCCTACATTTCTTCTGAAGCCAAATTGATCTTCTCCTAACTCAGCTTCAACTTGTCTTTCCATTCTTCTGTGAATAATACGTGTTAAAATTTTGCAGGGATGAGATACTTAACTAATGGTGCGGTAGTTTTCACACTTGTCAGCACCGGCTTTCTTGGGAATAGGTATAACGACATTCTACCGAAAATCGGATGGCGGTTCTCCTGTCTCATACATCTTACACACTAAATGGAATAACCTTGCCATGCTGGTTTCTCCTAAGGTAGTCAGTAATTCAGAGGGAATGTCATCAATTCCAGGAGCCTTGTACCTATTTAGGACTCACAGCTCTGTCAAACTCTGACCTCAAAATTGGGTCTCCCATTCCATCAGCATCAACAGCCTCTTCCTGTTCCCGAACCAAATCATCTACATCTTTACCTTGATACAACTGTTGGATATGTTCTTGCCATCTTTCTGCTTTGTCTTCTTTTCTTACAAGTGTCTTTCCATCTGAGCTCTTAATATTCATACACCTAGATTTCCTTTCTATAAAGGTTTCCTTAATTTTCCTGTATGCAGCACCTACCTTCCCTAGGACCATACAACCTTCGACATCCTTGCACTCCTCCTTCAGCCATTCTTCCACAGATACCTTGCACTTTCTATCCACTTCATTCTTTAATCGCTTGTATTCTTTTCTGTCTTCTTCATTTCTAGCATTTTCGTATTTTCGTCGTTCATCAATCAGGTCTAGGATCTCCTGAGTTATCCATTGTTTCTTACTTGATCTTTTCTTCCTTCCAAACATTTCTTCAGCAGCCCTACTGACTTCTTTTTTCATGACTATTCACTCTTCCTCTATTGTGTTTCCTTCAGCCTTTTCATTTAATCCTTTTGCAAAATGTTCCTTGAAACAATCCCTCACATTCTTTTCTTTCAACATGTCTAGATTCCATCCCCTTGCATTCCTTCCTTTCTTCAATTTCTTCAACTTCAGATGGCATTTAATGACCAACAAGTTGTGGTCGGAGTCCACTTCTGCTCCTAGGAAAGTGTTGCAACCCAACACCTGGTTTCTGAATCACTGCCTAATCATAATGAAGTCTATTTGATACCTTCCAGTGTCTACAGATCTCGTCCACGTATACAGCCGTCGTTTGTGGTGTTTGAACCAAGTATTAGTAAGGACTAAATTATGATCAGTGCAGAATTCACCCAGCCGACTTCCTCTTTCGTTCCTTTGTCCCAATCCGAATTCTCCTACTATATTACTTTATCTTCCTTTGCATACCACTATAGTACAGTCTCCCATCAAAATTAGATTCTCGTCACCTTTTACATATTGTATTAAATCTTCTATCTCTTTATACACTGACTGACAGAGCAAATGAAACACCAAGAAGGAGTGGTCAGAACTTTATGCCAATTGCAGGGTAGACTGACGTCACTGAGGTATGCTCATGATGTGAAATGCGCCGCTGTACCGCGCACGTAGCGAACGATAAATGGGACACGGCGTTGGCGAATTGTCCACTTCGTACCGTGATTTCTCAGCCGACAGTCATTGTAGAACGTGTTGTCGTGTGCCACAGGGGACGTGTATAGCTAAGAATGCCAGGCCGCCGTCAACGGAGGGATTTCCTGCAGACAGACGACTTTACGACGGGTATGGTGATCGGGCTGAGAAGGGCAGGTTAGTCGCTTCGTCAAATCGCAGCCGATACCCATAGGGATGTGTCCACGGTGCAGCGCCTGTGGCGAAGATGGTTGGCGCAGGGACATGTGGCACGTGCGAGGGGTCCAAGCGCAGCCCGAGTGACGTCAGCACGCGAGGATCGGCGCATCCGCCGCCAAGCGGTGGCAGCCCCGCACGCCACGTCAACCGCCATTCTTCAGCATGTGCAAGACACCCTGGCTGTTCCAATATCGACCATAACAATTTCCCGTCGATTGGTTGAAGGAGGCCTGCACTCCCGGCGTCCGCTCAGAAGACTACCATTGACTCCACAGCATAGACGTGCACGCCTGGCATGGTGCCGGGCTAGAGCGACTTGGATGAGGGAATGGCGGAACGTCGTGTTCTCCGATGAGTCACGCTTCTGTTCTGTCAGTGATAGTCACCGCAGACGAGTGTGGCGTCGGCGTGGAGAAAGGTCAAAACCGGCAGTAACTGTGGAGCGCCCTACCGCTAGACAACGCGGCATCATGGTTTTGGGCGCTATTGCGTATGATTCCACGTCACCTCTAGTGCGTATTCAAGGCACGTTAAATGCCCACCGCTACGTGCAGCATGTGCTGCGGCCGATGGCACTCCAGTACCTTCAGGGGCTGCCCAATGCTCTGTTTCAGCAGGATAATGCCCGCCCACACACTGCTCGCATCTCCCAACAGGCTCTACGAGGTGTACAGATGCTTCCGTGGCCAGCGTACTCTCCGGATCTCTCACCAATCGAACACGTGTGGGATCTCATTGGACGCCGTTTGCAAACTTTGCCCCAGCCTCGTACGGACGACCAACTGTGGCAAATGGTTGACAGAGAATGGAGAACCATCCCTCAGGACACCATCCGCACTCTTATTGACTCTGTACCTCGACGTGTTTCTGCGTGCATCGCCGCTCGCGGTGGTCCTACATCCTACTGAGTCGATGCGCATTGTGTAACCTGCATATCGGTGTGAAATAAACATCAATTATTCATCCGTGCCGTCTCTGTTTTTTCCCCAACTTTCATCCCTTTCGAACCACTCCTCCTTGGTGTTGCATTGTCACTGTCAGTCAGTGTATATTCTTTCGATTTCCTCATCATCAGCTGAACTAGTAGGTATATAGGCCTGCACTGACGTGGTGTGCATTGGTTTGGTGTCTATTTTGACGACAATAATTATTTCGCCATGCTGGTCGTAGTAGCTTACCCGCTACCCTATTTTCTTATTCATTATTAAACCAACTCCTGCATTTCCCCTGTTTGATTTTGTGTTGATAATTCGGTAGCTGCCTGACCAAAAATCCTGTTATTTCTGCCAACGTACTTCACTTATCTTATAAATAAAGTTGTTCGTGTCTGTTTGTCTGTTTGTTTGTTTGTTTGTTTGTTCCACCATCACGTCGAAACGGCTGGATAGATCTCAACCAAACTTCATATTTTGAGTATACTCACCCCGGGGAAGGTTTCGATATGCATATCATTTTAAAATCTTTGAAAATACGGTGGTCTTATAGGAAAACCACAACGTTTTTCCTCCATTTTCTCATATAGTATTGATTTTCTGTAAACCCTGTGGACCGTATGTGAAAGGTCTCTTCATTATAAACAACTTTCGTTATGTTCATAATTTACCTTACTCTTCAAATGACGGAGAAATTTACTATTTTCTGCCGATACCATGCTCTGCATTGAGTGACCGACAGACCGATAATTCCCCCTGTGGGTGAGGGTGGTAGAATAACACCCACGGTATCCCCTGCCTGTCGTAAGAGGCGACTAAAAGGGGCCCCAGGGGCTCTGAACTTTGGAGCGTCGGTTGGCAACCACGGGGCCCTTAGCTGAGTCCTGGCATTGCTTCCACTTACTTGTGCCAGGCTTCTCACTTTCACCTATCCTATCCGACATCTCTTGGTCACCTCTTGTTCTTTTCCGACCCCGACGCTATTAGGTTTGCGAGGGCTAGGAAGTCTTTCATTTTCACGCCCTTCGTGGCCCTTGTCTTCATTTGGCCGATATCTTCATTTTTCGAAGTGTCGGACCCCTTCCATATTTTCCCTCTGATTAGTGTTATATAGAGGATGGTTGCCTAGTTGTACTTCCTCTTAAAACAATAATCACCACCACCACCACCACCAGACCGATAACGAATATATGGGTTACCATGGCAACGTCTCTGACTGCTTGCCAGCAGGGAAGTACCCTATTGCCATTTTCCTCATCATTCCTTTAAATTCGTGGTTGTTCCTTGGGTAGAAAGCAAGAGAGTCTTCAATCGGCCATTCTACGGGATATTGGCGGAATATCATTGGAGGTTATAACCGTCCTCGAATAGCTTAAGTAATAACACAAATATTAATCTTCTTATCTGATTACCTAAGAATCCCTGCACCTAAATTTATCTCCGATTACCGCTTTCTGATATCCATAACTCACACCGGCATAATTTATTGACGAGCATTTGATTTTCCAGTACATTCACTTGGTATTTACATATTTGTCGTCATACGGATGTCCTCAGTTATAATCCATTTTCTATTAATTTCAACTTACTAAACTGTATTATTTTCTTCCCTAATTACCGCGTATGTTTGCGAGTGCTAATCCCGAATGCTGGACACTCTTTCCTTTGAGGAAATATTCTAAGCTATGCAAATGTATAACTTTTGGCCCTGGAAAATTCCGAAGTATGGATGCAATTTTAACGGCGGTGCAGACCTTCGTTTCGGGGTAATTGGTGGCTAATCAGTAAGTCATAAGGAAAATGGCGTTTCATTTTGTAGAGATCTACAACTTTTGTCCTATGATTTTTCGTCGTATTTCTATCCCTAATACATTAAATACAGCTGTATTTCTCGATTTCAAGTTGATTTTGTACTTTTACACGCATATGTTATCATTTGACACACTTATAGGAAAGGTAGGATCATGACATTTGGCACGCACATTGACATGACCATTGGCAATGTTATAGCCAAAGTTTATGATTATAGCTGTCATATGAGAATCAAAAATATAAAGTAGCATCCAAAAACTGTACAAAATTTCACCCCATTCAATGACTCTAACTCAATCTAACCCATGAATATAGGAGATACGAGAAGATGTCATAGGACCAAGCATGTAGATCACTGAAATAGGCGTCTGATGGTGAAGTCCGTTTGTAGATACGTCGTACAGTTACGAAGCAGTAATTATCGAAATAAGGGTCTGCACTTCTAGAGTGTGTCTGTACATTGACAATTTTGGCGAAATTTCCGTACAGTTATCCGTTTCAGGTGTAATAATGACCATCTGCATACATTCAGTTCTGGTGTCTGTCTGTTTGTTTGTTTGTTTGTCTGTTTGTCTATAACTTGGAAACTACAGGATATATTTCCACCAAACTTGATATTTAGAATACACCTGTCTTTTGGTAGGTTTTAGGGCAAATATTGTTTCTAAATCCCTGAATTGACTGGGGGATTATACGAAACCGAAACCGTCATTTTGCATTCCCACAAAATATAGACAACCAAACTTAATGTAAATTTACCTGCCTTAATGGAAATTCATATCTAAGCCTTTTTCCTCATTTGCATCATTTCAATACGAGGATTAATAAGGGATGTATCATTAACGGACCGTTTTCCGGTACAAGTCCCACCGCACTTAACTCAAGAGCGGGTGCGTATAAAGCGTATTTTTTACAGCTTGAAAACTACTGAAGATATTTGAGTCAAACTTTACATTAACATCCACCTGTCAAACGCTTGGTGTTAATCGTCAATAACATTTCATGTTCCCGGAATGGACTGGCGGTTTATAGGGAACCGAAATGGTGATTTTACTCTTACACAATATATACAGTACAAGACCAACCTGACTGCAAATGGACCAAACGTGATGGAATTCCCTCTCTAAAACTTTTTTTCATGTGCATTTTTTCGACAGGAGGATTAATAAGGGAGATATCATAAACGGTCCGTTTTTCCGGTTAAGTCCAGCGGATATAGCCCAAAAGGTGTTGTACGTGGAGCAGGTTCCTTATCTATCTATGTAAATAAAATCGTAACGACTGTGTGCCTGCACATTGATTATTTTGGCGAAATTTTCGTACAGCTACACGTTTAAGGGGTAATAATGACCATCTGCATATTTTTTGGTTTAGTTTCTTGAAAGTCCTTATTTTTACACTCCTCACCGAAAACCCAGATTGCGGCATAATCTGACAGTCGAAGAAGGATATTGAAATTTGGCAAAATTATACGTTTTAGCCTGTAACGGACGGAAAACTTCCAAGATATTTAAATTTTTCCCTTTCTATCCCGAAGAATATCGAAATATGGAGACAATTTTAATGATGGTGCAGACCTTCGGGAAGTATTATCACATAACGGATGGCACAATCCCCGTTCAATTTGGAGTGATCTACAACCTTGCTCTTACGAATTTTTGTCGTATTTATATCCATTTTACGCTTGATTTTTCTCTATTTCTCGATGTTAAGTAAATTTGTACTTTTCACATACATAATTCATACCTTCCATCACTTAGAGGAAAGGTAGAATCATCAAACTTTACACGAAAATTGGTCCACCCAGTAGCCATATGTGAGCCAAATGATATGTATGTAGCTGTCACTCAATTATCCGAAAAGCAATGCAATGTGAGATAATCTTTCACAAATCTTACCTTATTCCACGTTTCTAACTCAATCTGACCCATTAATAGATGAGATATCATAAGACCAGCAATTTAGGCCGCTATATCCGGCGTCTTATGGTACGATCCTTTCTCGATATGATGTATCGTTTAGCAGCAGTTAATCTGTAAATTAAGGTCTGCAATATTATAAACAAGCACATACAGTACTTTCGTATGTCGATATATATATATTCACTGATGTCGACTTTGTAGCGATCGAGAAAGGGTGTGTCTGCTATTGTAATCAGTACTCCCCACACCGACTTTGACTGGCAGTAGGAATGGGGGCCTTCTCCAATTCCAGTGTAACTGGCATTAATAAGGCAGGCCTACCATTGTAATGAATAATTCACTTCTCGATTTGATTTGCAGAAGGCAAGGGAGCATGCAGTTTTGTTCAAAACTCCCCTTACCCGATTGTGTTTGGCTGTAGGCAAGCGTTCCCGCAGTTATAAACAGATGTACCCATCTAAAATGTGACTGGCATTAGGCATACTGGCCTGCTATTTTGATGGAAACTCACCAACTTGGTGTGACTGGCAGTAAGCTGGCTGGCAGTTGGAAAAGGGGCCTATCATTATAATGATAAATACACAACTCAATTTTGACTGGTTGTAGGGAAGTTTCCTGCCATTATAATAAAAACTCCTCAATTTGTAATATGTCTGGAAGTAGGAAAGGGGGGCTGCCATTTTAACGGAAACTCCCCAAATCGATTGTGACCGCGCAGTAGGCAATGGGGCCTGCAATTATAATGTAAACTTCCCAACTCGATTGTGAATGGCAGTAGACAAGTGAGCCTGTCGTTATCACAAATCCGTAACAAGCACTTTACACTGGAAACAGCGTATGGGAACCTCTCCATGCTGTTTCTCGGATAACGCTAAGAGACATGCTATTTTAAAACAATCTTATTTACTGCATGTACAGTATTTACTTCAATATTCGTATACAATGCAGAATACCGTAGCGAAGCACGGGTACATTTGCTAGTATCAACTACATCTAACTTTAGTCCATCCTTCTCCCTCTCAGATTCTCTAACCTACCACAACGATTCAAACTTCTAACATTCCACGTTCCAACTTGCAGAATGTCAGTATCCATCTTCCTGATGATCTCCCCCTCCCGTGTAGTCCCCACCCGGAGATCCGAATGGGGGACTAGTTTACCTCCGAAATATTTTACCATGGAGGAAGCCATCATCAGTGCATCATTCATACATAGAGAGCTGCATGTTCTCGGGAGTTAGTTATGTATGTAGTTTCCCGTTGCTTTCAGCCGTGTAGCAGTATCAACACAGCTAATCCATGTTGAGTATTATTACAAGGCCATATCAGTCAATCATCTAGACTGCCGCCCTTGCCTCTTCCGAAAGGCTGCCCCCCCCCCCCCTTTCGTTGAACCATTCATTAGTCTGGTCTCTCATCAGATACTCATCCGATAAGGTTACACCCCAGGCTCTGCTATCTGCTTCGTTGGGAAATAGTTACAGTCAGTGGAGCAGAGAACCAGCTCTGTCCAATATAACGTGCTCGCACATCCAGCAGGGCTCCCGATCAACCTGCCGGGTTAGGCCAGAGACACATATTTATATGAATGTGGATTCACTTTGGAAGTTACTAGAAGTATAACTAACGTCAGGGGAGCGGGAGAGTCGGGTAATTGGCCAAGATGGCGGCCAGTATGTGAAGAGCAAGGGTGGAAGAAGGTAGTACACAGAGACAAGTTCCTACCTTCTGTTGCAATTTGTTAAACACCATCATTCCTTCTCTGAAATCTGTCTGGAGCAATACTACTGGCTAGGGTGGTACAAAACAAGAGATGTAGCATTTAATAAAGCTAGCATTATTAGGAAATACCATTGTTTACAACAGTGGCATTGGGAAATAAAAAAAAAGCAATTATGGCCAATGGAAAATGGTAAATAAAAATGTAAACCGCCTATGGGTTGGGTTTTAAGCAATAGCTGAGGAGTTTGAAAACGAATATGTACCTTTGATAGAGGCAAGGGCCCAATATATCATAACAGGGAAATAAAAAGATTAAGAAGGATGTGCACATTCGAAAGAAACAGAGTTAGGAATAGTTGCGGGATTAAGAAGAAATTGAAGTAGCTCATTAGGAAATTGAATTTAACGAAAAAGTCAGCAAAGTTAACATGATGGCAAACATAACTGACAACCAAAGGAATTTCAGGAAGCAATGAAAGTATATGTAAAGATAGTCTAATGCAGAAGCAGGTACCAGGAAGGACATTCCAGGGATCGTTAATGAACAGCGGGAGCGAATATGCCAAGATTTACACAAGGCAGTTATTCAGTCAGCAATATGTAAGGCTAGTTGAATGTGAAGATACTGTCCTTGTAGAGGAGGCGACTAATATTGGCGAATTACCTGTATTTATACATAATAATAATGACATTCACAAGCTGCACAGGTGGAAAGTAGAAAAGTAGAAAGCTGGAAAGGCAGCTGGGACTGGTAAGATTTCTGGGGATATATTAAAGGTTGTGATATAGTGCCATATCTGATATACTTACTTGATTACTGTTCGCGTCAATGAGCGATACCAGATTAACTGAGAGTTGTAAGAGTAGCCCCATTTTACAAGAGAAAGCCGATAATTGCAGGCCAGTCATTTGACATGTGCTGTTTGTAAGCTCCTTCTTGCTGAATATATTATACACGTGGGCGAAGTTACTAACTGGCTTGATTGAAGACAGTTCGGGTTTACGAAAGGTTATTGCTGTGAAGTTAAACTTGTAGGATTCCACGGTCCGTTAATGATATATCCCTTATTAATCCTCGAAAAATCTCGCCGTGGACAAGCTCAATGGTATGGACGTAGCAATCAACGATGATTTGTTATCCATATTACTTCTGTATAGCTTGCCAGCCAGTTTCGAATACTTTCGGTGCGCGATCGAATCTCGCGACGAACTTCCAAAGCCCGAAGTATTACGCATAAAAATTGTCGAAGAAAGTGACGCGCGGAGCAGTGATCGGAACAACATGATGCAAAACTGTATGACTGCTGAACGAAAATACAAGAACAAGAATTAAAGAAAACCCACAAGCAAAGTCGATAAAGGCGAAAAAGGAGGATCCATATCTCTTCGTTGTTATCGTTGTAAAAAGACAGGTCATAAGGCGAAGGAGTGCAAATCGAGTAAAAACGATCATGACAATGCTCACAAGGCCGAAGGAAGTACCTCGCTATGTATTACATCAGAACTGAACTCGTGCGAGTTCGTGACGGACCGCGACGCCTCGACAGCGGCTGTACATCGCACATGTGTAAAAATCTGGACTATTTTTCACAAGTAGAATCAAATGTCTCTGACGATTTAAAGTTAGCGAACAGTTCTACAACGAAAATAAGTGCAAAAGGTGTTGTGACAATGTCAATAAACATTGATGGTTCAGATAAAAGTTTCGACCTATGCGATACATTGTTCGTACCCGATCTGCGTACTAATCTACTCTCAGTCGGGAAGATCGTAGACGGGGGTCACCGCGTAGTGTTTGACAAGACATCCGCTCGAGTTACAGATGCGAACGATAGTTCCTTATTCATTGCACATAGAAAAGACGGATTTTATTACGTAAAAGGGTCGTACACCGAAGAACAGGGAAAAATTGCCCGAGAAGATGCCCGCAAAGCGTCTGTTATGGACTGGCACATTCGATTGGGACATCTAAACATAACGGATCTACGTCAGGCAGTGAAGAATAAAAGGATAGAGGGAATCGAAGTCATCGACACTGAAGAGGATTTTGAATGTGAGATCTGTCTCCAAGGAAAGATGACACGTACCCCTTTTCCGAAGAAGTCCGATAGGAGAATGGAACCAGGGGAATTGATTCATTCCGATATTTGCGGCCCTATCAGGGTTTCCTCGAATGGAAATGCACGATACTTCGTCACATTCGTCGACGATGCGACTGGATGGTGCGAAGTGAAGTTTCTTCGTCAGAAAAATGAAGTCGTTAATGAGTTTCAGGACTTCAGAAAACGTCTGGAAACACAGAAAAACGCAAAGATAAAGATTTTGCAGTCTGATAATGGTACGGAATACGTACATTCACAATGCGACGCATTGTTGAAAAGCTGCGGGATCCTACGAGGCCTGACGATTCCGCGTAACCCGGAACAAAAGGGAGTAGCGGAAAGGAAAAACAGTACCCTCGTCGAGATGGCCAGATGTTTATTAATGCAGTCCGGACTTCCTCCTTCTTTCTGGGCACAGGCTGTTTCAACAGCGAATTACATTAGGAACAGATGTCCTACAAGTAAACTGGGTGGACGAACTCCTTACGAAGCCCGGACTGGAAAGGTTCCAAATGTTAGTAAATTCCAAAAATTTGGATGTGAAACCTACTGCCTAAATCGATCGCCGAACATAGGAAAATTCGACCCTCAAGGAAGAAAGGGCATATTCCTCGGATATGCAGAGCAATCCAAAGGTTTCAGAATTTGGATACAACAGGAACGAAAAGTGGAAATCTCACGTGATGTCAAGTTTCTGAAAGGAGACAGAAAAGAGAAAAAATACGATCTTGATATTTTCCCAAGTCAGCGACCAAATGTAGAGCACTTTGATGAAGATCATCCCAGGATAGAGCCAGAGCAGGTTGATCCTTTCATCAATGTAAACATCACTCCTAGAGACACAGAACGTACAGAAAGCACCAAAGATCCGGATGGTTCTGAAGAAGAATTTATTGGTTTTGAAAATGAACCAGAACGAGAAATACGACAATCTCGATGTGCTCCAGGAAGGCCAAAAATTATCCGTTCGGGAAAACGAGGCAGACCTCGTAAGCTTTACCAGGAACACGATGGAGGACAAATTGATTTGGTATGTCTGGCTGAGGTTCCAATTCAGATGGCATTTTCAGGTCCAGAGAAAAATGAGTGGATGCTGGCCATGGCAGATGAATTTGTCTCTATTCTAAGAAACAAGACCTGGGATCTTGTAGACCGCCCAGAAAATAGGACGACGATTGGAAGTCATGTAGTCCTTAGGAATAAGTACGGAGCAAATGGTGAGATCACAAGAAGGAAGGCTAGAGTCGTGGCCAGGGGGATTTCCCAGAGGCCAGGTGTAGATTATACTGAAACATTCGCTCCAGTAGCACGACTCAGCTCAATACGAATGGCTATTGCATTCGCTGCTCATCACGGAATGTATGTCCGACAATTCGACGTAGCAACTGCATACTTAAATGGAATTGTTGAAGAGGAAATCTTTATGGAAGTACCAAAGTACACCAGAGAAATACTCAAATTCATCATTCAGGAAAGTAATGCAACATCCGAGATCATAGCTGAAACCAAGGGACTACTGAAAGATAAGCACTGGAAGTGTTTAGAGTGTCTGGGTGTCAGAGGACCGAAACGTTGAAGCTGGTTCAGCCTTCGAGAGGGGGTGTTGAGAATATTTATATACATTCATATGACTCTGGCTGAGCCACCATCAAGTAGCGCCACCTACACACTACGGTTTCTTTGTCCATTCTGACACGTCATGATTGTAATCTCCATGTCTATTGTTTCAGTGCTTCCATCCTGTGATTTACGTATGTAATAAATAGTGTCATTTTAATGAAAACCGTTATTTATTTATTTATTTATTTATTTATTTATTTATTTATTTATTTATTTATTTATTTATTTATTTATCTATCTATCTATCTATCTATCTATTTATTTATTTATTTATTTATTTATTTATTTATTTATTTATTTATTTATTTATTTATTTACTAGCAAATGTACCCGTGCTTCGCTACGGTATTCTACATTGTATACGGATATCGACGTAAATACTGTGCGTGCAGCAAATGAGATTGTTTTAAAATTGCATGTCTCTTGGCCTTATCCGAGAAATAGCATGGGGAGGTCCACATACGTTGTTTCCAATGTAAAGTGAGGGTTGCGGAGTTGTGATGATAACGCCAGGCTCACTTGCCTACTGCCATTCACAATCGAGTTGGCAAGTTTACATTATAATTGCAGGCCCCAATGCCTACTGCGCGGTCACAATCGATTTGGGGAGTTTTAGTTACAATGGCAGACCCATTTCCTACTTTCAGACAGGTTACAGTTGAGGAGTTTTTATTATAATACCAGGCAACTTCCCTACCACCAGTCAAAATTGAGTTGTGCAGTTATCATTATAATGACAGTCCCTTTTTACTGCTGCTAACCAGCTTACTGCCAGTCACACAGAATTAGTGAGTTTCCATAAAAATAGCAGGCCACTATGCCTAATGCTAGTCAAATTTTAGATTGGAACATTTGTTTAAATGGCGGGCACCCTGGCCTAGAGCCAAACACAATAGAGTAGGGGACTTTCGAACAAAACTGCATGATCCCTTGCCTTCTGCAAGACAAATCGAAAAGTGAATTATTCATTAAAATGGTAGGCCCTCCTTACTAATGCCAGTTACACAGGAGTTGGAGAAGGACCCCATTCCTACTGCCAGCAGTCAAAGTCGGTGTAGGGAGTACTGCTTACAATAGCAGACACATCCTTTCTCGATCGCTACAAATCGACATCAATGAATATATACAGATGGACATACGAAAGTATATGAATGTTTACAATATTGCAGACCTTCATTTACAGATTAACTGCTGCTAAACGGTACGTCATATCGACAAAGGATTGTACCGTAAGGCGCAGTATTTAGCGATCTAAATGGCTGGTCCTATGATATTTTCTCGCATCTAATCTATTCATGGGTCAGATTGAATCAGAAACGTTGAATAGGTTGAAATTTGTGTAAGATTATCTTACATTGCATTACTTTTCGGATAATTATGTGACATAGCATTTGGCTCACATATGGGTACTGGGTGAACCAATGTTCGTGTAGAGTTTTATCACACTATCTTTCCTGTAAGTGATTGAAATGATGCACATGAGAAGAAAAGGTTTAGAAATTAATTTCCATTAAGGCAGGTAGATTTCCATTAAGTTTGGCTGTGTGTATTTTGAGGGAGTGCAAAATCACGGTTTCGGTTTCGTATAAACCCCCAATTAGTTCAGGGATTTAGAAACAATATTTGCCCTAAAACCTCCCCAAAGGATAGGTGGATTCTAAATATGAAGTTTGGTGGAAATATATCCAGTAGTTTTCAAGTTAGAGAAAGACAAACAGACCAAACAAACAAACAAACAAACAAAGAAAGAAACAAACAAATTAACTAACTAACAGACACCAAGGAAACCTACCCTTGGACAGATGGATGCTATATATAAAATTTGGTTCAAATATCTTGTTAGTTTTCAAGTTGTAAGAAGTACGCTTTACACGTACCCGCTCTTGCGTTAAGTCCGCTGGGATTTGTACCGAAAAACGGCCCGTTAATGATATCTCCCTTACTAAATCCTGTTATCGAAATGATGCACATGAGAAAAAAGGTTTAGAAATTAATTTTCATTAAGGCAGGTTGATTTTCATTAAGTTCGTTTGTGTATACTTTGAGGGAGTGCAAAATCACGGTTTCGGTTTCGTAAAAATCCCCACTCAGTTCAGGGATTTAGAAACGATATTTGCGCTAAAACCTATCCAAGGAGAGGTGGATTCTAAATATGAAGTTTGGTGGAAATATATATTTAGCAGTTTTCAAGTTATAGAAGGACAGACAAACAGACAAACAGACACCAAAGTTAAAAATGATGCAGATGGTCATTATTACACCTGAAACGGATAACTGTACGGAAATTTCGCCAAAATAATCAATGTACGGACACACAGTCGTTACGATTTTATTTTTTGCGCTAAAACCTACCCAAGGACAGGTGGATTCTAAATATGAAGTTCGGTGGAAATATATCCAGTAGTTTTCAAGTTATAGAAGGACAGACAAACAGACAAACAGACAAACAAACAGACAAACAGACACCAAAGCTAAAAATGATGCAGGTGGTCATTTTTACACCTGAAACGGATACCTGTACAGAAATTTCGCTAAAATAATCAATGTACAGACACACGGTCGTTACGATTTTATTTATATAGATGACGGATAAGCATGAGCACGTTGAAAAGTGCAGACTTCCACTTCGAGATTCATATCTCCTAAACGGTTTATGATATTAAGAAACGGTTTGCGCCATCAGACGCCCCATTTATCGCTCTACATGCTTGTTTCTAAACCATATCCTCGTATCTCCAATATTAAGGGGGTAAATTGAGTTCAAATTTTGAATAGGGTGAAATTTGGGTGCATTTTTAACATTTTACATTACGTTTTGCCTACTTATGTATAAGCTAGAATCATGAAATTTGGTACACATATGTCCCTTAATCGTGCCAATGTGCGCATCTAACGCGATGATCCTATCATTCTTATAAGTGTGTCAAACAATGAAATATACTTGTAAAAATCCCCAAATTTACGAACAATCCAGAAATACGGCCAAACTTAACGTATAAGGGAGAGAGATACGACAAAATGTCACAGGACCAAAGTTGTAGATCACTCCGAATTGAAGCGACATTGTGCCATCCGTTTTGTGATACGACTTACCGTTTAGCCAAAAAATAGCTCAAAAGGAATGTCTGCACAGTCATTAAAATTGCCTTCATATTTCGATATCTTTGGGTGTAAAAAGTGAAAAATTTGAACATCTTGGAATTTTCCCGTCGGTTAGGGACCAAAAGCTATAATTTCACCAAATTTCAATTGTCTACCTCGTCTGGCAGGTTGTGCCGCCATCTTGATTTGGGGGGATAGGGGATAAAAATGAGGAAATTCCCGAAAATTTTTAAGCCCACGAAACCTATAGGTTATCGTTTTGGATATACTATACGACTGTGTTCTTATGCTGAGCCCAAAATTTGAGCCCCCCCAGCGTGCCCCCTTCAGGGAATTTTGAGAATTTCCGATTTTTCTAGGGATCCTGGGGTCATCAGTTTCCCTCGTACCAAGTTTCAAATTTCTGAGATTTCTGGAAGTGCCTCATTAATTCACGTCTTTTTTCAGTTTTAAATATTTATATATACATCGCTCCAGCCCGACTTGCTTTTATATATATACTGTAGATGACGGATAAGCATGAGCACGTTGAAAAGTGCAGACTTCCACTTCGAGATTCATATCTCCTAAACGGTTTATGATATTAAGAAACAGTTTGCGCCATCAGACGCCTCATTTATCGCTCTACATGTTTGTTTCTAAACGATATCCTCGTATCTCCCATATTAAGGGGGTAATTGAGTTCAAAATTTGAATAGGGTGAAATTTGGGTGCATTTTTAACATTTTACATTACGTTTTGCCTACTTATGTATAAGCTAGAATCATGAAATTTGGTACACATATGTCCCTTAATCGTGCCAATGTGCGCACCTAACGCGATGATCCTATCATTCTTATAAGTGTGTCAAACAATGAAATATACTTGTAAAAATCACCAAATTTACGAACAATCCAGAAATACGGTCAAATTTAGCGTATAAGGGAGAGAGATACGACAAAATGTCACAGGACCAAAGTTGTAGATCACTCCGAATTGAAGCGACATTGTGCCATCCGTTTTGTGATACGAATTACCGTTTAGCCAAAAAATAGCTCAAAAGGAATGTCTCCACAGTCATTAAAATTGCCTTCATATTTCGATATCTTTGGGTGTAAAAAGTGAAAAATTTGAACATCTTGGAATTTTCCCGTCGGTTAGGGACCAAAAGCTATAATTTCACCAAATTTCAATTGTCTACCTCGTCTGGCAGGTTGTGCCGCCATCTTGATTTGGGGGGATAGGGGATAAAAATGAGGAAATTCCCGAAAATTTTTAAGCCCACGAAACCTATAGGTTATCGTTTTGGATATACTATACGACTGTGTTCTTATGCTGAGCCCAAAATTTGAGCCCCCCCAGCGTGCCCCCTTCAGGGAATTTTGAGAATTTCCGATTTTTCTAGGGATCCTGGGGTCATCAGTTTCCCTCGTACCAAGTTTCAAATTTCTGAGATTTCTGGAAGTGCCTCATTAATTCACGTCTTTTTTCAGTTTTAAATATTTATATATACATCGCTCCAGCCCGACTTGCTTTTATATATATACTGTAGATGACGGATAAGCATGAGCACGTTGAAAAGTGCAGACTTCCACTTCGAGATTCATATCTCCTAAACGGTTTACGATATTAAGAAACGGTTTGCGCCATCAGACGCCTCATTTATCGCTCTACATGTTTGTTTCTAAACCATATCCTCGTATCTCCCATATTAAGGGGGTAAATTGAGTTCAAATTTTGAATAGGGTGAAATTTGGGTGTATTTTTAACATTTTACATTACGTTTTGCCTACTTATGTATAAGCTAGAATCATGAAATTTGGTACACATATGTCCCTTAATCGTGCCAATGTGCGTACTTAACGCGATGATCCTATCATTCTTATAAGTGTGTCAAACAATGAAATATACTTGTAAAAATCACCAAATTTACGAACAATCCAGAAATACGGCCAAATTTAACGTATAAGGGAGAGAGATACGACAAAATGTCACAGGACCAAAGTTGTAGATCACTCCGAATTGAATTGACATGGTGCCATGCGTTTTGTGATACGACTTACCGTTTAGCCAAAAAATAGCTCAAAAGGAATGTCTGCACAGTCATTAAAATTGCCTTCATATTTCGATATCTTTGGGGGTAAAAAGTGAAAAATTTGAACATCTTGGAATTTTCCCGTCGGTTAGGGACCAAAAGCTATAATTTCACCAAATTTCAATTGTCTACCTCGTCTGGCAGGTAGTGCCGCCATCTTGATTTGGGGGGATAGGGGATAAAAATGAGGAAATTCCCGAAAATTTTTAAGCCCACGAAACCTATAGGTTATCGTTTTGGATATACTATACGACTGTGTTCTTATGCTGAGCCCAAAATTTGAGCCCCCCCAGCGTGCCCCCTTCAGGGAATTTTGAGAATTTCCGATTTTTCTAGGGATCCTGGGGTCATCAGTTTCCCTCGTACCAAGTTTCAAATTTCTGAGATTTCTGGAAGTGCCTCATTAATTCACGTCTTTTTTCATTTTTAAATATTTATATATACATCGCTCCAGCCCGACTTGCTTTTATATATATAGATGACGGATAAGCATGAGCACGTTGAAAAGTGCAGACTTCCACTTCGAGATTCATATCTCCTAAACGGTTTATGATATTAAGAAACAGTTTGCGCCATCAGACGCCTCATTTATCGCTCTACATGTTTGTTTCTAAACCATATCCTCGTATCTCCCATATTAAGGGGGTAATTGAGTTCAAAATTTGAATAGGGTGAAATTTGGGTGCATTTTTAACATTTTACATTACGTTTTGCCTACTTATGTATAAGCTAGAATCATGAAATTTGGTACACATATGTCCCTTAATCGTGCCAATGTGCGCACCTAACGCGATGATCCTATCATTCTTATAAGTGTGTCAAACAATGAAATATACTTGTAAAAATCACCAAATTTACGAACAATCCAGAAATACGGCCAAATTTAACGTATAAGGGAGAGAGATACGACAAAATGTCACAGGACCAAAGTTGTACATCACTCCGAATTGAAGTGACATGGTGCCATGCGTTTTGTGATACGACTTACCGTTTAGCCAAAAAATAGCTCAAAAGGAATGTCTGCACAGTCATTAAAATTGCCTTCATATTTCGATATCTTTGGGGGGTAAAAAGTGAAAAATTTGAACATCTTGGAATTTTCCCGTCGGTTAGGGACCAAAAGCTATAATTTCACCAAATTTCAATTGTCTACCTCGTCTGGCAGGTAGTGCCGCCATCTTGATTTGGGGGGCTAGGGGATAAAAATGAGGAAATTCCCGAAAATTTTTAAGCCCACGAAACCTATAGGTTATCGTTTTGGATATACTATACGACTGTGTTCTTATGCTGAGCCCAAAATTTGAGCCCCCCCAGCGTGCCCCCTTCAGGGAATTTTGAGAATTTCCGATTTTTCTAGGGATCCTGGGGTCATCAGTTTCCCTCGTACCAAGTTTCAAATTTCTGAGATTTCTGGAAGTGCCTCATTAATTCACGTCTTTTTTCATTTTTAAATATTTATATATACATCGCTCCAGCCCGACTTGCTTTTATATATATAGATAGATGACGGATAAGCATGAGCACGTTGAAAAGTGCAGACTTCCACTTCGAGATTCATATCTCCTAAACGGTTTATGATATTAAGAAACGGTTTGCGCCATCAGACGCCTCATTTATCGCTCTACATGTTTGTTTCTAAACCATATCCTCGTATCTCCCATATTAAGGGGGTAATTGAGTTCAAAATTTGAATAGGGTGAAATTTGGGTGCATTTTTAACATTTTACATTACGTTTTGCCTACTTATGTATAAGCTAGAATCATGAAATTTGGTACACATATGTCCCTTAATCGTGCCAATGTGCGCACCTAACGGGATGATCCTATCATTCTTATAAGTGTGTCAAACAATGAAATATACTTGTAAAAATCACCAAATTTACGAACAATCCAGAAATACGGCCAAATTTAACGTATAAGGGAGAGAGATACGACAAAATGTCACAGGACCAAAGTTGTAGATCACTCCGAATTGAAGTGACATGGTGCCATGCGTTTTGTGATACGACTTACCGTTTAGCCAAAAAATAGCTCAAAAGGAATGTCTGCACAGTCATTAAAATTGCCTTCATATTTCGATATCTTTGGGGGTAAAAAGTGAAAAATTTGAACATCTTGGAATTTTTCCGTCGGTTAGGGACCAAAAGCTATAATTTCACCAAATTTCAATTGTCTACCTCGTCTGGCAGGTAGTGCCGCCATCTTGATTTGGGGGGATAGGGGATAAAAATGAGGAAATTCCCGAAAATTTTTAAGCCCACGAAACCTATAGGTTATCGTTTTGGATATACTATACGACTGTGTTCTTATGCTGAGCCCAAAATTTGAGCCCCCCCAGCGTGCCCCCTTCAGGGAATTTTGAGAATTTCCGATTTTTCTAGGGATCCTGGGGTCATCAGTTTCCCTCGTACCAAGTTTCAAATTTCTGAGATTTCTGGAAGTGCCTCATTAATTCACGTCTTTTTTCATTTTTAAATATTTATATATACATCGCTCCAGCCCGACTTGCTTTTATATATATACTGTAGATGACGGATAAGCATGAGCACGTTGAAAAGTGCAGACTTCCACTTCGAGATTCATATCTCCTAAACGGTTTACGATATTAAGAAACGGTTTGCGCCATCAGACGCCTCATTTATCGCTCTACATGTTTGTTTCTAAACCATATCCTCGTATCTCCCATATTAAGGGGGTAAATTGAGTTCAAATTTTGAATAGGGTGAAATTTGGGTGTATTTTTAACATTTTACATTACGTTTTGCCTACTTATGTATAAGCTAGAATCATGAAATTTGGTACACATATGTCCCTTAATCGTGCCAATGTGCGTACTTAACGCGATGATCCTATCATTCTTATAAGTGTGTCAAACAATGAAATATACTTGTAAAAATCACCAAATTTACGAACAATCCAGAAATACGGCCAAATTTAACGTATAAGGGAGAGAGATACGACAAAATGTCACAGGACCAAAGTTGTAGATCACTCCGAATTGAAGTGACATGGTGCCATGCGTTTTGTGATACGACTTACCGTTTAGCCAAAAAATAGCTCAAAAGGAATGTCTGCAAAGTCATTAAAATTGCCTTCATATTTCGATATCTTTGGGGGTAAAAAGTGAAAAATTTGAACATCTTGGAATTTTCCCGTCGGTTAGGGACCAAAAGCTATAATTTCACCAAATTTCAATTGTCTACCTCGTCTGGCAGGTAGTGCCGCCATCTTGATTTGGGGGGATAGGGGATAAAAATGAGGAAATTCCCGAAAATTTTTAAGCCCACGAAACCTATAGGTTATCGTTTTGGATATACTATACGACTGTGTTCTTATGCTGAGCCCAAAATTTGAGCCCCCCAGCGTGCCCCCTTCAGGGAATTTTGAGAATTTCCGATTTTTCTAGGGATCCTGGGGTCATCAGTTTCCCTCGTACCAAGTTTCAAATTTCTGAGATTTCTGGAAGTGCCTCATTAATTCACGTCTTTTTTCAGTTTTAAATATTTATATATACATCGCTCCAGCCCGACTTGCTTTTATATATATACTGTAGATGACGGATAAGCATGAGCACGTTGAAAAGTGCAGACTTCCACTTCGAGATTCATATCTCCTAAACGGTTTATGATATTAAGAAACAGTTTGCGCCATCAGACGCCTCATTTATCGCTCTACATGTCTGTTTCTAAACCATATCCTCGTATCTCCCATATTAAGGGGGTAATTGAGTTCAAAATTTGAATAGGGTGAAATTTGGGTGCATTTTTAACATTTTACATTACGTTTTGCCTACTTATGTATAAGCTAGAATCATGAAATTTGGTACACATATGTCCCTTAATCGTGCCAATGTGCGTACTTAACGCGATGATCCTATCATTCTTATAAGTGTGTCAAACAATGAAATATACTTGTAAAAATCACCAAATTTACGAACAATCCAGAAATACGGCCAAATTTAACGTATAAGGGAGAGAGATACGACAAAATGTCACAGGACCAAAGTTGTAGATCACTCCGAATTGAAGTGACATGGTGCCATGCGTTTTGTGATACGACTTACCGTTTAGCCAAAAAATAGCTCAAAAGGAATGTCTGCACAGTCATTAAAATTGCCTTCATATTTCGATATCTTTGGGGGTAAAAAGTGAAAAATTTGAACATCTTGGAATTTTCCCGTCGGTTAGAGACCAAAAGCTATAATTTCACCAAATTTCAATTGTCTACCTCGTCTCGCAGGTTGTGCCGCCATCTTGATTTGGGGGGATGGGGGATAAAAATGAGGAAATTCCCGAAAATTTTTAAGCCCACGAAACCTATAGGTTATCGTTTTGGATATACTATACAACTGTGTTCTTATACTGAGCCCAAAATTTGAGCCCCCCCAGCGTGCCCCCTTCAGGGAATTTTGAGAATTTCCGATTTTTCTAGGGATCCTGGGGTCATCAGTTTCCCTCGTACCAAGTTTCAAATTTCTGAGATTTCTGGAAGTGCCTCATTAATTCACGTCTTTTTTCATTTTTAAATATTTATATATACATCGCTCCAGCCCGACTTGCTTTTATATATATAGATGACGGATAAGCATGAGCACGTTGAAAAGTGCAGACTTCCACTTCGAGATTCATATCTCCTAAACGGTTTATGATATTAAGAAACGGTTTGCGCCATCCGACGCCTCATTTATCGCTCTACATGCTTGTTTCTAAACCATATCCTCGTATCTCCCATATTAAGGGGCTAAATTGAGTTCAAATTTTGAATAGGGTGAAATTTGGGTGCATTTTTAAAATTTTACATTACTTTTTGCCTACTTATGTATAAGATAGAATCATGAAATTTAGTACACACATGTCCCGTAATCGTGCCAGTGTGCGCACCCAACGTGATGATCCTATCGTTCTTATAAGTGTGTCAAACAATGAAATATACTTGTAAAAATCACCAAATTTACGAACAATCCAGAAATACGGCCAAATTTAACGTATAAGGGAGAGAGATACGACAAAATGTCACAGGACCAAAGTTGTAGATCACTCCGAATTGAAGGGACATTGTGCCATCCGTTTTGTGATACGACTTACCGTTTAGCCAAAAAATAGCTCAAAAGGAATGTCTGCACAGTCATTAAAATTGCCTCCATATTTCGATATCCTTGGGGGTAAAAAGTGAAAAATTTGAACATCTTGGAATTTTACCGTCGGTTAGAGACCAAAAGCTATAATTTCACCAAATTTCAATTGTCTACCTCGTCTCGCAGGTTGTGCCGCCATCTTGATTTGGGGGGATGGGGGATAAAAATGAGGAAATTCCCGAAACTTTTTAAGCCCACGAAACCTATAGGTTATCGTTTTGTATATACTATACAACTGTGTTCTTATACTGAGCCCAAAATTTGAGCCCCCCCAGCGTGCCCCCTTCAGGGAATTTTGAGAATACCGATTTTTCTAGGGATCCTGGGGTCATCAGTTTCCCTCGTACCAAGTTTCAAATTTCTGAGATTTCTGGAAGTGCCTCATTAATTCACGTCTTTTTTCATTTTTAAATATTTATATATACATCGCTCCAGCCCGACTTGCTTTTATATATTTAGATAGATGACGGATAAGCATGAGCACGTTGAAAAGTGCAGACTTCCACTTCGAGATTCATATCTCCTAAACGGTTTATGATATTAAGAAACGGTTTGCGCCATCAGACGCCCCATTTATCGCTCTACATGTTTGTATCTAAACCATTTCCTCGTATCTCCCATATTAAGGGGGTAAATTGAGTTCAAAATTTGAATAGGGTGAAATTTGGGTGCATTTTTAACATTTTACATTACATTTTGCCTACTTATGTATAAGCTAGAATCATGAAATTTGGTACACATATGTGCCCTAATCGTGCCAATGTGCGCACACAACGTGATGATCCTATCATTCTTATAAGTGTGTCAAACAATAAAATATACTTGTAAAAATCACCAAATTTACGAACAATCCAGAAATACGGCCAAATTTAACGTATAAGGGAGAGAGATACGACAAAATGTCACAGGACCAAAGTTGTAGATCACTCCGAATTGAAGTGACATTGTGCCATCCGTTTTGTGATACGACTTACCGTTTAGCCAAAAAATAGCTCAAAAGGAATGTCTGCACAGTCATTAAAATTGCCTCCATATTTCGATATCCTTGGGGGTAAAAAGTGAAAAATTTGAACATCTTGGAATTTTCCCGTCGGTTAGAGACCAAAAGCTATACTTTCACCAAATTTCAATTGTCTACCTCGTCTCGCAGGTTGTGCCGCCATCTTGATTTGGCGGGATGGGGGATAAAAATGAGGAAATTCCCGAAAATTTTTAAGCCCACGAAACCTATAGGTTATCGTTTTGGATATACTATACAACTGTGTTCTTATACTGAGCCCAAAATTTGAGCCCCCCCAGCGTGCCCCCTTCAGGGAATTTTGAGAATTTCCGATTTTTCTAGGGATCCTGGGGTCATCAGTTTCCCTCGTACCAAGTTTCAAATTTCTGAGATTTCTGGAAGTGCCTCATTAATTCACGTCTTTTTTCATTTTTAAATATTTATATATACATCGCTCCAGCCCGACTTGCTTTTATATATATAGATAGATGACGGATAAGCATGAGCACGTTGAAAAGTGCAGACTTCCACTTCGAGATTCATATCTCCTAAACGGTTTATGATATTAAGAAACGGTTTGCGCCATCAGACGCCTCATTTATCGCTCTACATGTTTGTATCTAAACCATTTCCTCGTATCTCCCATATTAAGGGGGTAAATTGAGTTCAAAGTTTGAATAGGGTGAAATTTGGGTGCATTTTTAACATTTTACATTACATTTTGCCTACTTATGTATAAGCTAGAATCATGAAATTTGGTACACATATGTCCCTTAATCGTGCCAATGCGCGCACACAACGTGATGATCCTATCATTCTTATAAGTGTGTCAAACAATAAAATATACTTGTAAAAATCACCAAATTTACGAACAATCCAGAAATACGGCCAAATTTAACGTATAAGGGAGAGAGATACGACAAAATGTCACAGGACCAAAGTTGTACATCACTCCGAATTGAAGTGACATTGTGCCATCCGTTTTGTGATACGACTTACCGTTTAGCCAAAAAATAGCTCAAAAGGAATGTCTGCACAGTCATTAAAATTGCCTCCATATTTCGATATCCTTGGGGGTAAAAAGTGAAAAATTTGAACATCTTGGAATTTTCCCGTCGGTTAGAGACCAAAAGCTATAATTTCACCAAATTTCAATTGTCTACCTCGTCTCGCAGGTTGTGCCGCCATCTTGATTTGGGGGGATGGGGGATAAAAATGATGAAATTCCCGAAAATTTTTAAGCCCACGAAACCTATAGGTTATCGTTTTGGATATACTATACAACTGTGTTCTTATACTGAGCCCAAAATTTGAGCCCCCCCAGCGTGCCCCCTTCAGGGAATTTTGAGAATTTCCGATTTTTCTAGGGATCCTGGGGTCATCAGTTTCCCTCGTACCAAGTTTCAAATTTCTGAGATTTCTGGAAGTGCCTCATTAATTCACGTCTTTTTTCATTTTTAAATATTTATATATACATCGCTCCAGCCCGGCTTGCTTTTATATATATAGATGACGGATAAGCATGAGCACGTTGAAAAGTGCAGACTTCCACTTCGAGATTCATATCTCCTAAACGGTTTATGATATTAAGAAACGGTTTGCGCCATCAGACGCCTCATTTATCGCTCTACATGTTTGTATCTAAACCATTTCCTCGTATCTCCCATATTAAGGGGGTAAATTGAGTTCAAAGTTTGAATAGGGTGAAATTTGGGTGCATTTTTAACATTTTACATTACATTTTGCCTACTTATGTATAAGCTAGAATCATGAAATTTGGTACACATATGTCCCTTAATCGTGCCAATGCGCGCACACAACGTGATGATCCTATCATTCTTATAAGTGTGTCAAACAATAAAATATACTTGTAAAAATCACCAAATTTACGAACAATCCAGAAATACGGCCAAATTTAACGTATAAGGGAGAGAGATACGACAAAATGTCACAGGACCAAAGTTGTACATCACTCCGAATTGAAGTGACATGGTGCCATGCGTTTTGTGATACGACTTACCGTTTAGCCAAAAAATAGCTCAAAAGGAATGTCTGCACAGTCATTAAAATTGCCTTCATATTTCGATATCTTTGGGGGTAAAAAGTGAAAAATTTGAACATCTTGGAATTTTCCCGTCGGTTAGGGACCAAAAGCTATAATTTCACCAAATTTCAATTGTCTACCTCGTCTGGCAGGTAGTGCCGCCATCTTGATTTGGGGGGATAGGGGATAAAAATGAGGAAATTCCCGAAAATTTTTAAGCCCACGAAACCTATAGGTTATCGTTTTGGATATACTATACGACTGTGTTCTTATGCTGAGCCCAAAATTTGAGCCCCCCCAGCGTGCCCCCTTCAGGGAATTTTGAGAATTTCCGATTTTTCTAGGGATCCTGGGGTCATCAGTTTCCCTCGTACCAAGTTTCAAATTTCTGAGATTTCTGGAAGTGCCTCATTAATTCACGTCTTTTTTCATTTTTAAATATTTATATATACATCGCTCCAGCCCGACTTGCTTTTATATATATAGATAGATGACGGATAAGCATGAGCACGTTGAAAAGTGCAGACTTCCACTTCGAGATTCATATCTCCTAAACGGTTTATGATATTAAGAAACAGTTTGCGCCATCAGACGCCTCATTTATCGCTCTACATGTTTGTTTCTAAACCATATCCTCGTATCTCCCATATTAAGGGGGTAATTGAGTTCAAAATTTGAATAGGGTGAAATTTGGGTGCATTTTTAACATTTTACATTACGTTTTGCCTACTTATGTATAAGCTAGAATCATGAAATTTGGTACACATATGTCCCTTAATCGTGCCAATGTGCGTACTTAACGCGATGATCCTATCATTCTTATAAGTGTGTCAAACAATGAAATATACTTGTAAAAATCACCAAATTTACGAACAATCCAGAAATACGGCCAAATTTAACGTATAAGGGAGAGAGATACGACAAAATGTCACAGGACCAAAGTTGTAGATCACTCCGAATTGAAGTGACATGGTGCCATGCGTTTTGTGATACGACTTACCGTTTAGCCAAAAAATAGCTCAAAAGGAATGTCTGCACAGTCATTAAAATTGCCTCCATATTTCGATATCCTTGGGGGTAAAAAGTGAAAAATTTGAACATCTTGGAATTTTCCCGTCGGTTAGGGACCAAAAGCTATAATTTCACCAAATTTCAATTGTCTACCTCGTCTGGCAGGTAGTGCCGCCATCTTGATTTGGGGGGATAGGGGATAAAAATGAGGAAATTCCCGAAAATTTTTAAGCCCACGAAACCTATAGGTTATCGTTTTGGATATACTATACGACTGTGTTCTTATGCTGAGCCCAAAATTTGAGCCCCCCCAGCGTGCCCCCTTCAGGGAATTTTGAGAATTTCCGATTTTTCTAGGGATCCTGGGGTCATCAGTTTCCCTCGTACCAAGTTTCAAATTTCTGAGATTTCTGGAAGTGCCTCATTAATTCACGTCTTTTTTCATTTTTAAATATTTATATATACATCGCTCCAGCCCGACTTGCTTTTATATATATAGATTTACTTTTTTTTAAGATATATTTGTTGTATTTTATGTCTTATTGAATAATCTTTAATTGGGAAAATAACCTGTTGATGATTAATAAATCTAAGTCTAATGTTGTGAGATGGTGGTAAATAGGATGGAAAGACAAGAGAAAGTCCTGTCAGTTGTAATTAGTGTGTTGATGAGATGATGGTACCTCATGGAGAACACTGTAAGTATCTAGGTGTGAATGACCTTCACTGGGGTAATCATATTAAAGAGGTTGTTAGGAAAGGTTACAGATCTCTTCGCATGATCATAAGAGTACTTAAGGGTCGTAGTAAGGATGTAAAGGAGAGGGCAGTTAGAGTATGGCTCCACACCGGGACTACTTGATGCGAGAACTGGAAAACATCCGAGAGAAAGCAGCACGATTTGTTCTGGGTGGTTGGCGACAAAGGAGTATTCTTCTTCTACTTCCGTATGCCTTGCCCAGTCTAATAAAATCCCCGAGGTGCGATGAGTTGCGTTTTTCTAAAAGAAATCAGTATCTGCTTGATTGTTTTAAGTGTTTGGAACACTGAACTTTTCAAGAAGGCAGCGGTGAGGTTAGCAATGTTCTGTTGTTGGATATTTAACATTTTGCATTTAAGCCCCAGATTTAATGAATCAAACTAGCACGACACGTTAGCCTCTAAGCTAGCTTTCTTCATAAGAGCAGCAGCCATCTTGCGCAAGCACCCTTAAGGCATCTCATAAGGAGTCGTGTATAGCCGTCATCTTGTGTCCGCCATCTTGTGCAAGCATCCTTAGGGCGTTTCAAGCCCTCTTGTGCAAGGATCCTTAAGCCGTCTCATAAGAGCAGCCGCCATCTTGCGCAAGCATCCCTAGGGAGTCTCTTAAGGAGCCATGTATAACCGCCATCTTGTGCAAGCATCCCAAGGGCGTCTCATAAGAACATGTGTATAGCGGTCATCTTGCGTAAGCACCCTTAAGGAGTCATGTATAGCCACCATCTTGTGCAATTAGCGTCGAGAGATGGCTGCTGTAGAATTTTGTTTTAAATTATCCGCTACCATACTTCAAAGGTATGTAGCTAAAGAGTGCAGCACTGAGGTTTGTGATGCAAGATGGTGGATGACAGATGTCAAAAAAGCACGTGAGTTTGTTTCCAAACAAGAGCACGTGGAATTTTTCAAATTTCCGCCACCACATTTCAACTAAAGACGGCAGCGCGGTGCTCTCTTGATTAAAGATGGCTGCTGTTACGTGGAATTGCCTGCCACCACATTTCAACTAAAGAATGCAGCACGGTGCTCTGTCGATTAAAGATAGCTGCTGTCATAAAACATTTTTCAAATTATCCGCCACCACATTTCAAAGATATGTAGCTAAAGATGGCAGCACTGTGCTCTGTTGATTAAAGATGGCGGATGACAGCTGCCAACAAAGCACGTGGATTTGTTTACCGATTCAAATCTCGCGCAAGTAAGGTTAAGTTGGCAGCACTAAGGTTTAGGCCCATTAGGATGGCAGCACTGAGGTTAGCGATGCGTTGTTGTCGATGATAGCTGTCAAAAAGCAGGTGGCTGTCAAAAAAGCACGTGGATTTTTTCCCCGATTCAAATCTCGCGCTAGTGAGGTTAATTTGGCAGCATTGAGGTTTAGGCCCGTTAAGATGGCAGCAGTGAGGTTACCGATGCGTTGTTGTCTGTCAAAAAGCATGTGGCTGTCAAAAAAAGCACGTGGCTTTGTTTACCAATTGAAATTTCGCGCTATTAAGGTTAAGTTGCCAGCACTGGAAGAGGCCCCTGGCTGCGGAGGAGCGGGCCACTGGAAAGGCTTCCCGGGAGGATGAGGTGGAGCGGGCCCCTGGGAAGGCCCCTCGGGAGGAGGAGGATGAGTGGGCCCCTGGGAGCCGGAGGAGGCCGCCGAATCTCCCCATTATACTAGTCGAGCTAGTCATTGCCTCTTCTCCCTCTGTGTGTTAGTTATCTCATCTCTACTAATAATATGTAGAACCACTCAATCGGTTTATTTTGTCCTAGACTGAATCTGATAGTTCATTTCTGCTGAAGGGAATTGAGACTGTTCCACACGTCCCTTCTGTTTAACGTTTTAAACTCAGCTGTTCGTAATTGGATTGCGATAGACCCTGCGAAAGAAGACGCGTGATGAAGCTGTGTGTCGGCCAACACTTCCTGCACCTCTTGAGAATGACTACTGTAAGTGTATTTGTTGTGCTCTGAATAGGGAAGCTTTATACAAAGACAAAGACTGTGATGAAGTGTGGCTTGTTATACGGACTTCCCAATTTCCGACGCCCTTCTGCACTGAGTCTGCAAACTTCTGTAGGCCTCATTTAGTTTCTCACCTTTAATCTTTAACTCATTATAAATTGAGTCTAAACATCATCGTCTTGGTCTTCCTCTCCTTCTCTTACCATCTACGACAGAGTCCATTATTCTCCTTAGTAACCCATCATCCTCCATTCGCCTCACATGACTCCAACACCAAAGCCGGTTTGCACGTCAAGCTTCACCCAAGAAGTTCATTTCTAACTTCGCCTTCATCTCCCCTCATTCAGAATTCACATTACCCCACTACCATTGTTCCCACCGGTAACAAATCTCAATACTTTTCTGTCTGTTACTTGTAACTCATGAACAAGTTGTCCCTAGACCAACTATCTTTCTCTCCTGTGCAGCAAAGTTGGTCTCAAACCGGAGATATATAAGGATACAGTAGTTTGGTCCGACAATTCTCTCTCACAGAATGCCGTTGATCACTACTGCGAGTTTACTGCAGTAACGTTTTACAAGGAGGACTACGAGATGCCCACTCATATTCTCACGACGTGAGTACATGGACCTGCTCCATGATCTATTATTATTAGTATTATTAGTAATATAAAAGTTTAAAACTTAGTTGTGTATCCGCCAGGACTCTGTAAAAAGTAGGTCAAGTTTTCATGAACGCACAGTTCAGTACAAGTGTCTGTCAACGTACAGAACCTTATTTCCAGGTCAAAGTAGGAGTTTTGATACTCTTGGGAAGTAAAATATTATAATGTTCGTAGTGACTGCGATATGAAGGACAAGAGCTGAAGAACAGTCAATACCAAAAATACTGCCTCCTCAGTTTTAGCCTAGTCTCTATCAACCACTTTATCGATGACAATCTATTGACATTAAGGTGATATTATACGCGCAGAGAAATTGTGAATTTTCACGTGAGTTCTGATAAACTCCACAGGAAATACACGCCGGCGGTCTACGGATACATAACTTTCGGAAGAACCATTACTGCGAAGGTATTTTATCATCATGCCTTTTACAAAAGATTGACTGATGAAAGAACTGCAAGATCCGGTGTCCAAAAGAGCGTACATCACGAGTGAAACAAAAAGAACCTTGGCGCAGGGTGAAGATGAAGGAAGTACGCAAACTTCACGGTGAGCCATTACGTTGGTGCGAGGTTAGTTTCCCTGGTTGGTATTGAACCGCGAACATATGTGGCGGTAAACGTCTATCAAGTCACATTGACTACACTTTCCAAACGATTTTGGCCTGCAATTACGAGAAACATACCGGTCGTTCCCACATTTCCCACATTTAATAGTAATCGACACCCTACGGTGAGACCTGTCTTAACTCAAAAGGGCATTGGTGTGACGATCTGGGTGATGATGTGATTTTAAAATAATGGCCAAAAGGCTTATTAGGATCTCAAACACGGGCAGGCGACTTGGCGAAGGAAACGGTTTTCGGCACAGTATTGCAAGCAGTATCAGGGAAAGAAGATTTAGCAGGAGAATGGGGAACATGATACAGGTTGTTAAGGTGCAGTGTTGATTCAAATTCACGACCAAGATTAATGATATCATAGACGCAGTTTAAATCAGAATTCTTTATAAGTAATTTGTATCGAAGGACTAGATTTCGATAGAAAGTGTCAAATATTTCATATTCTTGGACATTAAAGTTGAGCCGATTGAACAGGGTTAAAATAACCGTAACATATTCATCCATGGGCTCTTTCTGATCTTGCGGCCTTCTGAGTACTTCTTGTTTGAGAATGAAATACATACCGGACAAACCAAACCTAACCTTGAGTTCATTTGCAAAATCAGCCCAACGTCGAATTTTATATTTGCATAGACGGAACGATTTGCCGGCACAACCTTCTAACATTTCAGGAACGACGGGAACAAACAGGTCTAAAGACATTGAGGCACATGCCGCAATATCTTCTACTCTCTCTAAAAATTCAATGACTGAAGGCCCTTTTCTTTTACCGAAAAAGTTCAAGTTCCATTTACGGACGATTTCCAGAGCAGGACTAACATGGAGTGACCTATCCGTAATAGAATGGGGAATCTGGCCTATTACATTCACATTGAGATCCGGTACAAGTTCATTACCACCATTTCTAATCCCTACATCAACATTGGAATGACTAACGTGAGATACAAAGGAGACGTTATCATGTGTTACGTCGTTACCCTTTTTTGATTCATTACGGGAGGGTTATCTGCCGTCATTTCGTTATCTCCGCATGCATTCATATTAGTTTCATAATCCATGGTTTAATGATAGAGTAGACAACCTAAAAGAGAATATCTTAGAGCAATAATCAGAATCAAGAATGAAATCACCAAGATTTCGCCCGAAATGAAATTAATAAAACATACAGGAAAGTCGATATCGATCGTAGAAGGATTAGGATGTCAAATAATGCATACGATGAGAATGTGACGTCAAAATATGGGATTTAAACAAGTTCAGCTCTGTTCCACCAAAATGATGGTAGTAGGTAGGGACCCTGTTCAGAGGTAGCCCTACCCAGGGAGTGGCGCCCCTGCCTATGTGAGTCCCAGAGCACACTGGCCCGGTGTGTAACATCTGGTAAGGGTCCCAGCTCAGGGTTACGAGTGAAGACCTCAACGGAATCTTTAACGGAGAAGATGGACTTCGGAACGGTGGAGATTGCGGAAGAGGCAGCCCTGTACTTGGGGATTAATACGAGTACAGCCTGCTGCCTTGCAGGTTGATAGGGGACTATCAAAGGCTAAGGGAGAAAACCCCGACAGAAATATCCTCTCTCGCCTTAATTGGCTCTTTAAGGGCACTCTTTTGTCCTTGAGTTGGGAAACTGGCTTTAAAGGCGGAGGAACCACAAAGGTGGTCAACGGCATAAGGATGTAGAACGCACTGGACAACGACTACATTAAAGGCCTGATGGCAAGTCCTAGTAATCATTATGGCTATGCTCATGACGAAATTATCATCATCCGGAGTAAGTTCCTCAGTCGGATCTCCGGGAGGAACAGTAGTGAGTACAGGCATGAAGAAAATCAAGTGGCAAGAAAAAATTAAAGTGGCAACCTGGAACGTGAGAACAATGAGCCAAGGAGGAAAAATACATAATACGATTAAAGAAATGGATAGGATGGAATTAGATATACTTGGTGTTAGTGAGATGCGATGGCCGAATACGGGAGATGTTTCCATAAATAAACATAGAGTGCTGTATTCGGGTAGAGCTGATGGAACGCATGAACATGGAGTCGGTGTAATACTTTCAGCGGAAGTAGCAAGGTGTCTCAAAAGTTTCACACCCGTATCAGCCAGAGTAATGATGTTACAGCTGAGTGCTAGGCCTATTGACATAAACATAATACAAGTGTATGCGCCTACAATGGACAAGGAAGATGAAGAGGTAGAAGAATTCTACGAAAGCATAAATGGGATTTTGAAAAACCTTAACAAACATGATCTGACAATTGTGATGGGAGATTTCAATGCGAAAGTGGGGGAAGGTAGGATATCAGACATTGTAGGACCGTTTGGACTAGGAGAGAGGAATTCCAGAGGGGATGATCTTGAAAGTTTTGCGATGTCAAATGATTTAGTGATCATGAACACTTGGTTTAAACTCCCACCTAGAAGACTATATACATGGAAGTCTCCAATGGACAAACCCGGGAAATGTGTGAGAAACCAGATTGATTTCGTATTGGTAAATAAACGTTTCAGGAACAGTTGCACCGCAGTGAAAACCTACCCTGGTGCAGACCACACACCACTTGTTGGAGTTTTCAAAGTCAAAATGAAGAAAGTGAAGAGGAAGAACAGGCAAAACTACAATTTGAGGAAAATCAAAGACCCAATAATGAAAGAGAACATGCAAGTAAAACTTAACTTGAAGATTATCACAGAGGAAAACATCACCAGCAATAATGTCAAATTAGGATTAACTAAAGTACAAAACGCCGTTCAGCAAATAAAAGAGAAGTACATGAAACCAGAGGAGAAAAAGAGAAAGTCATGGATGACAGATGAAATACTGAACCTAATGGAGAAAAGAAGAGTCAATAAAGGAAAACCTGCAGAATACAGAAAGATAAATGCAGACATCAGGAGAAAGATCAGGGAGGCAAAAGAAAAAGAAAAAGTGGAGCAATGTGAGGAGATTGAGTTATAACAAAGTAGGTATGACAGCTTCAATGTACACAGGAATGTAAGAGAAGTAACAGGGAAATACAGGAATGGCACTGGTGGAAAGTTAATAGATGAAGCCGGGAACTTGATGGTGGATTTAGAAGACAAGAAAAAGATCTGGAAAAAATATATAGAAGATTTATTTTATGACACTAGATGTGCTTTTACACAAAATACAAATGAAATAAGTGGCACAGATATATTAGAAGAAGAAGTTCAAACAGCCATCAATCGGATGAAGGACGGAAAGGCAGTGGGACCAGATAAAGTAGAAGCAGAGTTCTTAAAACTGATGGATGAACATCATGTAAAATGGTTGACCAAAATTTTCAATCGAATTTATGTATCCGAGAATATTCCATCGGAATGGCTCAAAAAAGCCAAAAGCCAAACGCAAACCAATGTGGAGATTACCGCACAATAAGCTTGATGAGTCATCTCTTGAAAGTGTTCTTGAGAGTGATACACAGAAGAATATACAGACTGTGTGAAGATCAGAGAGCCCCTAATCAATTTGGGTTTATTAAAGCAGTAGGTACGAGAGAAGCCTTGTTCAGTGTGCAGGTCCTCTTTCAGAGATGTAGAGATGTAAATAAGAATGTATTTGCTTGTTTAATAGACTACCAGAAAGCCTTTGACTGTGTAAAACATGAAAAATTGATGGATATTTTGAGAAATATTGGAATGGAGGAAAGAGATCAGCGAATCATCAAGACGCTGTACTGGAATCAAACAGCGGTGTTGCGTGTTGAAGGAGAACACACCGAAGCAGTCAAAATCCTGAGAGGAGTGAGGCAAGGATGTATCTTGTCACCTATACTATTTAATTTGTATTCAGAATACATATTTAGAGAAGCCTTGGAAGATATAGAAGAAGGAATTTTGATAAATGGGGTGAGATTAAACAACATCCGGTATGCTGATGATACAATTGTATTTGCTGATACTATCCAAGTGCTACAATCACTAATGGATAGAATTGTAAGAGTCAGCAGCCAATACGGGCTTGAAATAAACACCGCAAAGACAAAACTCATGGTTATAAGTAAGGAAAACATTTCCGGAATAAACTTGGTTATACATCAAAAGAGTATAGAAAGGGTAAAACAATATACATACCTTGGAACCATAATAAATGAAGACTGGGATTGCTCACAAGAAGTCAAGGTACGCATTGGAAAAGCAAGAAGTGTGTTCCAGAAAATGAGTAATGTGTTTAAAAGCCACAATCTAACTTTAGGGACTAAAATCAGACTTCTGCACTGTTATGTATTTTCTGTTCTTTTATATGGTGTAGAGACATGGACCTTAAATAAAAACACAGAGAAGAAGCTGGAGGCCTTTGAAACATGGCTTTATAGGCGGATCCTGAGAATATCTTGGACCCAGAGAATTACAAACGTGGAAGTAATGAGAAGGATGAACACAACACCTCAGTTGATCAAGATAGTGAAATGCCGAAAGCTGCAGTATCTGGGACATATAATGCGCAACACAGATAGATACAACCTACTCCAAAAAATACTCCAGGGGAAAATCAACAGCAAAAGAGGTCCTGGAAGAAGAAGAATATCATGGCTTGACAATCTTAGAGGCTGGTGCAATATGTCATCAGTTGAACTGTTCCGCTCTGCCAAAAACAAGACGAAAATAGCCATCATGATTGCCAACATCCGAAACGGATAGGCACCGAAAGAAGAAGATGTAACATTTCGATCAAACAAGGCTCTGCCACTATTTGAACTCAATGTGGGGGACATAGAGGTAGCAAAGTGACGCATAGGGACGATAAAAGTAGATAGTGTTCGAAACTGAGAGGTAACCGTCAGTAGCTGAACTTGGTTTCCGACACCAATAGACCAAGTATAGGAAGCAAAACTAAAATCGATACACATACATTAAAACGGGGATAATCTTACATAAAAGGGAGTTTATTCAAATGAAAAGGAAACACACAATAAAAGTTACCTTATCCTCATAATAGAGAATACAGGAATACAAAGGGGTACCTTATTTATGTATAACTTACAGGTACATCAGAATGTACGATTGAGCCATGTCAGGCTCTCTCTCTCCCTTCCTATTTTTTGTTTTAAAATATTATCAGAATGAAACATGAATGCAACCGAATTAGGAAGTCGCCTCTCTCATGGCTATTACAACGGGATATTAAAGTTTTCCCCTTTTATATTTGGAGTCAATGAAGTGACCTCGAATCAAAAAGTGGCTTCCTCCTTTGTACCACATTACCTCTCCGTTTATGTGCGACAACAATGCCAAAAGAGAAAATCTACTGTCCTTCAGGCACGAAGAAAACATATTATCAAATAAGAAGTAAGTCGAGGCAAGGAAGTGTGCAAAGAATACATACAGGGAAAAAATAGCAAATGCGAAATTTCCATGGTTACCTTCAAAATACACAAATTAAGTTAATAGATGGCAGAGCCAAAAGTAAAACGAGAGAATGGCTGGAGAATCCAGAAACAAGAGTGAAAATAACAAAAGATACTGGGAATTGGACATCCAAAAAGCAATGTAGATCCAGATATCAAACTCATTCAGACGAACACACATAGAGACCAACACACAGGAATGTAGGACGGAGGAACAAGCCGGTAAAGCATGTCGTTATAGTACAAAACAAGTATAATTAAAACAATCAATATGCTCGTGAATCCGGTCTGGTAAAACAAACACAGAACCAGACCAATAGGGAAAACGTGCACCACACCAGTAACAACGAATCACGCAGGTAAAACCCTCGTTATCAGTACACATCCATACCACGAGCGAGAAAACACCAAAGGGTGTCGGAATGGAGCAAAATATAGAATGTCCATGCAGGTCTCCACACATGTATAACCAATCAAACTCAGCAGAAAACATAACGAGATCTACACTACCCTTGGTTTCCGAACAGAACATTGGCAAACTTACGATAATATAAGGTCAATGAGAAACAAGTCTGCAATAGAATTAAAGTAGAAGAAATACGTAACCCCAGAAAACACGCAAAAGCAACCATGACAAGCCTTAGGAGTACCAAAAACTAGGAAAATAATAAGTAAAGGAAAAAATTACTTAATGAGTATTAAGAACAAGAAGTCTCTCGAAAGAACCGAGAGTTTCGAAGTACCGTGTTTAAAACGGTTAAAGTCTCTTTTATAGGATGGAAAAGCCATGTGAGAAAACTTAGTCGCCATTTTCTGTTTAAAAACTGAACAAGAATAAACGAGAGGGCAGATAAAAAGCATAAGACTAGGCATAAATAAAGACGAATCTGAGAGCGAGAGTCGCCATATGTTTACATAGAGATGAGTCGCACGTCAAAAAGGGAAGTAGTATAATGAGTAGTAAGGTGTGGATGAGGCCACGGCCGGTTCCTTCCCACTCCTAGCCCTTTGCTGTCCCATCGTCGACAGTATTTCATATCATGAAATGAAAAATACACAACCATAGGACACTGATTCAGAAAATACAGTTATGAAGCACGTTCTGCCTTTTCCTGTTTACTTTTTTATCGATTCTGTGAACTCCGTACATAAGAAATTCCTTCGAAGTATGCATTTATAAGTGAAGTTCTATTTTCTGTTTGTTTGAAATTATTATTGAAAACTGTGGTCGGAAGTTTAGATCGGAAAATACATTTGAGAAACAAGATCCATTACTGTAAATATTGTTAACATATAGGAATGATTGTATTAATAGTCATTCATCATTCCACATGCCTGTCTTCATGTTAATCTTGCCCCCCTCCCAATAATTACCCTCTTGTAGTCTAGAGCGATAATTTTAGCAGGATAATACGTTCCTTAGAGATAATCGACAAGCATGTGTGATGATCACTCAGACTACTTCTAGCAACTAGTGTGTGATTGGTGAGCACGAGCAGGTAGAAATATTTTAAAAGATGCTAGGTTATTTTTGGCACATTTAGAAAAAGCATTACCTTGATGTAAATACCACATTACATACAGGAGCACGTTTGGTAGCACCACATTTTAACACTTTATAGTACTTCCTTTTTTATCAGTGGTTACGTGATATAAAACCAGAATATTTTATACGTTTTAAAAATATTTTAAGAATTTTAGCAGATAAAAATATTTTTTTCATGTGTTTAACACATAAAAAGCCGCTCCTTAGTTGTACCATCGCTACCCTAACGGTTAGCGGTGTTCGCCGCTGATGACCGCTTTACTGGAGCTCGTAGACTGGCAACTAGAGTTTCATTAAACTTTTTAGCCATTATCGGACACATTTAGATTTCTGTGAAGAAATGTGGTAATCTGGAATATTTCATTTCATTTACCATTGATTTTGCCCGTACCGGGCGAGTTGGCCGTGCGCGTAGAGGCGCGCGGCTGTGAGCTTGCATCCGGGAGATAGTAGGTTCGAATCCCACTATCGGCAGCCCTGAAGATGGTTTTCCGTGGTTTCCCATTTTCACACCAGGCAAATGCTGGGGCTGTACCTTAATTAAGGCCACGGCCGCTTCCTTCCAACTCCTAGGCCTTTCCTATCCCATCGTCGCCATAAGACCTAACTGTGTCGGTGCGACGTAAAGCCCCTAGCAAAAGATTTTGCCCGTGTGACATTTGTTTACTTAAGAACGCATACTTGCCCATATTTGTCCTTCTGAATTATGGTTCTTCGCGCCGTTATTCGTCTACTCGTGCCACCATCCCATCACTCCACTCACTTTCTTAGGAACACCAAGACCATGACGTCGGTGTGGGAGCTTGATCCCGAGGACTTACCTATGATGGATTGGCCTCAGACTCGAGTTCCCTGAGACATTCTGTACTCTTTCTCTTCATTTGCTTGTCTAACCTTCTTAAATTTCAGTTCTCTGTCTCTCCTCGGGTTGTAAGGTTATACGGAGGCACCCTTCTCCCCCAATCACATGACGAGATGACGCGCGGCTGCACCCGGCCGGCCTCCATAGAGCGGACGCCCTCTGCAGTATCCAGCACTACCTCGGCATGTGAGCGTGAGTCCTGGCATTGCTGCAACCGACTTCTGTAAGACTCCTCATTTTCATCCGACCTCCCTTGGTCAACTCTTGTTCCTTTCCGACCTCGACGGTATTAAAGCACTCGAGGGCTGGGCAGTGTTTTATTTTCACGCCCTTCGTGGCCCTTTTCTTCCTTTGTCCGATTCCTTCATTTTCGAATTGTCGGATCCCTTCCATTATTTTCTCTCTGATTAATGTTATATATAGCATGGTTGCCTGCTTATACTTCCTCTTAAAACAATAATCACCACCACCACTGTCCTTCCCCTCTAGTGCTTGGTTTTCCCACAATGGAAATTATAGAGTTCACTCGTGCTGTACAGGGACACAGCTCCTAGCCGGACAAAATTCACAATCAAATGCTTAAACGTTTGAGTGACTAATGTCTCAAGGATATCCTCACCTTTGTCAACAGAATATGGAGTGTTTCCCTGTCAGTGGCGTGAGGGCATTGTTATACCAGTTCCCAAGCCAGGTAAGGATCCAAAACTATAGGCAAATATGACTTACTAATGGCCCCTGTGAGCTCTATTAAAGGATGGTGAACTGCCGTCTTGTGTGAGTCATGGAAGAGATAGATCTGTTGACTAATTACCAGTGACGTTTTCGGTCTTCTCGGTCTGCCACCGGTCATTTCGTCAGACTGGAGGTCTTTCATGAGAAGGAACACCTACTGCCGGATTCTTTTCATTATGGACACTCGTGTTTAGGCGTTAATTACAAATGAACCGACAGGCTTATTTCAAAAGTAGTTATACCGATATTTTCCCTGTTTACATCTGCATTAGGGACTGCCTGGTCGAGGCGGTAAAGGCGTGGTCGGTTCGCTCGGAAGGACGTGGGTTCGAATCCCCGTCTGGAAGTCGTAAAATTTAAGAAACGAGATTTCCACTTTCGGAGGTGCATATGGCCCTGCGGTTCACTCAGCCTACACCAAAAATGAGTGCCAGGTTAATTCCTCTGCGTATAAGACAAATTGTTTTTGGCTTCTTCTCTAGGAAATATATATGAATGGAAACTACTCATCAGGTGGTAATGAAATTTTTATATGTTATGACCACATGTGTTCGTAGTGTAATACTCAAGTTTCAATATTTTTCAATCACCACCGAACGAATTATTATCGTTTTCCTAAACGGAGTTTTCCTAAGCCCAGTATAAATGTACAACAGGAAACTTGGGCTTGCTTTGAAGCATTCAGTCGTCGTTATCAGACACCACAACCACTGTAACCGTACACTGTGGTACTGAATGTATGAAGAAGTTTTCTGTGCTCTGGACCGTGGGTGAAGGGTTGCTGCGTACACTCGACCAATGGAATGCCGGTTACTTCGATTTGTCCGCATGTTATGACTGTGTTCTTCATGTGAGGTACATCACTTGAAGATGCCTCTGAGGTCAACGTTATTAGAGGGCGAATCTGGAATGGATTTGAGCGTTACTTGTTTCCTTCAAAGTGAGGGGGAAAATTAGGGGACACAGGTTCAGATTGTCTTTGATTATATCGTCAGTGAAGAGAGCTGGAGCCGTTTCAAAAGAAAATGGTAGAAAGGTATTATGCAGGTCAGGATTGGAGCCGGGGCGTTACTTTGGCCACTATACGGAGAAATATACGCGATTGTTATATTTACCCGCGACCTCACAGATGTGGGAAAAGCGGTTGGGAGAAGAAGATACGCATAAGGCATACCCCACAATCATAAGCCTCCGACTGAACTATTGGAATATGTGGGGTATTTTACTTATGTGTCAATTTCTACGGTTTTGAAACACTGGAAACAGTGTAAAAAAATACACGCTAAGAAAATCGCAGACCACCACTGGGAGGAAGATGGACTGTTTCCAACAGGTTGTAATCAACATGAATGAGAGCAGTTCTGATTCATCGGAACATAGTGATTTTTTAGAAAGAATTAAATAATAAATAACCCTTCTAACACTGTGGCATTTCTAAATTAGGAAGAGAACCATTTCTAAACCTGCATTTGAACGCCCAAAGTCCGTATGAGAAAAGGTGACGGGAAGTGGAATTCGTACGAGGAAATAAAATCGAAGATTGAAAGTAAACAAATATTTGTGTTCGTTGCGCGCTGTGTTTACTACTGAGCGCCGCAACAACGTACGTGATTTCTCCACCCCTTCTGCTGTTAATCGCACCGTCCAGCGCTCGCACGATTTCCCATCAATATTACTCTTCATTACACAGGTTCTAGTTTCTGATAGCCACGACTAAGTGATTCAAAACAAGCCCAAGTCTCCTGTTGTTAGTTTATACTGGGCTGAGAAAACGTTGCTGTAGAAAATTGATCAGAACATTCTTTGAGGGTGCTGAAGAAAATGTAACTTCTGTATTACACTGCGAAAACAATTGACTATAACGTATGAATGTGTCATTACTGTCAGACAAGTAGCATTGCATGCATATATTTTTATGTGAGCGGTTCCTAAGAAGAAGACAAAAAATACAACTGTAGTCGCCATGTTTTGACCTGGAAAGAGCTTACCACACTACCTGATGATATTGGGTTATACGAACACTAGTAGGTTTTCTAGTCCGAGTAGGGACTTTTTTCTCAATATTACCACGGATCTGTACTGAGTGGCACACTGACGTCAATCGCCATCAACGGCATAGTTGCCGCTGCTGGGCCCGCAGTATGTAGACAATTTAGCTCTCTACACTTCAGTTCCGGAAAGAGGGCTTCTGCTGTGAGACAGCTAGAGAAAGCCATTAACAGAGTCCAGAGATGGGCCCAGCAACATGCTATTCGATTTTCAGCGGCTTGTGCATCCTGAATCAGAGCTCACCTTGTGCTTTACCGCGCGATGCTGCTATCATTTAACTCGGCTACGGTCTTTTCTTATATTCACTATGGTTCTGCCTAAAACTTTTATAGACAGTGTTCACCAAAGTGAGGTAAGGCAGGCAACAGGAGATTTCCCAGCCTGTTGCACCGTTACGAATAAGATACCTCACACGTACGCTACCAACAGTCCTTAAATGCCGCAGTAATCAAGCTATCAATGCATGTTTAGGACCCAATACCACAAGAGGTACCAAAACCGGTCAAAGGCCACACACCGGTTGCGATTCGAGCTGTTACCTTGGGTCGTGAGTCAGATGTGGCTGTCGGTGGTTGTCTTGAATGGACCCGTGGTGAGGTACTCTGTGGTTAGTTTCGCGACCGGGTATAGGGCTAGACCTACTCCGTGGACGCAATGTGAGCACGGATGCCCCTGGACATCGGAGGTATTTTCAGGACTTCCTTCACCAGTATTGGGGCACGCGATATTCTTCAGGGATGGTTTTAAGATCAAAGAAAATGTGAGTTGCTTTTTCACCTTCGATAGTATTAGTATGAAGATCTCGCTTCCTAGTATAAGTAGCGTGCATACTGTAGAGCTCTCTACCATCTTAGCAGCTTGGGTGACAGAGGTGATCCCCCTGTGGGTGGGGGCGGTAGAATAACACCCACGGTATCCCCTGCCTGTCGTAAGAGGCGACTAAAAGGGGCCCCAGGGCTCTGAACTTTGGAGCGTGGGTTGGCGACCACGGGGCCCTCAGCTGAGTCCTGGCATTGCTTCCACTTACTTGTGCCACGCTCCTCACTTTGATCTATCCTATCCGACCTCCCTTGGTCAACTCTTGTTCTTTTCCGACCCCGACGCTATTAGGTTTGCGAGGGCTAGGGAGTCTTTCATTTTCACGCCCTTCGTGGCCCTTGTCTTCCTTTGGCCGATATCTTCATTTTTCGAAGTGTCGGATGCCTTCCATTTTTCCCTCTGATTAGTGTTATATAGAGGATGGTTGCCCAGTTGTACTTCCTCTTAAAACAATAATCACCATCACCACCACCACCTGACAGAGGTGACCACATTCTCGTGTGTATCGTCTGGTTCTCTGCAGTCTATTGGCTCTTGCCTTCCGCAACACCCACTGATGCAGCAGAATCATCACCTTCTAGCCATTGTGTGTGATGCTGGCACCAGAACGACTTTGGCGTGGCTCTCAAACCACGTTGGGATTGAGGGATGAAGCTGCCAAAGTAGTGCCACATTTACCACGTCTTCTTCTTAAATATTCGGTCCAGTTCTCCAGTCGGCTCTATTCATAGCTTTCCTGTTCATCTCTTCATAGCTTTTTGCATCCTACATCACTCTGGACGTATTGTAGGCGACACCTCTTGCGTTGAACCATTCCCTCCAATACCGTTTTCCAGAAATATGTCCTATCACTCTAGTCCTCCTCTTCTTTATACTTTTCCCTAAGGTATAATTTCCCTTCACCCTCTTAAATACTTCAGCATTGCTTCATTGCTTTGTGAATGTACTAGGTAGGGATATTTGCCCTCAACTACGTCGAGACGTCTTGGCATCCTGGGAATTGGAGTCCCACTGCAGGTGGAGCGGTAGAATAACACCCACGCTATCCCCTGTCTGACGTAAGAGGCGACTAAAAGGGGCCCAAAAGCTCTGAACTTTGCAGCACGGGTTGGCGACCACGGGACCCTTAGCTGAGTTCTGGCGTTGCTTCCACTTACTTGTGCGAGGCTCCTCACTTTCATCTACCCTATCTGACATCCCTTGGTCAACTCTTGTTCTTTTCCGTTCCCGACTCTATTAGGTTTTCCGAGGGCTAGGGATTCTTTCATTTTACGCCCTTTGTGCTCCTTGTCGGTCTTTGGCCGACACAATCATTTCTCGAAGTGTCGGATTCCTTCCACTTTCCCTCTGATTAGTGTTGTATAGAGAATGGTTGCCTATTTGTACTGCCTCTTAAAACAATAATCACAACCACCAGCTCCTCTACCATTTGTTTATTTCTCCGTTGCCACTGTTGAGTCTTGCAGACCCATGACGTTATTAATTCTTGCTTTGAAGATGTTGGCAACGGTGGACATGGCTCATCTAACATTATTGTTTGTAACAGTTTGCTAGTGACTTTACCCTCCAGCTTTGTTTTAATCGTTTAGGGCTCAGGTAAGTAAAACACGGGTTTGCTAGTCCCAGGGTAGGAAAACTGGCGTTTTGTATATCTCCACCCCAGTACGAACACAACCTCGGTCTATACAGGAAGCGTGCATGAAACAGAACACGTCCACGTATTCTTGTGATGCTAAGGGTTCCTGCCTTATGAAATCAGATGAAGATTCTGAAGCTGATCCCGATTTTTTTAAACACAGAGAGGAGATATTGCAGCAGAAAGTAGTGCTATACTATTTCTTGGGAAGGACAGGGTAATGGAGAGAAAGAAAGAGATGCCCAGTCGTTGAGTTAGTACTAGATCACATAATATTGTCTCGCATATTTCTGGCGTAAAAGGAATTTTAAAACAGTGAATTCCTCGTATGTCTCAGGAAACATGCCAAGTTCATTTGTAGAGAACGCCTATAGTAAAAATTCTGACAGCGATTTATTCTTTAGATTCCCATCAGTGATATTATGTTTTCTGATGTCCTTGTGATTGAAAAGTCATAAATAAATACAAAATAGCTTAAGTCTAGGCAACATGGAACTTCAAGAAACGTTACGTTACAATGGACATCTGGTGTACGAGCTTCAAGTTAGGAAACACGTTGTTGACCGGCTACATACTGACTGTAAGAAGGGACAAGAAATAAATCACACCCGAATTCAGCAACAATACACGGCGACAATATTTTAGTAGCACTTCGTGATTCCTAAAAGACTGCACAATAATCAGTTATATGCCGAAGGAGAGAACCATGCACCACGATGCTAAATCTAACGAGAGCACAGACAGACCAAATGCGTACTTTATGTGACGTAGTGTGACATTTTCCTCAGATCGACGTCGATAATAACCGTCTTTGCTTCACGGAGAAAGGAATATGCATCTGTAATTGTCTTTGGAATACGACGGGAAAAGGACATTTCAATATGGTAATTTATTTAAATGAAAGAATTAATTATAAAACTTAAGAAAATGGAGCAATATTGTAACATGATTTATAAGGTAATAACGAGAAAGTGGGACACGACAGACGCGGCCCATCACTCACTCTCTTGCCTTGGACCTAGAAGGAAGCAATCGTATAAGCTGGGCATTTATTAATATTATTATCGCCTAAGGTTCGTTGCCGATATTCACGACAGACGCGACCGGTATTCTGTCGTACGGTAGGAGTTACGGAATTTAATACTAATCTGAACTGCTTGCTGTTAATTTCAAGATTGGAATTACAGTTTCTCGCTCGTGTAAATGATCTTATTAACTGTAATTTATGCTTGCTTGCCCTAGAAGCCCAAGAGGCTCTGAACTTTGGAGCGTGAGTTCGCGACCACGGGGCCCTTACCTGAGTCCTGGTATTGCTTCCACTTACTTGTGCCAGGCTCCTCACTTTCATCTATTCTATCCGACCTCCCTTGATCAACTCTTGTTCTTTTCAGACCCCGACGGTATTACTTACGGAGGGCTAGGGAGTGTTTCATTTTCATGCCCTTCGTGGCTCTTGTCTTCTTTTGGCCGATACCTTCATTTTTCGAAGTGTCGGACCCCTTCCATGTTTTCTCTCTGACTAGTGTTATACAGAGTATGGTTGCCCAGTTGTGTTTCCGCTTAAAACAATAATCACCACCACCACCAAAACCACCATTCCACAGGCAATATGGCGCACTCGTGAGAGCTCCACCATCTTCGGCTGTGTCTGCACACAGTGTGACCAGTCGTTTCCGACCAGTGGTTGGAAGCAGCCAGTCACAATCTTATTATTCAAGAAAGGTGATCCACATGGCATCACCAACTGGCGATACATTGCCATCATGCGGACCATTTATAAGCTATACTCAGGTGGGTTAGGCAAGATAATAACCACCGGGATGATAGACAACAATGTTTTAGCGCCAGCGCAGAAAGGGTTTCTGACACATTACAGAGTTTTTGAGCATAACTTCACACTCAAAACAAAATTTGAGAAGGCAAGTTGTGAAAAAGGCCAGCTCCTAGCAGCTTGGTTGAATCGTTCTAATGCCTTCGGCTACGTGCCGCATGACGCGATCTTTGCGGCCCTTGAAAGAATTGGAGCTGGCACTAAACTAAAGAAGGTTAGTAAAGATATGTATATGGGTTCTTCCACCCATATACAGACTGAAAATCGGCTCAAGACAACATTTACATCGAATGTAGAGTAAGGCAAGGCTGTCCTATGAATGGACTTCTCTTTAACCCTGTTATTGACCCCGTAGTTAGAGCTATTCAGAGCGGGAATACAAACCATCAGATTCTCGCCTATGCTGATGACACGGTACTATTGTCCGACGACTCGATAAAGCTACAAAACAGCATTAATGTCATCAATACTATGTCAAAGAAGATCAACATAAGTCTTACAGCTTCGAAGTTCTTCAGCTTACATCTGTCTGGTGAGACCCCTGTAGGGACGAGAAACTCCATTATTAAAATTGACAATGAAGATCTAAAGGCTTTGAAAGTTGGAGAGTTTGAGAAGTTCCTTGGGAAGCCTGCTGGATTTCGCATCTCATTCGACGCGAAAAAACTGGCTGACCTCATCTTCATGGCACAGAAGATCTTACGTTCCAAGTTAGAGTTATAATATAAAGGCCGAGGTTAAGGAGACCCTATACCTATCCCAGGAGGCCTCTAACGACTATTTATATGGTCCTACAAAGGCAAGTTGTCTTGAGTTACCTGTTGCAGAGAATGATACAGACCATCACCTGATCGATAATGCCTTCAAGGTCCTGAATTCAACTTACATCTGTACTGCAGAGCTTTCTCTTGAGGACCTGAAGACCTTAGTCCAGAAGAGACTTGGAAGACCTGTCCTTCATGAAGACGTATCAGCCTTCCTGAATGGCCATAAGGAGGGCGAGTTCAGGTGGAACTCTAATCCATTTCAATCTGTCTGGGCTCAAGCTTGCAAGGCCTTGAGAAGAAACCAGATTATATGGAAAATGGAGGACTGTGTACAATCGGTTACCATCTATGAAAATATCATGTGCAGCAATGATCGTCATAAGGCGCTAAAGACGCTCAGAATAAACCTTCAGTCTAAGCACCTTAATAGATTGATCAGCCTGCCCAATCAAGGTAAAGTAACGGAATGCGTAGCCGCAGAGACAGCTAGCTCCCACTTCTTGAGAACCGGTCTGTTTACCAGATTTGCAGACTGGAGATTTATCCACCGAGCTAGGCTGAATTTACTACCGCTCAATGGGTGTCGCCGTTCTGCATCTGATGGCAACAAGAAGTGTAGGCTGCGAGAATGAGACTCTGCCTCATATAGCTAATCATTGCATGAGATACTCTGCATTTTATCTGCGGAGACACAATGTTGTGGTCTCCAGGGTCAGAAGGTCAGCTGCTGCAAGATACAGTATCTTCAGCGACAACCAGGTCGTGCATGACGAACTACGCCCAGACCTGGTTATTGTCAAGGATGGTAAAGCCTTAGTGCTGGACATTTCAGTTCCATTTCAAACAGGAAATCTGCTTTCGAAGATGCCAGACTGGCCAAAAGAGAGAAGTACGCGACCTTGGCGACGGCTCTTCGTATACGTTTTATATCGGTGGAGGTAAATGCCGTTTTAGCTGGGTCATTGGGATCTTGGGACCCAGCTAATGACAAAGTGCTACGTTCCATCTGTAGCAAGAAATACTTAACTTGTGTGTTGGACACAATTAGCTTCATGCGCGACATTTATGCGTAGCACATCACTGGTGTCCGACGAAGATGATCAAGTGCCCTGGCTGGGGTTTTTCCAGAGTTTCCACAGTCTGTCAAGGTAAATACCGGGGTAGTGAGGTCATATAAGGCCGTGGCTATGACAGTGAAGTAGAAATAGACTGCTTACCCGATTATGCGACTACAGAAATGTAGTGAGTTACGTGGTGTTTTTGTGTGTAGTGTAGTGTCCACGAATATCAAAAGACAATTCGGGGCGTTTTATGCCAGTTTCTGATGTGAAGTGTAGGGTTTTTAATATTACTTTTTTTAATTTGCCTTAAACATTACTTCTGTTACAGTGCGCGATATCCAAGATGTGTATTTTCTTTAGTGTGTGTTACATCACGGTGAATTAATATGTGAGGGACTAGGACAACGTCAAGATGCACTTAATATGTCGCAGTAGCGAGGACACTTGTTCTTGCCGCCATCAGTAGCCTGATGATATGTAAATCTAACAATCAGCAAGATAATAAACATTCTCTCGAAAAGGAACTATTGAGAAACCATTTGCAGAAGAGAGCTGACAGCAAACACATTGCTTCAACAACTAGGAAGCAAGCTAGAAGAAGAACGCGAAAAGGAGAAAGTGGTAAGCACTTGCTACCTTTGTACGGACAGTAAGGGCCGGTTGCAGAAACGATGACTAGTTTTAAGCCTTAGACATCGTCTACCTAAACAACGTCTAAATAAAGCATGATCTTCCATTGCATAAACATTGTTCAGTCAATTTTTAACTAGACATCGCTTAAAGTTTCAATTTTGGTTTGAAAATGGAGACAGAAGTATCTTTCATGCAACTCTTTGCTTGTTGCAACCAGTGAAATTCGTCGGTGCGCGCCGAACGCCAGTCAGTTGTTTGTCTTCCTACATATTACTCAAATATGGCTGAGCATGACTTGCCCACAGATAAGAGTATCGCTTTCGGTGGAAATTAAATCTCACAATATTATCGACACTAAAGCGACACTCCACTGTACGGGAAGTGTAGCTTTGATATAACGCTGTAACAGTGAGTGTAATCTACTCACAAATACGGTAGCTTCGACGAAGGGAAGATGAAGCAACAGTAATATGTAACCGAGTGTATTGTACAGGCCATATAGATGTAGCTTGTATTCTGGAGATCGTAGGTTCGAAACGCATTATCGGAAGCCGTGAAAATTGTTTTCAGTAGTTTCCCTATTTTTACACCAGGCAAATACTAGGGCTGTTATTATGGCCACGGCTCTTCTTACCCAGTACTCTTTAAACAATATTCACCACCACCTGCCATTTCCTAACTGATAGTTGCCGAAAACTTATACGATTATATATATATAAACCCCTAACAACCTACTTGTTTGTTTTCACTATTATATGTGTTTAATTAGCAGTAAATATAAGTGAATCCCTCCCGGTTGATCTATGTGACAGCCCTCTGACGATCGGGACACGCAATTCTGATATGTACCGTGAGTAGTAGAAATGACTTATAATTCCGTGGAAATTACCCCATGTATATAATAAAATATATCGGTTGCCAAGAACTGTATTCAAGTTGACAGTTACCGGACTGTCACTTTGTCAGTCTCAAGAAACAAATCTCGAAAAGCGAAACCGTATTTTAAGATCTATCTCCGCGTGCATGTCAAACGAATTGCTGCGATTTAGCAGCGGGCGACCCACACTAACCTTTCTTCCCGGAATCGTCTCAACATGATAATACAAAACACATATTTCATGATACATAACCTCTTATTGTGATTCACTCCTCTCATTTGAGGTTAAAGAGTGCTCTCGGCAGTGTTTAAACATGACCGGTTGAACATCGGTTTTAGACAGTGTCTAAGTGATAAATAACGTCTCTGCAATGCGGCAGCCATACTTAGGCATTGTTTAACCGTAAACATCGTCTAAATACCGTTTCTGCAATCGGCTCTAAGTCTCAGCTCTCATGCGTAAAGTGCAAGAAGTTCATATGTCTGCAAAGTCATTTGTTGAGAGCGCCTACAGTAACACTTCTGACATCGTTTCACTCTTTACCTTGTTCTCACTGATATTTACTGTTTTCTGATGTCCTTGGGAGTGAGGAGACTAAATTGCAGATGCAGTGTGACAATAAATTTGTAGAAACGTATACGTTATGTTTAGCAGTGTAGATTAGCAATTTTATTCTGTAAATTATAAATATAGAAGTAATAATAAACCATAACGAAATATTTCTAAAGTCCATATAAATACGTCATTTTTATATCCTGACCCGTAGTCCACAAGAAAGAGTGGGGGGGGGGGGGTGAACCATGAGGGTCTGAGAGTAGTAATGACGCTGGCAGGGTATACCTAGCCCCCATCTACAGAGGGATTAGCTCTAGAACACAAGAAGGGGGTGCACCATGAGGTTCTCAGAGTAGCAGTGACGCTGGCAGGGGCTACCTAGTCCACATCTACAGAGGGATCATCTCTAGAACACAAGGTAACTTGTAACAAGTACTCACCAGCCCCTTCACCATCAAGTTTTCGCTTCATTTTTCTTCCAATTGTACTCTTCCGTTTCCCAGCAACGATCGTTCTTTCTTGAATCTAACACATTGTTTTGTTACAGAAATATTTTGAGAATACGGTAATTCTGATGCTGTTTATTTGCTAATAACTCCCTCGATGTTGTTTTCCAGGTATGAAGACGCTACAAAATTAATTCTTTATGAAAATTTCGATAACAAGATCATCGCAACTCGTAAATGATGACAAATTGACTTACTTCTTGAACTTTATTTTCGTGTCTTTCCCGATGCATGGGGACGTAGACAGATCCTTTCCCTCAGTATGTTCATTCTTTCTGTTCATTCTCTTGAGCGGACTCTATGTCATGCCACCTATACTACTTGAGCCTTCATTTCAGCTTCCAGAGCTTGTGTAGATGTCTGTAGTAGTGTAAATGTAGGAGTTCTGACGCCACCTCCACCTCATTGCCTGTGCTGCCTTACACCTCACATGACCTCACTAGAGGGGCTGGCTACGTGTCCAGGCTTCACCTTACAGACCTCGTTCTCGACCCTGGCCTTAATGGCCTAAGACCCCAGTTCGATGCCAAAAAGTGCAAGCTTAACCTAACAGCCACCCTGATTATGGTTAAGAGGTGAGCTTAACCTAACAGGCATGACGTGTCTGGACTTAAACTCGCAGATCCCTGGTTTGACTCCAGACCTAAGGGCGTTAACCGTACAGAGCCTAGTTCGATGCTTAAGATTACAAGTTTTAAAATATGAGACTCAAAGCTCAACACACGCGCTATCCGCATAAGAGAAGGAGCTTAACCTAACAGACTTCAAGTTCGATACCCGAGCTAACTGCAGGCATAACGGCACGCTGACCACGGGTTAACCTAACTTAACCTCCTAGGACATGGAGTTGAACGTGCAGTAAGATGGGTGCTCTAAAGCATCATACGTATGATTTTAGACATCAAGTTCTATACCCAGGCCAACTGCAGGCTTAACGTCACGCTGACCACGCGTTAACCTAATTTAACCTCCTAGGACATAGAGTTGAACGTGGAACAAGATGGCTGCTATAAGGCTTCATATGTATGATTTTAGACATCAAGTTCTATACCCAGGCTATCTGGAGGCTCAACGTCACGCTGACCACGCGTTCACCAAACTTAACCTTCTAGGACATGGAGTTGAACGTGGAACAAGATGGCTGCTATAAGGATTCATATGTATGATTTTAGGCATCAAGTTCTATACCCAGGCTAACTGGAGGCTTAACGTCACGCTGACCTCCCAGAACTTGGAGATTAACGTGGAACAAAATGGCGGCTATCAGGCTTAATACGTATGCTTTATTCATTGGGGCGTAACATTAGAAAACGACTTAAGGAAGCTTGGAGCTGAACTTAGAAGAAGATGGCAGTTATAAGACTTAATTCATATGCTTCATTCATAGGTGCCGAAACATTTGAGAGCGATAAGGGGGCTCGGAGCTGAACTTGGAAGAGTATGGCTGCTATAAAGCTTAAAAGGTATGTTTTTAGACTTAAAGATCTATACCCGGGCTAACTACGGGCTTAAGGTTAGGCTGACCACGCGTTAAACTATCTTGACGTCCCAGAACTTGGAACCGAACGTGGAACAAGATGGCGGCTATCAGGCTTAATACGTATACTTTAATCTTAGGGGCGTAACATTAAAAAGCGACTCTAGGGGGCTTGTAGCTGAACTTCGAACATGATGGCCGCTATAAGACTTAATGTTTTTTAGACATAGGGGGCGTAACACTGGAAAGTGATTCAGTGAAGCTTGGACCTGAACTTTGAAAATTTTGGCTGCTATAAGGCTCAATAAGTATGTATAATTCTTAGGGGCGTAATATCGGAAGGTTACTTTGGGGCCTCAGATCTGAACTAAGGAATACACGGCAGCTGCACATGGACTAGGGGGCTGGTGTAATATTTAATAAATGTACTTTACTGATAGTGGGTGTAACAACGGGAAATATCTTTCGGGCTCGAAGCTGAGCAACTGTATCATTATACCTCCTCATGCTCCTCCTCCTCATAGATTTAGTCTTCCTACTCCTCCTCCTCATCATCATCACAGACTTAATAGCGTATGACTATCTCCTCGTCTACCTCCTCCTCCTGAGTGCAAGCTTAACCTAACTGGGCTGAGCATGTAACATAATAAGGCCACGCGGTTTTTGACACACAGTGATCACGTGGTCATGGATATGCATATTTAGACTTGTCCGCTATTAGGCCCTCCCTCTTGCAAATTCATGTCTTTATATATGCCATGAGTAGACATTGTTTATTTAGTCGATAAGATACTGTAACATAGAGGTGATCGCTTTGAAGTTCATCATGACAAGGACATTGACAGTTGATGTTAAAGGCTATGAAGTGAACGGAAACAAATTCGTGTACAGAGAGATGGCTGTGTTGGACTGCGCTGTGTTGTGGGCACAAAAAGTCGTGAGTTTAGTATTTAGCCCAACTTCTTCTTACTGCTTGTAAACGGATGAAGATAAAAGGCAAACCCTATGGGTGAAAAACATTTAGGACTTCGGTGGGAAGAAGAAGTAATTCCATATCGCTTTCTACCTATGGTAATGAACGCTTATTTGTCAAAAGAGCCGATTTTGTTTTTCTACTGGTGTTGAAAAGAAGGAATGGTTGCCTGAGTATCTACCATCAAAATATGAAGTTATCGAAATTCGTGAATTAGGATGTCCGCCATTTAAAACTCTTCTCAAGGAGCATAGTGGTGAAACAATTAAACAGTCTTCACGACATGTGTGCATGCTTTTGATTGGTTGTGTCGCAGTGTATGCCCGGAGGTGAACAACATTTGTAAATTGCAGTGTCGAAATGACGACAGTGTGAAAGAGGCATTTGAAGAGTAAAGACATCCTGCAATTTCTATCTGATACTAAGTGTAACGAAGTTGAAAAGGCAATCGTAAAGCTTTGTCCTAGCAAAAGGAAACTAAACACTCTTATTGAAGAAGTTTTGAATGCATTACCAAAGGCATTTTTGGTCAATGTAGCTGCGAATACTGTAAGGAAGATCTGGGATAAAGTGCCTCAAGATCCTGTTTTGTCAGAGTGTAGTTAACATCACGAATATGTGAGACTTTCAGTGAGACAGTGCCGCACATGTCAAAACAAACGACTTGACTTCGCTTGTAAACACTACTCATAGCTGCAAGAAAAGTTGAAGAAACGTGCTGGGAGGAATGTGAGGAAGCACGCTGGCCATGAGCTCATCACTAAGGTGATTGATCTCCTTACATTTAAGCTTCATCTTCCTCGTTACCATATTCTGGCCCTCCAACTCGAATTGACGTCTGCTTACCACGCGGTGATACTGGCACTAGTATGATAGATGCTGCGTGCAAAGTGCACGACATTGCTTATCGTAAAAATAAACCAGAAATAAGACGTGCAACTGATGAAAATCTGCTTCGTAAAGCTATGGAGCGTGTGACTTCACCTAATGCTACAGTTGCTGAGAATTTTGCAGCACTTGTCGTTGCCGGGGCAATGAAAGGGAAACTATTGCTGGGTGAAAGTCTTAAAAGACAAAAAAGGCTGAGAAATATATAAGGACTAAAGAAGTTTTCTTTGGTGAAAGAAGAAATTGTACGTAGGCCTATACGCTGAAATAACTAACATTTGTAAAACATAGTGCATGTGTTGCTCGATTAATATTTTAACTTCTCTCTTGTCCACTACCAGTCAAAATCCCAACTTAACTAATAGTAGCAAAGTTAACTGACAAGCTTATGCAATAGTAGACAGGAGAGGTAGAGGTTTGCCCCACTCAGCTAGGTAACCCGTACAAACTCAGCTGATCGGCAGTACCACAGCACCATCCATACCTAATGGCCCCGTGAGAGTGAAACAAATCAGGAAGCGTCACACACCACTACACACCCAGAACAAAGATGAACATAGAAACAGTTTAAAACTCACCTCCAGGTGGTAGAAAGGAACAACAATACCGGTGGATCAAGTTACCAACCCGTCAGTGTGTCAAATAGTATTGAGCAGAAACAAGACAAATCTTTTCGTTTAAAGGAAGAGAAATTTAATTCATGATCTCAAAGGGGAAATTAAATGAGAGAATAAATTACAGATCATCCTCGAAGATTTGCATAATGGTTAAAATATAGGTTAATTGAATTAATATAAAACAAAGTTGATATTCAATTAAATTCAAATTAACATTAAAATAACATCAAATAAAATTAAAATAAATTCAATTAACCAGATTAAATCCACTGTAAAACCCCCAATAAACTCAAATTTGAACTGAATTAAATTAAATTCAACGAAATTAATTTTAAAACCGCCGGCCGGCAAGAAATGAATTGAAAGAAATAAAACGGTACAATCATACTTTTGGTCAACTTCGCAACAAAACACAAACTTTTTTCTTACATACATACATACATACATTATCATTATAGACTGTTATGCCTTTCAGCGTTCAGTCTGCAAGCCTCTGAGAATTTACTAAACGTCGCCACAATCCTCGATTTGCAACTAGTGTTGTGGCCTCATTTAGTTCTATACCTCTTATCTTTAAATCGTTAGAAACCGAGTCTAACCATCGTCGTCTTGGTCTCCCTCTACTTCTCTTACCCTCCATAACAGAGTCCATTATTCTCCTAGGTAACCTATCCTCCTCCATTCGTCTCACATGACCCCACCACCGAAGCCGGTTTATGCGTACAGCTTCATCCATCGAGTTCATTCCTAAATTAGCCTTTATCTCATCATTTCGAGTACCCTCCTGCCATTGTTCCCACCTGTTTGTACCAGCAATCATTCTTGCTACTTTCATGTCTGTTACTTCTAACTTATGAATAAGATATCCTGAGTCCACCCAGCTTTCGCTCCCGTAAAGCAAAGTTGGTCTGAAAACAGACCGATGTAAAGATAGTTTCGTCTGGGAGCTGACTTCCTTCTTACAGAATACTGCTGATCGCAACTGCGAGCTCACTGCATTAGCTTTACTACACCTTGATTCAATCTCACTCACTATATTACCATCCTGGGAGAACACACAACCTAAATACTTGAAATTATCGACCTGTTCTAGCTGTGTATCACCAATCTGACATTCAATTCTGTTGAATTTCTTACCTACTGGCATCAATTTAGACTTCGAGAGGCTAATTTTCATACCATACTCATTGCACCTATTTTCAAGTTCTAAGATATTAGACTGCAGGCTTTCGGCACAGTCTGCCATTAAGACCAAGTCGTCAGCATAGGCCAAACTGCTTATTACATTTCCGCCTAACTGAATCCCTCCCTGCCATTTTATACCTTTCAGCAGATGATCCATGTAAACTATGAACAGCAAAGGTGAAAGATTACAGCCTTGTCTAACTCCTGTAAGTACCCTGAACCAAGAACTCATTCTACCATCAATTCTCACTGAAGCCCAATTGTCAACATAAATGCCTTTGATTGATTTTAATAATCTACCTTTAATTCCATAGTCCCCCAGTATGGCGAACATCTTTTCCCTCGGTACCCTGTCATATGCTTTCTCTAGATCTACGAAACATAAAGACAACTGCCTATTCCTGTCGTAGCATTTTTCAATTACCTGGCGCATACTGAAAATCTGATCCTGACAGCCTCTCTGTGGTCTGAAACCACACTGGTTTTCATCCAACTTCCTCTCAACGACTGATCGCACCCTCCCTTCCAAGATGCCAATGAATACTTTGCCTGGTATACTAATCAATGAGATACCTCGATAGTTGTTGCAATCCTTCCTGTTTCCTTGCTTGCAGATAGGTGCAATTACTGCTTTTGTCCAATCTGAAGGTACCTTACCAACACTCCACGCTAATTTTACTAGTCTATGAAGCCATTTCATCCCTGCCTTCCCACTATACTTCACCATTTCAGGTCTAATTTCATCTATTCCTGCTGCCTTATGACAATGGAGTTTATTTACTATCCTTTCCACTTCCTCAAGCATAATTTCACCAACATCATTTTCCTCCTCCCCATGAGCTTGGCTGTTTGCGACACCACCATGATGATTTCCTTTTACATTGAGAAGATGTTCAAAATATTCCCTCCACCTCTCCAGTGATACCCTGGGGTCTATTATGAGTTCACCTGAATTACTCAAAACACTGTTCATTTCCTTTTTCCCACCCTTCCTAAGATTTTTTATTACTGTCCAGAAAGGTTTCCCTGCTGCTTGACCTAGCCTTTCCAGGTTATTACCAAAATCTTCCCATGACTTCTTTTTGGATTCAACAACTATTTGTTTCGCTCTGTTTCTTTCATCTACGTACCAATCCCTGTCTGCCTCGGCCCTTGTTTGGAGCCATTTCTGATAAGCCTTCATTTTACGTTTACAGGCTGCTCTCATTTCATCATTCCACCAAGATGTTCGCCTTTTCCCATCTTTACACACAGTTATTCCTAGGCATTCCCTTGCTGTTTCTACTACAGCATCCCTTTATGCCATGTAATGTTTTACTTCATAAGAACACTGAAATGTCATAGGGTTACTGATTTATTCTTACAAAGAATCATCCTCTGCTACAACAGCATCAAACATCACCATGACTACTATACTATTACTTTCATGGAGTCCATATTAAGTAGATAGCAAGAGTATGTTAACGTCCATGGAGGCTCAAACTCCTTAGCTGTGTAGCGAACAGGTACAGTCAATTAGATAATTCTCCACACTCCCCACCTTGAGCCGTATCACGGTTGCTCAACTCCAACCAGTTGAATGGGTCTTCGAAACACTCTCCCCTCTTTGTCAGTCAGCTCACAGGACCTGATCTTCCCATCTCGTCCCATGATGAGTTTGGAGATTCTAGCTATCTTCCAAATTTGCCTTGGTAGTTTATCGTCGCTGAGGAGCGCCAGATCTCCTTGTTGAAGAAGTGGACGATTATGGTTCCGTTGCTGAACTTCATGGAAACGATTTAGATCCAATAGATACTCGTTCCTCCACTGCTTCCAAAATGTGTTCAGTGCAGACTGTTTTTCTATCCACATCTGATTCATTTCTTCCTTTGTTTTGTTACTATCTTCAACATTGGTCTTTCTGTCTGGTAGCCTTGTTGTGTTATCACCAATAAAAATTGTGCTGGTGTCAGCGCACGATGCTGAAGATCGTTTTCCACATACGTCAAGGGTCTACTGTTGATTGTTGCTTCAATTCCGACGAGAACTGTGTAAATTTCTTCATCATGGAACCGCCTGCTTCCTAAGGCTTTCTTCAAACAGATTTTCACTGTCTGTACCATTCTCTCCCAGAATCCTCCCCACCAAGCAGCGCGTTCGACTATATATTGCCAATGAATATTTTTACCATTCAAAAAATGCACAATGTCTTCTGTTTTCAGATTTTCCCATAATGTGCTAAGTTATCTTTCAGCTTTCTTAAATGTTCGTGCGTTATCGGACCAAATTGTTCGACATAAACCTCTTCGTCCAATAAATTGCTGTAAGGCGTGAATGAATTTCTCCGTACTCATATCTGTCACAAGCTCCAAGTGTACAGCGCGCATGACAGCGCATGTGAACAATGCAATGTATCTTTTCCGTAATATGCCTCCATTCTTGGAATATAACAGACCTGCGAAGTCCACACCAGTTATCTCAAATGATCTGCTAGGAGTTACGCGTTCTGCCGGAAGAGGGGGTTCAACTTCCGAAGCTGCCTATGCTTTCAGTTTTTTGCACGGTAAGCACTGTCTAATGATTTTCTTGATGATCTGTCGTCCTCGAAGTATCCAAAAGTCTGTCCTTTAAATACTCAACAAAATTCGTGTTCCTACATGAAATTGGGTTTTATGTTCTTCTTCTACTAACAGTTTTGTGAAATGGTGGTCACCATTTAAAATAATGGGATGTTGCTCGTTTTCATCTAAACTGGCAAATTGTAAACGTCCACCAACTCTTAGGATGCCATGTTTGATGAATGGAGAAAACTTTCTAATTTTGGACTGCTTCGGTAGTTCTGACCTTTCATGTAGTGCTTCTATTTCTTCTGGGAACGATTCTCTTTGTGAATGTTTAATCCAAAACAGCTTTGCAGTTTGAATTTCGTCTAATTGGAGTGGGCCTAACGTTTTTCCTTGACAGCGTGTATTTCGTGTAAATCGCCATATCCATGCTGTAATCCTGAGAACTTTGGTTAATCTGCTATATCTTGTAATATCGAAAAACGCTTCTGTCTGTTTAGCTGCGGTAGCATGGGAAACTGTTTTCTTTCGTTCTGTTCCTGTTTTATCAAGTTCTGTTTGTGATATTTCAACTGATTTCGGCCAATACTCTTCTGGTTTTATAAGCCAGTCTGGACCATGCCACCATGAGTTACTTTCACGCAGTTGATTTGCTGTTAGCCCTCGTGTTATATGATCTGCAGAGTTTTCCTTGCCGGGGCAATGACGCCACTGTGTTGGGTGTGACCTTCGATGAATTTCATGTATTCTGTTCGAGACGAACACGTTCCATTCCGACGTGTTTCCTCTTATCCAGTGTAATACAATGGTTGAATCGGTCCAAAATTGGACGTGGTGTAATTCCAAGTGTAGTTCACGTTTGACATACTCCGAAAGACGAACTGCTATGATAGCTCCCATGAGTTCTAGTCGTGGTAAGGATATTTTCTGAACTGGTGCGAGTCGATTTTTGGCTGTGATTAATTCGATCCTGACATGTTCGTTTATGGTCGTCTTGATGTAAACTGCTGCGCCATATATTCGTTCGCTGGCATCACTGAAAATGTGCAGTTCTCTGGTCTGGTCTTGCTTGATCCAAGATCCTATCCATCGTGGAATTTTTACTGTTTGTAAGCTTTTTAAACCTTCTAGCCAGTGGTTCCACTTCTGAACTAAATCATGTGGCAAAAGCTCATCCCAGTCGAGGTTTCTCAGCCAAGTTTCTTGGAAAATAATCTTTCCTGTAATTGTTGCTGGTGATAGGAGGCCTAATGGATCGCAGATTCTTGCTGCAGTCTTCAGGACAACTCTTTTAGTACAGGGCATGAGTGCTGCTGTACTTACGGTATTCTCGAACGAGAAGTGGAATTCATCTGTATCCGTATCAGTTGGAATGCCTAAATTAGATGTATTTTGGCGGACCACTTCTTTCGTTTCTCGCCACATCTGGTTCATTGTCATTGAGTTTGATAACCCTTTGGAAAGTGGAATGCTGATCTCATTGAAACAATTTTTCATCTCTGTATAAATGTCTATCAATTCTTCATCCGTGTCACCGCCTGCTGCTAGATCGTCAACATACACGTTGTCTTCTAGAATTCTTAATGCGTTTGGATATTTGTCTTTCATCACCGTTGCTAGTTGTCTTAAAGTTGCTGCCAGCAAATACGGGCTGCATGTCAGCCCAAATGGGAGTCGACAGAAACGGTATATTGTGGTCTCATTGGTTCTCAGCCACCCTTCTTCTGAACGAATCATTTTAAACCAGAAAAAAGGAGTGGAATCTCTGTCTTTCTCATTCAGAATCAACTGTAAAAAGCTCTGTTTCCCGTCTGCTGCAATGTATTTGTTGAACGTTCGTAACCGAAGTAAGGTTGCTGTTGAATATGGATTCAGATTGGGGCCAGATTCTAAGTTGCTGTTCAAAGACAATTCGCCTTTCTCATGTGAAGAAGCGTCAAATACGATCCTCACTTCGGTTGTTTCATGATCATCTCGAATTACTGCATGATGTGGCATGAAGAATGTTTTGCCTCTTTGTGATTCCTCACTACAGAATTCAACTTGTTCGTTCTCAATGTGTTTCTGCATTGCTTGTACATAGCGTTCTTCGTATTTCTTATCTCTTGCAAATCGCTTCTTCAAACTATCGAAACGCTTTAATGCAATATTCCTGTTGTCATGTAGATTAGGTTCATCCTTTTTCCAAGGTAGGAATACTGCGCACCGTCTTTCAGTTATCGCAATTTGTTCATTGGTTGTTGTCAAGATCTTCTGTTCCTTGGCTGTGAATTTGCGAGTTTCATCATCCCTGATTCCAATGCTCTCTAGCTCCCAGAATCTCCTCAATAGGTTGTCTGTTTCTGAGTGAATGAAGTATGAATTTGTTTCTTTTATCGAAATCCCAGTGCGACTTCCAAATAGAATCCAACCAAAAATACTTCTGCGAATGGTGAGTGAGTCTGATAAGCGGATGATGTCATCTTGGAAGATACGTTCATGGTAATCAGCGCCAACTAATATTCCAATAGAGATGTTCTTCGATATTTCATCCGCATCTGCAAATTTTAAACTGCTGAATTGTTGCCTAATATCCATTGGGACTGGTCTCAGAGCTTGAAAAGTATGTGTAGCTTCTAAAGCTTCTATCTTGATTGCAGTTCCCGTGGCTGCTCCTGTAAGTTGAAATCGTACTCGGTTGCGTATTGTTGCTTTACCGTGATGTTCAAGCGTTGAAATAATTAAGGACTCTTTTCCAATGTTTTCCAAGTTTAGTTTATCTGTTAGATCTTTGACGATATAACTGCGTTCACTTCCTGCATCAAGTAGTATTTTTGTCATATGCTGATTGCCGTTGCGATCAGAAATCCACACTAATGCTGTGTTCAAAAACATCTCATGCAATTGTGTATTCCTTGTCTCTGTAGTATGGACGGCTGTAACAGTTGTTTCTTTCGTAAGTGACTCCCCTGTGGTTACTGCCGTTATTGTATTCAAGGGTGACTTGCAAATGGATTTATGATGTCCTGTGTTATTACAGACTCGACATTTCTGATCTTTCTTTCTACAGTCTTTCATTTTGTGGTTTTTGCCTAAACAGATGAAGCATCGTCCATCTTTCCTTCATTTTTCTGATCTGGCTGCAACCGAGACTATTTTATGGCATTCGTTACTCCAGTGGCCTCTTCTATCGCAAAAGGCGCATGTGATTGGGTTTGTTTTTATTTCATCGCTGTACGGTAGTTTAGGTGGATTATTTTGCTGTTCAGTATGCTTACTCTTTTTTATTTCTTTCTTGTATTGACTGGTGTGTAGATTCATTGTTGTAGAGAACCGTTCTCCTAAACTGTCACTGAACTCGTTCAACTTCTCTGATTTTTCTTTGCTGAGTACCCATTTGTCCAGGAAATTCATCAGGGCATCCAAGTTACCATCATCGCCCTGCGTAGTGTACCAGGCGAATTTTGTTTCATCTGGAAAGGCACGTAAAATATCTGCAGATAAAAAGGAACCAAGCATGCAGGCATCAAACCCAAGTCCTTTAAGAGCTGCAATATTCATTTGGCAACTGTTATATATGCTTCTCAACTCGGTAGTAGTTGGATCTGAATTTTTTCTCAAGGTACGGAAGAAATCGATATGTTCCTGTTGCTGTAATTTAATGTTGTCGAAGCGTTCCTTCAGCTTCTGAAGTGCGATCTTGTAATTTTCCTCTGACATTTTCAGCCCACTGATGAGATGTCTGGCTTCTTCTTCTACCAAGTTCCATAGATACAGATGTTTATCAACTGGCGTAATTGCCGAAATATTATGAATTGCTGATTCAAATTGCTGATAAAATCTTGGCCAGTCTGAAAAGGTGCCCATGAAAGGTTTAATTTCAAGCTTAGGCAAGCGTGGTCTCACGATTGCAGACTGAAGAACAGTTGTTTCATTCTTTGCGTTTGATTGCTGCTGGGGAAACCTAATTTCTGTGATCTTCTTGTTTGCTATTGCAATTAGTTTTCGGCCTTCTATTTGACGGTTTTCACACTCTTCTGCATCCCGTTCGTTCGCATCGTCTTCCTGCAACGCCTGTATCCGTTTCTGAATTTCGCTCAAATCTAGTAGTAGTTCGTGTAATCTTTGCGCTAATATTTCCATTTCGATGTCATCATATCCATCTTCGATCGCTGTTCGTAGTCTTTGAATAAGTCTAGTTTCCGATGATCTGGTTGCTGTTCGAATGCGTCTTTCAGTCTGTAAAATGTTTGCATTTGAAACTGTAAACTGAGCAGTAGGTGCGTTAATATTCGTATTCTCCATGTTTCCCTGAACTGAATTATGCACGAATACCGTTAACGAAAATAACACACACTACGTACATGGACATTACCGTATTCCTGTCTTTAACCTATATCTGTAATGTAATTGGTATTTTACTGCAACCTGAAGTTACACTGCATTCGTAAACAGTCCGGGTTTCCGTATTATGTTTTTACGACGGTTAAATCTTAAGCGTTGGTTTCGTATAGTACTGATCCTGTCAACAGAGGCTTTACACTCTTGTAATATTCACTGTTTTTGCGAAGAACTTTGAAACGTACAACGATGGTTCGTAACACTTCAAGTGAGTCTGTTCGTAATGTACATAATTACGTATATTCCTTCAAATGTATATCCGTTGCTTAAGAAATTGAATGTAAGTAGAGATCTTACTTGGGTTAGCTGGTTTCTTGTTGATACGGCAATGCTGCTTACTGTTGTCTGCCCGCGTCTTTCTAGCCGCTGATCGTTCCATAAACGGGTTTCGGCACCATTATGTAATGTTTTTACTTCATAAGAACACTGAAATGTCATAGGGTTACTGATTTATTCTTACAAAGAATCATCCTCTGCTACAACAGCATCAAACATCACCATGACTACTATACTATTACTTTCATGGAGTCCATATTAAGTAGATAGCAAGAGTATGTTAACGTCCATGGAGGCTCAAACTCCTTAGCTGTGTAGCGAACAGGTACAGTCAATTAGATAATTCTCCACATGCCACCCATTCACTTTCTATATCCTGAACCTGCTTACTGTCTACTGTTCGAAACTTCTCACTAATCATATCCATGTACTTCTGTCTAATTTCCTCGTCCTGGAGATTTTCTACCCTTATTCGTTTGCAGACACATTTCACTTTCTCTACCCTAGGCCTAGAGATACTTAGTTCACTACAGATCAGATAGTGGTCTGTATCATCGAAAAATCCCCGAAAAACTCTTACATTCCTAACAGATTTTCTGAATTCAAAGTCTGTTAAGATATAGTCTATTATGGATCTGGTACCCCTAGCCTCCCATGTGTAGCGGTGAATAGCCTTATGCTTGAAGAATGTATTCGTAACAGCTAAACACATACCAGCACAGAAGTCCAGCAAACGCTTGCCATTCCCATTAGCTTCCATATCTTACCCACATTTACCGATCACCCTTTCGTATCCTTCAGTTCTATTCCCAACTCTCGCATTGAAATCGCCCATTAGCACTATTCTATCCTTGCTGTTGACCCTGACCACGATGTCACTCAATGCTTCATAAAACTTGTCAACTTCATCCTCATCTGCACCCTCACATGGTGAATACACGGACACAATTCTTGTCCTAATTCCTCCTACTGACAAATCTACCCACATCATTCGCTCACTTACGTGCCTAACAGAAACTATGTTGCGTGCAATGGTATTCCTGATAAAGAGCCCTACCCCAGACTCTGCTCTTCCCTTTCTAAAAACCCGTCAAGTACACCCTATAATCTCCTATCTCTTCCTCATTATCTCCCCTTACCCGAATATCACTTACTCCTAGCACATCCAGATGCATCCTCTTTGCTGACTCAGCCAGTTCTACTTTCTTTCTTCCATAAGCCCCATTAATATTGATAGCTCCCCATCGAATTCCATTTCGTTCGCCAAGTTGTTTCCAAGGAGTCCCTCGCCTGTCAAATGGGAGTGGGACTCCGTTACTCCCATAGGTCCGAGGCTTGCTTAAAGTGTTCTGAGCTCGGTAAATTCATGAAGCAGGATGCTGCCCTACTTGCACATAGTCCAAGTGAGGATCTCTCCTCTAACGGGTTATGGACCACCGGTGAATTGTATAGTCCAAGCCGCCTGAGCACAAGGAGGGCCACGACTCAGAATATGTCCGAGATGCCCACTCCCATTCCATAGCAACTGGTATCCCGACTCTCAGGACCACTTACTAGGCCACTCAGCCGTTGCCCATGGTTCACGAACTAGGACGTGACTACAGTAACCCACAAACATGAACCATACTTTTTTCTTAACAGAAGGAATTATTCTTTTAAAATTTGTAAATGACACCTAGTAGGAATTGAATTTACGAACGTTCTCAACTTCTTCAACACACTTTGAGGGATGCTTTCTCTCTTTCTCGAATTACATTATTGATAGGGTAACAAGATACACTGGGAGCTCCAGCATAGGATATCAAATCCTTTTAGTAAGATACCCAAATGGAATGGAAGAACTCCACAACACTAAACCGGGAAATGAAAGGAAATGGACGAAGACGGGGGCTAAAATCACATCCAACACGGGTTACATAAAAAACACAGAACAATATTACGACTGGGCTGTCCACCTTCTAAAAATTATAAACATCTTTAGAAACAATCCTCATCACCAAGGCAACCATCATAAATTGTTATAATTAGCGAGAACCAATCCCGTTAGTGGACCAATAATGGTAGGAAAAATGGAGGCAAATAAACAACAGGCTATTACCCAAACTCACGTAAAAACCAAAATGAGAAATAAAACGAGATTAAATTGAAAGAAAAAGGAACAAATTTAGTACCAAAGGCATCGAACCATGGCAATCCTTACTGGAACTCCCATGTATTAACCAAGTTTTAAACAAAGATTTAATTTGAAACAGCAGAACAGCCGCCAGCTGGCAATAATAATAATAATAATAATAATAATAATAATAATAATAATTTAAAAGAATAATAATAAAATTTCCTTTTTTTCAATTTTGCCCCAAAAACGTACAAAATTTCTTATGGTGATCGTTAACCACTTCGTGGTTAAATAAAGCTAAACTAATACATTTTAAACCCGATCTTAGTAGTACAGTATGTTGGTAAATTTTTCACAAGAATGCTGATAAATTTTTGACGCACACCATTTTTTTATTATAGAAAGGGTTTCCTTGGACGGATTCCAGAAGTAGTTTAGTTTAGTTTAGTAGTTTAGTAATGTTTTATTTTACCTGGCAAGATTAAGGCCTTCAGGCCTTCTCTTCCATCTAATCAGGAACTGAAATATACATATATTGCATTGTATTACAATAACTAAATCTAATACAAATTAAATTAATAATAATACAAGAATGGTGAGATTACATTAAGATGAAATGAATTAAGATTAGATTAATAATTTAAGATTAAGTTAAGATTAAATTAAGATTAAATAAATCAGATATAAAAAGGGATAAATTCTTAAAACTAATATCCTACATGTAAAAAAAAGGCAGTACATAACATTTGATTTTAAAGACAAATCGGATAAAAATTTTAGACTCTCTACCAGGACATCCATAACAATAGAATGGTTGTAAGTAGCAGCATCAAGTTTACAGATGATCCTTACTGGTGCATAAAATGTCTCCAAAGTGCTTCCTTGAAAGTGTGAATAGCGCTTAACCCCCTGATATTTTCGGGAAGGAGGTTCCACTCACGGCAGGCAATTACTGTGAATGATTTATCATAGATGGCAGTTCTGTGGGTAGGTAAAGCAAGGATGGAATTATTAGTGGATCTGGTGTTAAGACTGTGATAAGAGGATAAGTATTTGAAATATGAAGTAAGGTAAAATGGTTGTGAAGAATGAAGGATTTTATGGAGATGGCATAGGGAATGCACAGTGCGACGGATCTCTAGTCGGGGCCAAGATAGATGGTTATATGAAGGAGTTACGTGGTCATAGTACCGTAGGTTACAGACGTATCTCACACAAGCATTTTGACCACGTTGTAATCTGCTCAATAACTTGCCTCGAGCGTCTCTATAAATCGCGTCACAATAGTCGAAATGAGGGAAAACCAGACTTTCTACCAACATTTTTTTTAGTTTTTCAGGAAATAAGTATTTATACCCGCGCAGCATGTGCAATGCAGAGAATATTTTCTGGGTGATGTTCGTGATATGCGTTTTCCATGACATGTCATCATCGAAAGTAATGCCTAGGACTTTTACTGATGACGTGAATGGTATGTTAGTATTACACAACCTTATAGATGGAATCTCTGGTCGATTGACCTTCGTGAGTAGTTTTGGGTATCCAAGGATGATGGCTTGCGTTTTAGCTGGGTTTAACCTAAGCCCACATCTCAAAGACCAAGAAGAAAATGATGTTAGATCCTGATTGATTTTGTCTATGGCCGAAAGTATTAGATTTGGAGATGTATGGAGGTACATTTGTACATCATCAGCATAAATATGGTATTTGCAATGCGTTAGGTTTTGGGAGACATCATTAATGTAAATAGAAAAAAGAAGGGGTCCTAACACTGACCCTTGGGGCACACCACACTGCACAGACCGCCAAGTTGATTTGTTTATTCTATCTGTAACACACTGCCGACGGCCATGCAGGTAGGAATGCAACCAAAGGAGGGCGCTGTCCGAGAAATGGAGGGAATACAATTTCGAGAGCAAAATGTCAATGTCAACAGAGTCAAAAGCTTTGCTCAAATCTAGGAGTATTAAAACTGTCACTTCCTTGTTGTCCATAGCTTCTCGGATATCTCCTGTGACCTTCAGTAGTGCCGTTGTAGTACTGTGTGCTTGACGAAAACCAGATTGTAGTGGGTCAAATAAGTTGTAAGTCGTCATGTAGTCTGTTATTTGTCTATGAGCGATGAACTCTAGCGCTTTGGATAAAGCAGAAAGTATGCAGATGGCTCTGTAGTCAGATGGTTCAGAAGGGGAAGCTACTTTTTTTAGAGGACGTATAATGCCCGCTTTCCATATTTCGGGAAATGTGCTGTCTACAAGGGAAGAGTTAAATATGTTAATTAGTGCAGGTAATATCACATCCAGAATAATTTTTATCATCTCTATTCCTATCCTGTCATTTCCTTTTGCCGTTGATATTATCCGATTTATAGCAAACCTGACTTGTGAGTGGGTTGCTGGACGGAAGTAGAAGTTTTCTCTATCTGTTCGCGTCTTTGCATAATTCCCGTCTAGAACTTCCTGTTTCAGCGCTGCATTTAATGTGCAGTTAGATGAAAAATGATCGTTCAGTTTTTCCAAGGGTATATTTATTTAGTCATCGTCTCGTCCTTTGGTAATTCCAAAGCTCTTTATGGATTTCCACAACACAGCTGTTGAAACATTTGGTTGAATTAAACTGTGGGCGTGTCGTAGTTTCGCATTTCTAATCTGTTGGGTCGTAGCGTTTCTCAGTCTCTTATAGTTCAGTAGATTGTCAGGAGTGCAATGTTTCTTAACTCGTCTATAAGTAGCATCGCGTTCAGCCATTAGTGCTCTAATCTCATCTGAGAGCCAGGGAGCTGGCTTCCGCGTAACTCGAGCCTTCTTTTCAGGGGCGTGTCTATCATACAGTTCAGTCATATGTTGATTGAAGAGAGTTACTTTGTCATTTATGTCTTTAAGTTTAAATATGTCATGCCATGGCACTGCAACTGCGTCTTGTAAAAGTTTAATCTTATCAATTCTTCGTAGATCTCTATATGAAATTATTTTCGATTTGAACTTGGGACTTTTAATAGAATAGGCCATAAATATAGCATCATGTCGCGATATACCCGGGACACTAATTTGACCGTGATGAAGAACTAATTCAGGTTGGTTAGTGGCAATGAGATCAATTAAGGTGTGTGATGTGTCTGTGTGATGTGTAGCGTTGAGAGGGAGAAACGTTAAATTGCAAGCTTTAAATGATGTTAAAAGTTGGGTTGTCTGAGAAGAGTTAGGTTCAAGAAGGTTTATGTTAAAGTCGCCCATTATAATTATATTTGAGTAATCAGTGACTAAATCTTGTATTTGAGTCTCTAGATCGCATAAAAAACCCGCTTTCGGTGGCTTATATACTACACCCAGAAGACATTTAACTTCACTCACAGTTATTTCCAGGAACATGAACTCAGGTTTTCGCTCGTACGGACCTGGAGACCTACAGATTATTTTAGGGCGTAAGCTGGTCATAACATACGCAGCGGTACCCCCGGAGGGCTTATTTAATCTGTCGGATCTAAGAAATGTATAACCCGCCAGCTGCAGTCTTTCTATTGCGTGATGTGGTTTTAACCAAGATTCAGAGATTAATATTGCGTGGAAACTGGGAGGCATAAATAGGGCTTTTATTTCGTCCATTCGTGCCTCCGCAAGGGGGCTTTGAGCGTTTATATGGCAAATTTTTAAAGCATTACTGTACGGAGAAAGCTGGTGGTTAATGATGTCCCTTGTCGACTGGGAATGGCAAGAAAGCTCAGATGACAATAGGTGTATGTTGCCTGCACAGCTGGTTCCAGCGACATTGGGGGAGGGTGGAGTAAGTGAAAGGTTTTGAGGAATGTTTGCAAGGAAGAGGGGAGCCTGTTCGTTTGTCTCAAGTTCGTTATCAGGGGGACTGTAAATTACGTTGTTCTCCGTTATGTTGGAGATGAATATGACAATAATGGGAATGAAATGGAAATAACAATTTACAGCGATCAATACGATAATGGAAATGTGTCAATAATGTAAGTGGAAATAAACACGACAAAAATAAGGCACTGAACCCAGTCTACCGCTACTAACACCAATCTACCACTACGGCAAGCAAAAGTAAGCTATATTACTAATTACGTTCTAATAGAGAGTTAAAGTTAAAAATTACGGTATACTACAAGGTTAACTCTAAAATTAAACTACAATAGAAAGTAACAAAATGTTGTGATCATTTCTCCCGCATATCACTTTAGTTCATTTAGCTGTTCCATAGTGCACACTTTAAACTTATTTGATCCTATTTTTATATTGATTACTCCATCAATGCTCCATACCTGGCGTACTCCGAACCTCGAAATTGCCTCCTTGAGGACTGCGAGTCTTGTTGCAGTCAGATCCTCTCTTATTGTGACCGCCGTTCCCTTAAGGCCTCTTTTCTTGTGGAAGATTTCACTCCGCTTACGGTAGGAAACGAATTTCACTATCAGAGGTCGTGGCTTCGCACCCAGTCGTCTTCCAATGCGATGGCTCCTGTCAATGTCCCGAAGGTCAAGGTCGACACCAAGATCTCTTGCGATGCTTATTGCGATGACATCGGGACCTTCTCCTTCCTTTTCCGGAATGCCGAAAATACGAATACTTTGCCGGCGCTGGTATTGCTCCAGTTCATCTTGCTTGTTTTTAAAGTCGCTTTTAATTTTTACAAGTTCCTTGTCCTTAGCCTGAAGCTGATCTTGTAATAGTTTGACACTTTCCTTGTATTCCGCTCTTAGTTCCTGGAGCTGCAACATTAGGGGCTGTAACTGTTCGGCTACGGCTACGGCTACGGCCTGCTTAACGAGTTCTAGTATGCTGGCGCCATGCGGCGGGCTGGCTTGGGGAAGCTTCTTAGGAACCATTATAACAACTTAGTAGTATAACACTGATAGTTTACTGTAGTTAGCTGCACACGTTGAACTTCAGCACGAATGTAATAACGTCTTTATCACTTCAAGCACGTTGAACTTCAGCACGAATGTAATTCTTTATCACTTCAAGCACTATATCACCTGCAATTTACAATTTTTGCGAGAGAAAGTTTGCGCGCGACTAGCAGCTAGCGGCCATCTTCATTCCTGACGACGAATATACAAATTTAAATAGAGTTGTACACTTACAGTTAGGTTACCGCAGTAGTAGAGAAGTTCAAACATGGCCTAGCCATGTTGCCTTACCAGACGAAGATAATATTTTAAGCAACACAACTAATCTCACATACGAGGATGAACGAAAAAATCTTCTGAGGGTTTTGGAGCACAACCCTCCTTTTTAGTGCTACTATCCGTAATCCATGCCACTACTCCAGTCCATGGCGCGGCGATAAATACACAAGCGTCTGCTCTCCATCATGGGACCTCAGCGAGTGCAACACTACGCTTCGCTTCCTCCCCGGGGTCGAGAGTTCCAAGAAGGCCGACTCATGCGTTGATTGGCCAGAGCAAAACGGAGGGGGAAGCCGCCGATAGTTAGCACTACTGCCGTAGGGTAGCAGTAGCAACCTGAGTTTACATAAGCTCGAAGAATAAAACATAACTTGGCGAAGCATAAGAGATAATCGTGAGAATTGTATTATACTGACACAAATTTCTACGGCGTAACAGCCAATGCGAAAACGTAAATGGAGAGGAGACAAATACGAAACCTCGGTTTCAGGTTCTAGAATAAAAAAGAAAATTAAACAAACGTTTTAAAATACATCCTCTTTATTAATCCATGAATTGAGTGTGTTATTAAAACCAAGCCATTCGACGTACAGTTTATTACCGCGCCAACGAATAACACGTTCTATTAAAAAGTGATTAGGATGTTTAACTTTCTGAAGCTCTTTTACGTAGAATCCTCCCTTACAGGCTTTCATGAAAGAACGTTAAGTAAATTTCAGTAGTATAAGTGGACAGTTCTAAAGCGGCCGCTACCACAGGCTCTTCGGCCGCCTTCGCCTCCACATGCTCTCGGGAGAGTTCTGCACCTCATTGACTGCGCTTCCGCCGCCTCCACTTCCCCGCGCTCTCGGGAGAGGCCCCCTCCGCATTGACTGCGCTGGCTAAGACTGCATGCTTAACCTCACATCCGCCATCTTGAATGGACTTAACCTTACTCTTGACGCGTAAGAGAGCAAGCCTAACCTCATGGAGGGGCCTATCCACATCTTTACGACGATAGCCCTTCCTGGCGCCTAAGAGAGCGAGCTTAACCTCACATCCACCATCTTGAAGGGCTTAACCTAACTCTTGACGTGTAAGAGAGCAAGCCTAACCTCATGGATGGGACTAACCTCAGTTTTAGGGCCGGAAGTCCTCCCCGACGCCTAGGAGAGCGAGCTTAACCTCATATCCGCGATCTTGGTGGGGCTTAACCTTACTTTTTATGCGCAACACAGCATGCCTAACCTCATGGAGGGTCCTAACCTCAGTTTTAAGGCCGGATGCCCTTCCCGGCGCCAATTGCACAAGATGAGGCTATACATAGCACTTATGAGACGGCTTAAGGGCGCTTGCGCAAGATGATGGCTATCTAATTGCACAAGATGGCTGCTATACATAGGCTCTTATGAGACTCCCTAGGGATGCTTGCACAAGATGGCGGCTATCTAATTCTACAAGATGGGGCTATACAAAGCTTCTTATGAGATCAACTGACTGGGAAGAAGCCACATATAATGCCACCAACGAAGTTATTCCAACAGAAGATAAAAAATTCCATCACAACATCACCCAATCCCCACTCTGTAAAAATGTCTGGAGGTGGACACACAGAGGCATGAACTTACTACCTATAGAAGTGTCAAACTTGTCTGGAAATGGTTTTGTTCTGTGCTACGACAGATGAGAGGATCAGCTAATCATAATGCAGCTTACAGAGCAGCTTTGGAGCTCGATTTCTGTACGCAGCACTTGAAATTTGCGCTAACCTGGCTTGTCATGGGGTATCTTTATTATGTCCAGAAAAACGAACAGTGTTCCCTGAACACGTTCATCCGACTTCTAAAAGATGCCAAACCACAATTACTGAAACGTGTGCCACCGAGAGAGAAACATCACGTTAAGGAACTCGAGTGTGTTTCATTATAACAGTGAAATGGTCGTGCAGTGTTTTTCATGCAATGTGTTTTGTGCCAGTGGTTTTTTCTTCATTTTCTTCTTTCTCAGTTGAAATGACTATTCTCTAGAACAATAAGATACGAGAGAAAATGTAATATTTTTTTCAAGTACGGAAGGACTTGTGACAAGTGAACATTATCGTATAATAAGAGATTGAGTGCTTAGTGCTTTGCTTGTTGTATTCCTTTTGTATGTTTATACTGTACCTTTATATTTGGGAGATATAAAATAATTACAAAAAGGAAGGTAAATGAACGAGTGCTGGGGCTCCAAAGTTACCGAGCTCTCGATGCGATATATATCGATTACTACAATGTAACGATTACAATTTTAATTTCAGAACTGAATTACGAGTAAAAATCTTTACATGTAATTAAATAACTTGCCATTCTTGGAAGTGAGCTCTTCATAAACGTAGTGTTCGTGCTCCTTACAAAGAATGGACGACAGAGCGCGCATGTAAAATAAAAGAGAGAATAGAATGCAATATTCCTCACAGGATGAAATGATCCCTTGTAACCCTTGCAAGTGTTTAGAAGTTGCGTGATATCTTATGGAACTAGTGTCGGGGTATCTTAAAAGACACCAGCGCTGTTATAAGTTATAAGTAAACAAACGATATTGAATGTTCACAGGTCGCGTCTTGGAGCAGTGAAGTTATGTCTACAGAAAATACGGAATTCACTGTGCGTCAGAAGAGACGAAAGTGATATCGGACAGGGAGAGTGGAAACATAATATGACCAAGCTCGTGACTCCACGGGTGCCATTCTGCTCTAAAACCCCTTGGCATGGCTGTAATACTAATCTCATCCTTTTTAAAAGTAGAAAAAACAACAAGACCGAACAGTATCACTTTGACCGCGGTCGTAAGAAGGGTCTTAAAGGGCGCCTAACTCTATGTGTCCACCAAGTTATCGGATTAGTGATGCGACATGTTGAACTGATACGGGACAGTTGTACAACAAATCACATAATCCTAAGTAGGAGAAGGAAGAGGTAGCCTCTGATTGACTCTCTGCTCGGTTACCACGGATCTCGTAGCTGAGTCTGACACACTAACCAGTTATTTGTGTGAGCCTCCTAACTTTCGTCTTCACCGTTCGACCTTCCTTGGTCTACTCATACTCTGACGCTATTAGGTTTGTGTCTTCCCTACCTTTTCTCGATAGGTTCACTCTCCTCTGATTGGTGTTAAGAGAGGAAGGGTGTCATCAGTTCTGTAATAATCTGTCCCCGATCCCCTGGTGCTCTGCCATGAGCATAACTATCTCTTCCTCTCGGTCAATTACTTGACTGATACTGAAAATCTTGTGCTCTCAGCCCACTCACTGCCTGTGACTGATCAACGAAATATCGTCCCTCCATCTCCTTTGCTCATGGATTGGTGTTCGCTAGAGGACCTCTTTTCAAATTGCTAATATTAAGTTCATGATCCGAGCGAGTATTTCCATTATTCGTGTCAGAAGTGCTTACAATCCAGTAACATAACACGAAAATAAACTATGTGGACCATTACGTGATGTAAAAGTCGTTCATTATCTAAGTGGTTAAAACAAGCAATTGTCGTACCTGCTCAATGTCCGTTGTGCTATGAATATCTTGTTATTGTTTTCATTGTGATGTATGGCTGCTACTTTGAAGAGATGTGCAGCTCGTATGGTAGAAATCTACCAGAGTTACAGTTTATGCAACTTTTGTTACATGAATATGTATGTATACTGGGTATTCAGCCCGAAGCTCCGCCAACAGCTGTCATAAACAGCCTAGGCATCACTGAAGAGGCGTACTAGGGAAATGAGGTTGGAGATAGTTTCCCGTTGTTTTCGTCACCGAGCCAGCAGTTGCTATTGCATAACAGTATGCCAATCCAATGAAATGTATGCACCAAACGACCCTATGAGCTATATTTTCATACCATTCATAACAGGGACTGACTGCACAAGAATTGTTATTACTAGCATCACTCATACCTCTGTCACTTTCATGTTGTCAAAACCAAGGATGAGACTAAGACAGGTCAATGAAAGTAACAAATTTGATATAGCCCATACCAGAAGACATAGTGCACTGTAAACACTACATCTTGCCAGCAAAGGTATACATGAATCTATCTGGAGATACCTGATAGTTCCCATTCCTCTCACGATGAAAACAGATCCAGACACTATTCTTATGTACTGTACTTTCTCATTACAGATACCGGTACCGTAATGTGAGCTACTGTAAGAAGTACAATCACACCCGTGGTGTGGAACTGCTTATTACCAACGCCTTTCTTATGACCACCCTGAGGATATTTTCTAAAATACATGTTTGTTTCTGTAACAGCTAAACGTGTAAAGTTAAAACTTCGTTCATTGTCAAATTACGACGAATAAAATGCAGTTATAGTGTCTGTGAACACCTGTTTTGCCCGTTAGGCGCGCGTATTAAAGCACCTAACACTTGGATATAACTCATGGGTCGTCCGAGAGAGGCAGAAATATCCTAAAAATACACCAGTCACCTGTCTTCACAGAATTGAGACTCACACTTACTGTAAGACATCCATTAAACGGGGGCACCATAGCTGAGGTTGCCAACACGTCCTTGATTCTCCTGGATGGGTGTGGGTTCTAGAAACGTCAGAAAATAAATTTCATTTTCTGGAGTGCTACATGACCAAGAGGTACACTCAGTCTGCTCCAGAAATGAGTACCAGGTTAATTCGTGGGCCCAAAGTGATTTCGTTCTTCCTCGTGGCTGTGCTGAGGAAAGCACCTTGCGTTTTATGTACCTGGAGCCAAATTTCTGTCACTGGTGATGGAGGGCATTTATACTCGTATCTCAACGAACAGGAAACATCTAAAACCACTTGGATTCTCATTCCAAGAGAAATGAGGTGTTGTCTCAACTAAAATTAATATACAATTGCTTTAACACATTACGCAAATGCAGAAAAGTAGTATAATGAGAGAGTTCTGCCGCCTCCTCCCGCGGGAAATTTGAATTCTGGCGGAAAATTTGAATTTTTGGCGGGAAATTTGAATTTTGGCGCGAGATTTGAATTTGTAAACAAAGCCACGTGATTTTGGACAGCTGTCATCGACAACAACGCATCGCTAACCTCACTGCTGCCATCTTGACGGGCCTAAACCTCAGTAGCGCCAACTTAACCTAACTAGCGCGAGGTAAACAAAGCCACGTGTTTTTTGACAGCCACGTGCTTTTTGACAAACAACAACGCATCGCTAACCTCTGTACTGCCATCTTGACGGGCCTAAACCTCAGTAGTACCAACGTAACCTAACTAGCGCGAGGTAAACAAAACCACGTGTTTTTTGACAGCCACGTGCTTTTTGACAGACAACAACGCATCGCTAACCTCAGTACTGCCATCTTGACGGGCCTAAACCTCAGTAGTACCAACTTAACCTAACTAGCGCGTGGTAAACAAAGCCACGTGCTTTTTGACAGCTGTCATCCGCCATCTTTAAACCACAGAGCACTGTGCTGCCCTCTTTATCGTAGTAGATGTAAATTCATCACCTGTCATCGGCAGTGCTGCCATCTTGACGGGCCTAAACCTTAGTGCTACCAACGTAACCTCACTAGAGTGAGATAAAAAAATCCACGTGCTTTTTTGACAGCTGTCATCCGCCATCTTTAAACCACAGAGCACAGTGCTGCCCTCTTTATCACAGTAGCTGCAAATTCGTCACCTGTCATCCGCAGTGCTGCCATCTTAACGGGCCTAAACCTTAGTGCTACCAACTTAACCTCACTAGCGCGAGATTAGAATCGGTAAACAAATCCACGTGCTTTTTGACAGCTGTCATCCACCATCTTTAATCTATAGAGCACAGTGGTGCCCTCTTTACCTACTTACCTTTGAAATGTGGTGGCGGATAATTTGAAAAATGCTTTTTGACAGCAGCCATCTTTAATCTAGAGAGTACCGGGCGAGTTGGCCGTGCGCGTAGAGGCGCGCGGCCGTGAGCTTGCATCCGGGAGATAGTAGGTTCGAATCCCACTATCGGCAGCCCTGAAGATGGTTTTCCGTGGTTTCCCATTTTCACACCAGGCAAATGCTGGGGCTGTACCTTAATTAAGGCCACGGCCGCTTCCTTCCAACTCCTAGGCCTTTCCCATCCCATCGTCGCCATAAGACCTATCTGTGTCGGTGCGACGTAAAGCCCATAGCAAAAAAAAAAATCTAGAGAGCACCGTGCTGCCCTCTTTAGCTAGATACCTGTGGTGGCAGGCAATTCCACATGACAGCAGCCATCTTTAATCAAGCGAGCACCGTGCTGCCCTCTATGTGGTGGCGGCAATTTGAAAAATCCTACATGCTCTTGTTTGGAAACAAACTCACGCGCTTTTTTGATAGCCGTCATCCGCCATCTTTAATCAACAGAGCACAGTGCTGCCATCTTTAGCTAGATACCTTTGAAATGTGGTGGCGGCAAATTCCACGTGCTCTTGTTTGGAAACAAAGCTATGTGCTTTTTTGACAGCTGACATCCGCCATCTTTAATCTATAGAGCACAGTGCTGCCCTCTTTAGCTACTTACCTTTGAAATGTGGTACGTCACAGCTGTCATCCACAGTGCTGCCATCTTAACGGGCCTAAACCTTAGTGCTACCAACTTAACCTTACTAGCGCGAGATTTGAATCGGTAAACAAATCCACGTGCTTTTTTGACAGCTGTCATCCACCATCTATAATCCATAGAGCACAGTGGTGCCCTCTTCAGCTACTTACCTTTGAAATGTGGTGGCGGATAATTTGAAAAATAGCTGCCTCTGTGGATCAGCGGTTGAGTGTCGGCCTCCGGATCCCAAGATAGCGGGTTCAAACCCGGCAGAGGTAGTCGGATTTTTGAAGGGCGGAAAAAGTCCATTCGACACTCCATGTCGTACGATGTCGGCATGTAAAAGATCTCTGGTGACACATTTGGTGTTTACCCGACAAAATTCATTAAATCTCAGCCATAGACGCCCAAGAGAGTTTCGGTTTACTCGGTCTGCCATCTAGTGGGGGCCTAGAGTAAAACGGAACGTCGAAATTGACGAGCAGACAGCCAGATGGCGTCAAATTGAAATGTCTGCACACGGTAGCTGAGGCCATACGATTATTATTATTATTATTATTTGAAAAATGCTTTTTGATAGCAGCCATCTTTAATCCAGAGAGCACCGTGCTGCCCTCTTTAGCTAGATACCTGTGGTGGCAGGCAATTCCACGTGACAGCAGCCATCTTTAATCAAGAGGGCACCGTGCTGCCCTCTTTGTGGCAGTGGCAAATTCCACGTGCTTTACAAACTCACGTGCTTTTTTCTGACAGCTGTCATCCACCATCTTGCATCACAAACCTCAGTGCTGCGCTTTTTAGCTAGTTACCTTTGAAATTTGGTGACGGCAATTTGAAAAATTCTATGTGCTCTTGTTTGGAAACAAAGCCACGTGATTTTGACAGCTGTCATCCACCATCTTTAATCAATAGAGCACTGTGCTGCTATCATGCGGGCAATTTCGTCAGCTCTCAACCGCCATCTTTAATCTACAGAGCACCGTGCTGTAATCTATGTAGTAGCGGGCAATTTGAAAAGTTCTGTTAGCTGTCATTCGCCATCTTTAATCAAGAGAGCACCGTGCTGTCATCTTTAGCTAGATACCTGTGGTGGCGGAAAATTCTATGTGCTCTTGTTTAGTAAACAAAGCCACGTTCTTTTTTTTGACAGCTGTCATCCACCATCTTTAATCAATAGAGCACTGTGCTGCTATCATGCGGGCAATTTCGTCAGCTGTCATCCGCCATCTTTAATCTACAGAGCACCGTGCTGCTCTCTGTACTAGCGGGCAATTTGAAAAGTTCTGTTAGCTGTCATCCGCCATCTTTAATCAAGAGAGCACCGTGCTGCCATCTTTAGTTAGATACCTTTGAAATGTGGTGGCGGCAAATTGAAAAATTCCACGTGCTCTTGTTTAGTAAACAAACTCACGCGTTTTTGTCAGCTGTCATTCGCCATCTTTAATCTATAGAGCTCAGTGCTACACTCTTTAGGTACATACCTTTGAAATATGGTGGTGGATAATATAAAAAGAAAAATTCTACATCAGCCATCTCTCGACGCTAATTGCATAAGATGGTGGCTATACATGACTCCTTAAATGTGCTTATGCAAGATGGCCGCTATACATAGGTTCTTATGAGATGCCCTTGTGATGCTTGCGCAAGATGGCGGTTATACAAGGCTCCTTATGAGACGCCCTAGAGATGCTTGCGCAAGATGGCGGTTGCTCTTATGAGGCGGCTTAAGGATCCTTGCACAAGATGGCTAGAGATGCCCTAAGGATGCTTGCGCAAGATGGCGGACGCAAGATGGCGGCTATACACGACTTCTTATGAGACGCCTTAAGGGTGCTTGCGCAAGATGGCTGTTGCTCTTATGAAGAAAGCTAGCATAGAGGCTAACGTGTCGTGCTAGTTCGATTCATTAAATTTGGGGCTTAAATGCATAATGTTAAATATCTCGAAAACGGTGCATCGTAGAGCAAAACGGACAAAATGTTTCTACCCAATAGCTCGGTTCGCAGTATGGGGGACAAGGAAAACATAGTCTAATGATGAGATCAACGGTTCGGTTCTAACTTAGACCCTTTGGCATTAGCTCTGTTTCAGCTCGTAATGAAGCAAGTCTTCGTTACATGATCAGGTCTAGCTATGGTAGAGAGTATAACGTACCGTGCAGGTTCGATTCATTACATTTGGCGCTTAAATGCAAAATGTTCAATATCTCGAAAACGGACAAAATTTTTCTACCTGATACCTAGGTTTGCAGTATCAGGAACATGATAGCATAAGGAAAACATAGTCTAATGATGAGATCGACGGTTCGATTCCTACTTAGGCCCTTTGGCATTGGCAGCTATCTATTTCTACAAGATGGCGGCTATACATAGCTTCTTATGAGACAGCTTAAGAGCGCTTGCACAAGATGACTGCTGCTCTTATGAGACGCCCTAGGGGTGCTTGCGGGAGGTAGCAGCGACAAGACGATTACTATACACAGCTGCTTATGATACGGCCTAGAGGTGCTTACACAAGATGGTGGCTGCTCTGATGACTAAAGCTAGCTTTGCATCGTGCAGGTATTTTTACAGCACTAAACCTCATACCTTTGAAATGTGGTGGCGGGTAATTTGAAAAATTCGACGTGCTTTTTCATAAGCTGTTAAGGCCTCCTCTTATGTCAAGGCATAGCTCTATCGAACAAGTTTAAACCTGCATCGGAATAGCTAGAGTAAGCACGTGCTGCAGTGATGACGTCATTAAGCATGTTTAGACTTGCAAATCACAGAAGAAACGTAACAAGGCTGGAATCGAAAACTGCACTCTATGCCGTGATCTATGTGATCGGAACATTGATTGAAGTGTTTAGAACACTCAATAAGTAGAGCCGAACACTGTACTCGATACAACATGTGTTTAGAACATGTCAGGGGATACCTTTGTTCTAAGAAGATTAGATTACCGCACATTCCTTCTAGGGCTAATAGGCTAAAGGGCTAATGGGCTAAGGGGCTAATGGGCTAAAGGGCTAAAGGGCTAAAGGAGCAACAACCTCATCGATCGCTATCAGCAAGAACGCTTTTACTTTGTTAAGTGTAGAAAAATAATCTTTATTTGTAAATGGTTTCATGTTCAGAACAAGGAATGGAACCTAGCGGTTACGTCTTACCTAATAAAATCCCCGAGGTGCGATGAGTTACGTTTTTCGAACTAGTGTTTGGAACACTGAACTTTTCAAGTTGATAGCAGAGAGTTTAGCAATGTTCTGTTGTTGGATTATAAATTCCGCGCTACAACATGCATAAGGTGGCAGCCTTGAGGTTTACCGCCGTAAAGATGACAAGAGTGAGGTTAGCAATGTTTCGTTGTTGGATTTTAAATTCCGCGCTATAACATGCATAAAGTGGCAGCCTTGAAGTTTACCGCCGTAAAGATGGCAGCAGTGAGGTTAGCGACGCTCTATTGTCCTTCAAAGTGAGGTTAGAGTTCGTCAAGAAGACAGCTGTCAAAAAAGCACGTGGCTATGTTTACCAAACAATAGCACGTGGTCGTGACGTCACGGTCACGTAGTATGTTGCCTCAGCATGCAAAGTTCAATGTCTACACCTACGTAGTAAACATTCTGCTACGTTCACAAGATTTTTTACATATAACTATTCTTTATGCTTTAAGTTCATGTACATAGGCTATGCTAAGATAGCAGCACAAACACATGCGAACTTTGTACATTCTAATGGAATAAGTTTAGTACTGTGTGCATCATGGATACATGATGTGTGCACGCATTTAAACTTGACTATACGTAATGCTGCTTCTTTGTTTACAAGATTTTTATACATTGCTATACTTTATGCTTTATGTTCGTGCACACACAAGCGATAGTCGTACGCTCTGGCAGGAGAAGTTTAGTACGATATTCGATACATACATTATCGATAGGTGATGTGTACACGCTTTAGAACATAGCTCTTCTTTATGCTTTAAGTTCGTGCACATGGGTTGGGGATACACAAAACCGATTGCTACATGCTCTAGCGGAAGAAGTCTAGTACGATAGTCGTTTCATGCAAAATCATTAGGTAATGTGTACACGCTTTGAAACAAGGCTATTCTTTGTACTTTAAGTTCTTGCGTCTTAGTTATGCTAAGATAGCAGCACAATCTACCTGAAGAAGTTTTGTTTGAGAGTCGATACATGCAAAAACGATAGTTGATGCGTACACGCTTTGAAACATGACTATTCATTGTACTTTAAGTTCATGGGTATAGGTTATGCTAAGATAGCAGCACAATCTAGCGGAAGAAATTTAGTACGATATTTGATGCCTGCAAAATCAATAAGTAATGTGTACACACTTTGAAACATGGCTATTCTTCGTACTTTAAGTTCATATGTATAAATTATGCTAAGATAGCAGCACAATCTAGCGGAAGAAGTTTAGTACGATATTTGTTGCATGCAAAATCGATAGGTGATGTGTACACACTTTGAAACATGGCTATTCTTTTTACTTTAAGGTCATGCGTATAGGTTATGCTAAGATAGCAGCACAATCTAGCGGAAGGAGTTTAGTACGAGAGTCAATGCATGCAAAATCGATAGGTAATGTACATGCTTTGGAACATGGCTTTTCTTTGTACTTTTAAGTTCATGTGTAGAAGTTATGCTAAGATACCAGCACAATCTAGCGGAAGAAGTTCAGTACGAGATTCGATGAATGTAAAATCAATAAGTAATGTGTACACGCTTTGAAACATGGCTATTCTTTGTACTTTAAGTTCATATGTATAAGTTATGCTAAGATAGCAGCACAACCTAGCGGAAGAAGTTTAGTACGATATTTGTTGCATGCAAAGTCGATAGGTAATGTGTACACGCTTTGAAACATAGCTATTCTTTGTACCTTAAGGTCATGCATATAGGTTATGCTAAGATAGCAGCACAATCTAGCGGAAGAAGTTTAGTACGAGAGTCGATGCTTGCAAAATCGCTAGGTAATCTGTACACGCTTTGATACATACCTATTCTTTGTACTTTAAGTTCATGCGTCTTAGTTATGCTAAGATAGCAGCACAATCTACCTGCAGAAGTTTAGTACGAGAGTCGATACATGCAAATTCGATATTTGATGTGTACACGCTTTGGAACATGACTATTCATTGTACTTTAAGTTCATTGGTATAGGTTATGCTAAGATAGCAGCACAATCTAGCGGAATAAATTTAGTACGAGATTCGATGAATGCAAAATCAATAAGTAATGTGTACACGCTTTGAACATGGCTATTCTTTGTACTTTAAGTTCATGTGTATAAGTTATGCTAAGATAGCAGCACAACCTAGCGGAAGAAGTTTGGTACGATATTTGTTGCATGCAAAGTCGATAGGTAATGTGTACACGCTTTGAAACATGGCTATTCATTGTACTTTAAGGTCACGCGTATAGGTTATGCTAAGATAGCAGCACAATCTAGCGGAAGAAGTTTAGTACGAGAGTCGATGCATGCAAAAACGATAGGTAATGTGTACACGCTTTAAAACATGGCTATTCATTGTACTTTAATTTTATGGTTATAGGTTATGCTAAGATAGAAGCACGATCTAGCGGATGAAGTTTAGTTCGATGGTCGATGCATGTAAAATCGATAGATGATATGTACACGCTTTGAAACATGGCTGTTCATTGTACTTTAATTTTATGGGTATAGGTTATGCTAAGATAGAAGCACTATCTAGCGGATGAAGTTTAGTACGATGGTCGATGCATGTAAAATCGATAGGTGATGTGTACACGCTTTGAAACATGGCAATTCATACTGCTGCTATGTTCCCAAGACTTTTAAGCATAGCTAATCCTAATGCTGCTCTTAACGACGTCGACCTAAGGATTGATTACGTGACCGTGACGTCACGACCACGTGCTCTTGTTTGGTAAACATAGCCACGTGCTTTTTTGACAGCTGTCTTCTTGACGAACTCTAACCTCACTTTGAAGGACAATAGAGCGTCGCTAACCTCACTGCTGCCATCTTTACGGCGGTAAACCTCAAGGCTGCCACTTTATGCATGTTATAGCGCGGAATTTAAAATCCAACAACGGAACATTGCTAACCTCACTCTTGTCATCTTTACGGCGGTAAACCTCAAGGCTGCCACCTTATGCATGTTGTAGCGCGGAATTTATAATCCAACAACAGAACATTGCTAAACTCTCTGCTATCATCTTGAAAAGTTCAGTGTTCCAAACACTAGTTCGAAAAACGTAACTCATCGCACCTCGGGGATTTTATTAGGTAAGACGTAACCGCTAGGTTCCATTCCTTGTTCTGAACATGAAACCATCTACAAATAAAGATTATTTTTCTACACTTAACAAAGTACAAGCGTTCTTGCTGATTGCGGTCGATGAGGTTGTTGCTCCTTTAGCCCTTTAGCCCATTAGCCCTTTAGCCCATTAGCCCTTTAGCCTATTAGCCCTAGAAGGAATGTGCGGTAATCTAATCTTCTTAGAACAAAGGTATCCCCTGACATGTTCTAAACACATGTTGTATCGAGTACAATGTTCGGTTCTACTTATTGAGTGATCTAAACACTTCAATCAATGTTCCGATCACATAGATCACGGCATAGAGTGCAGTTTTCGATTCCAGCCTTGTTACGTTTCTTCTGTGATTTGCAAGTCTAAACATGCTTAATGACGTCATCACTGCAGCACGTGCTTACTCTAGCTATTCCGATGCAGGTTTAAACTTGTTCGATAGAGCTATGCCTTGACATAAGAGGAGGCCTTAACAGCTTATGAAAAAGCACGTCGAATTTTTCAAATTACCCGCCACCACATTTCAAAGGTATGAGGTTTAGTGCTGTAAAAATACCTGCACGATGCAAAGCTAGCTTTAGTCATCAGAGCAGCCACCATCTTGTGTAAGCACCTCTAGGCCGTATCATAAGCAGCTGTGTATAGTCATCGTCTTGTCGCTGCTACCTCCCGCAAGCACCCCTAGGGTGTCTCATAAGAGCAGCAGTCATCTTGTGCAAGCGCTCTTAAGCTGTCTCATAAGAAGCTATGTATAGCCGCCATCTTGTAGAAATAGATAGCTGCCAATGCCAAAGGGCCTAAGTAGGAATCGAACCGTCGATCTCATCATTAGACTATGTTTTTCTTATGCTATCATGTTCCTGATACTGCAAACCTAGGTATCAGGTAGAAAAATTTTGTCCGTTTTCGAGATATTGAACATTTTGCATTTCAGCCCCAAATGTAATGAATCGAACCTGCACGGTACGTTATACTCTCTACCATAGCTAGACCTGATCATGTTACGAAGACTTGCTTCATTACGAGCTGAAACAGAGCTAATGCCAAAGGGCCTAAGTTAGAACCGAACCGTTGATCTCATCATTAGACTATGTTTTTCTTGTTCCCCATACTGCGAACCGAGGTATTGGGTAGAAAAATTTTGTCCGTTTTGCTCTACGATGCACCGTTTTCGAGATATTTAACATTATGCATTTAAGCCCCAAATTTAATGAATCGAACTAGCACGACACGTTAGCCTCTATGCTAGCTTTCTTCATAAGAGCAACAGCCATCTTGCGCAAGCACCCTTAAGGCGTCTCGTAAGGAGTCGTGTATAGCCACCATCTTGCGTCCGCCATCTTGCGCAAGCATCCTTAGGGCATCTCTAGCCATCTTGTGCAAGGACCCTTAAGCCGCCTCATAAGAGCAACCGCCATCTTGCGCAAGCATCTCTAGGGCGTCTCATAAGGAGCCTTGTATAACCGCCATCTTGCGCAAGCATCACAAGGGCATCTCATAAGAACCTATGTACAGCGGCCATCTTGCATAAGCACCTTTAAGGAGTCATGTATAGCCACCATCTTATGCAATTAGCGTCGAGAGATGGCTGATGTAGAATTTTTCTTTTTATATTATCCACCACCATATTTCAAAGGTATGTACCTAAAGAGTGTAGCACTGAGCTCTATAGATTAAAGATGGCGGATGACAGCTGACAAAAACGCGTGAGTTTGTTTACTAAACAAGAGCACGTGGAATTTTTCAATTTGCCGCCACCACATTTCAAAGGTATCTAACTAAAGATGGCAGCACGGTGCTCTCTTGATTAAAGATGGCGGATGACAGCTAACAGAACTTTTCAAATTGCCCGCTAGTACAGAGAGCAGCACGGTGCTCTGTAGATTAAAGATGGCGGATGACAGCTGACGAAATTGCCCGCATGATAGCAGCACAGTGCTCTATTGATTAAAGATGGTGGATGACAGCTGTCAAAAAAAAGCACGTGGCTTTGTTTACTAAACAAGAGCACATAGAATTTGCCGCCACCACAGGTATCTAGCTAAAGATTGCAGCACGGTGCTCTCTTGATTAAAGATGGCGAATGACAGCTAACAGAACTTTTCAAATTGCCCGCTACTACATAGAGGACAGCACGGTGCTCTGTAGATTAAAGATGGCGGTTGAGAGCTGACGAAATTGCCCGCATGATAGCAGCACAGTGCTCTATTGATTAAAGATGGTGGATGACAGCTGTCAAAAGCACGTGGCTTTGTTTCCAAACAAGAGCACATAGAACTTTTCAAATTGCCGTCACCAAATTTCAAAGGTAACTAGCTAAAGAGCGCAGCACTGAGGTTTGTGATGCAAGATGGTGGATGACAGCTGTCAGAAAAAAGCACGTGAGTTTGTAAAGCACGTGGAATTTGCCACCGCCACAAAGAGGGCAGCATGGTGCCCTCTTGATTAAAGATGGCTGCTGTCACGTGGAATTGCCTGCCACCACAGGTATCTAGCTAAAGAGGGCAGCACGGTGCTCTCTGGATTAAAGATGGCTGCTATCAAAAAGCATTTTTCAAATTATCCGCCACCACATTTCAAAGGTAAGTAGCTAAAGAGGGCACCACTGTGCTCTACGGATTAAAGATGGTGGATGACAGCTGTCAAAAAAGCACGTGGATTTGTTTACCGATTCAAATCTCGCGCTAGTAAGGTTAAGTTGGTAGCACTAAGGTTTAGGCCGGTTAAGATGGCAGCACTGTGGATGACAGCTGTGACGTACCACATTTCAAAGGTATCTAGCTAAAGAGGGCAGCACTGTGCTCTATAGATTAAAGATGGCGGATGTCAGCTGTCAATAAAGCACATAGCTTTGTTTCCAAACAAGAGCATGTAGAATTTTTCAAATTGCCGCCACCACATAGAGGGCAGCACGGTGCTCGCTTGATTAAAGATGGCTGCTGTCATGTGGAATTGCCTGCCACCACAGGTATCTAGCTAAAGAGGGCAGCACGGTGCTCTCTAGATTAAAGATGGCTGCTGTCAAAAAGCATTTTTCAAATTATCCGCCACCACATTTCAAAGGTAAGTAGGTAAAGAGGGCACCACTGTGCTCTATAGATTAAAGATGGTGGATGACAGCTGTCAAAAAAACACGTGGATTTGTTTACCGATTCTAATCTCGCGCTAGTGAGTTGAAGTTGGTAGCACTAAGGTTTAGGCCCGTTAAGATGGCAGCACTGCGGATGACAGGTGACGAATTTGCAGCTACTGTGAAAAAGAGGGCAGCACTGTGCTCTGTGGTTTAAGGTTGGCGGATGACAGCTGTCAAAAAAGCACGTGGATTTGTTTATCTCACGCTAGTAAGGTTAAGTTGGTAGCACTAAGGTTTAGGCCCGTCAAGATGGCAGCACTGCTGATGACAGGTGATGAATTTACATCTACAACGATAAAGAGGGCAGCACAGTGCTCTGTGGTTTAAAGATGGCGGATGACAGCTGTCAAAAAGCACGTGGCTTTGTTTACCACGCGCTAGTTAGGTTAAGTTGGTACTACTGAGGTTTAGGCCCGTCAAGATGGCAGTACTGAGGGTAGCGATGCGTTGTTGTCTGTCAAAAAGCACGTGGCTGTCAAAAAACACGTGGCTTTGTTTACCTCGCGCTAGTTGGGTTAAGTTGATACTACTGATGTTTAGGCCCGTCAAGATGGCAGTACTGAGGTTAGCGATGCATTGTTGTCTGTCAAAAAGCACGTGGCTGTCAAAAAACACGTGACTTTGTTTACCTCGCGCTAGTTAGGTTAAGTTGGCGCTACTGAGGTTTAGGCCCGTCAAGATGGCAGCAGTGAGGTTAGCGATGCGTTGTTGTCGATGACAGCTGTCAAAAAGAACGTGGCTTTGTTTACAAATTCAAATCTCGCGCCAAAATTCAAATTTCCCGCCAAAAATTCAAATTTCCCGCCAGAATTCAAATTTCCCGCGGAAGGAGGCGGCAGAACTCTCCCATTATACTACTCAGAAACCCAACACTGGTGAAGTGTAATTGGTATCGTTCATTTCATAGCTCGACGATGTTTACCTTTCCATGAAACTTCCTGTAAGTTGTACGTTCCTAGCAACGGCTAGACCTGGTAACGTTACTGAGAGTTCCTTGTTCTACTGCTAGTAGTTATCAGAATGAACTGAGTATTCTCATCTCTGGAGTCTGCTTCTGTGGTGGACAGCAAAGTTCTACTGCTAGTAGTTATCAGAGCGAGTTCAGTTCTCTCATCTCTAGAGTCAGTTCCTGTTGCGCACAGCAAAGTTCTACTGCTAGTAGTTATCAGAACGAGCTTAGTTCTCTCATCTCTAGAGTCAGTTCCTGTAGCGCACAGCAAAGTACTACTGCTAGAAGTTATCAGAATGAACTGAGTATTCTCATCTCTGGAGTCTGTTTCTGTGGTGGACAGCAAAGTTCTATTGCTAGTAGTTATCAGAATGAACTGAGTATCCTCATCTCTGGAGTCTGCTTGTGTGGTGGGCAGCAAAGTTCTACTGCTAGTAGTTATCACAACGAGCTCAGTTCTCTCATCTCTAGAGTCAGTTCCTGCAGTGCACAGCAAAGTTCTACTGCTAGTAGTTATCAGAACGAACTGAGTTCTCTCTTCTCTGGAGTCAGTTCCTGTGGTGTATAGCAAAATTCTACTGCTAGTAGTTATCAGAGCGAGCTCAGTTCTCTCATCTCTAGAGTCAGTTCCTGCAGTGCACAGCAAAGCTCTACTGCAAGTAGTTATCAGAACGAGCTGAGTTATCTCATCTTTGGAGTCAGTTCCTGTGGTGTATAGCAAATTTCTACTGCTAGTAGTTATCAGAACGAGCTGAGTTCTCTCATCTTTGGAGTCAGTTCCTGTGGTGTATAGGAAAGTTCTACTGCTAGCAGTTATCAGAACGAACTGAGTTCTCTCATCTTTGGAGTCAGTTCCTGTAGGGCACAGCAAAGTTCTACTGCTAGCAGTTATCTGAACGAACTGAGTTCTCTCATCTTTGGAGTCAGTTCCTGTAGGGCACAGCAAAGTTCTACTGCTAGTAGTTATCTGAACGAACTGAGTTCTCTCATCTTTGGGGTCAGTTCCTGTGGTGCACAGCAAAGTTCTACTGCTAGCAGCTATCAGAACGAACTGAGTTCTCTCATCTTTGGAGTCAGTTCCTGTAGGGCACAGCAAAGTTCTACTGCTAGCAGTTATCTGAACGAACTGAGTTCTCTCATCTTTGGAGTCAGTTCCTGTAGGGCACAGCAAAGTTCTACTGCTAGTAGTTATCTGAACGAACTGAGTTCTCTCATCTTTGGGGTCAGTTCCTGTGGTGCACAGCAAAGTTCTACTGCTAGCAGCTATCAGAACGTGCTGAGTTCTCTCATCACAGGAGTCAGTTCCTGTAGTGCACAGCAAAGTTCTACTGCTAGCAGCTATCAGAACGGGCTGAGTTCTCTCATCACAGGAGTCAGTTCCTGTAGTGCACAGCAAAGTTCTACTGCTAGCAGCTATCAGAACGGGCTGAGTTCTCTCATCACAGGAGTCAGTTCCTGTAGTGCACAGCAAAGTTCTACTGCTAGCAGTTATCAGAACGGGCTGAGTTCTCTCATCTTTGGGGTCAGTTCCTGTGGTGCACAGCAAAGTTCTACTGCTAGCAGCTATCAGAACGGGCTGAGTTCTCTCATCACAGGAGTCAGTTCCTGTAGTGCACAGCAAAGTTCTACTGCTAGCAGCTATCAGAATGGGCTGAGTTCTCTCATCTTTGGGGTCAGTTCCTGTGGTGCACAGCAAAGTTCTACTGCTAGCAGCTATCAGAACGGGCTGAGTTCTCTCATCACAGGAGTCAGTTCCTGTAGTGCACAGCAAAGTTCTACTGCTAGCAGCTATCAGAACGGGCTGAGTTCTCTCATCACAGGAGTCAGTTCCTGTGGTGTATAGCTACTAGTAGTTATCAGAACGGGCTGAGTTCTCTCATCTTTGGGGTCAGTTCCTGTGGTGCACAGCAAAGTTCTACTGCTAGCAGCTATCAGAACGGGCTGAGTTCTCTCATCACAGGAGTCAGTTCCTGTAGTGCACAGCAAAGTTCTACTGCTAGCAGTTATCAGAACGGGCTGAGTTCTCTCATCTTTGGGGTCAGTTCCTGTGGTGCACAGCAAAGTTCTACTGCTAGCAGCTATCAGAACGGGCTGAGTTCTCTCATCACAGGAGTCAGTTCCTGTAGTGCACAGCAAAGTTCTACTGCTAGCAGTTATCAGAACGGGCTGAGTTCTCTCATCACAGGAGTCAGTTCCTGTAGTGCACAGCAAAGTTCTACTGCTAGCAGTTATCAGAACGGGCTGAGTTCTCTCATCACAGGAGTCAGTTCCTGTAGTGCACAGCAAAGTTCTACTGCTAGCAGTTATCAGAACGAACTAAGTTCTCTCATCTTTGGAGTCAGTTCCTGTGGTGTATAGCTACTAGTAGTTATCAGAACGGGCTGAGTTCTCTCATCACAGGGGTCAGTTCCTGTAATGCACAGCAAAGTTTTCCTGACAAAAGTCAAGCTGGCAGTTGGCACTAACTGAGTTGGTCGTCTGGAAAAGGCGACACATCCAAAAAATTACATTTAACAGGAGTGACACAAAATTGAATGAACGAATGAAATTATCGGAGTTGCATATAACTGGCAAAAGGCCATTTATTCCTAAAATTCGAATTTCAGATTCTGTCCCTGAAGGTAAGAAAAGTCAAATTTTATTTTTAGGATGCGTACATCATTCCAACTGAGCTGAATTTTCTTAGAAAATAAAACTGAATATTAATACCTCTTCTTTAATTTTGTTTTAATTCGATTTTATCATTACAATGTCCATTTTCAATCAACCTATAACATTTAGAAATCAGAGAAATATGAAGTGATCCTAAACAACGCATATATTGTAGTTTTGACAAAAAAAAGTCAGTAATCATGTTCATTCCGTCTTATAGGAAATTAGGCTGTATTGTTCTCTCATCGAGAACTGACCTTGTAACCACTGTAATGTATATATTGTAGTCCCTGACCGTATTTTAAGAGTAGAAAACAAGAACTGCAAGTAGCTTCTCTGTAAGAGGATCAGAATTCTTCTTCATGCAGAGCTTCCTGCCGCGGTATTGGACAGTTGTTGACATTGCCATGGTAGAAACTGGCATATTATCACCAATATACCGTATAAGTTTACTTATGTCGTTGACCTTCTTAATATTAATGGGACTTAGTCTATACTGAGAGAATTAATGAAGCATGACGTAAGATAATTCAAATAATACAAGAAAATTAATCTCCACACTTGACAACTGTTTTGACAACACCAAGTATGTCATATTTTTATAAGAATGGAAGTGTAGATATCACAATTACACCTCCTGTCAGGGCGCACTTACATTCGTTGAATTCGTCTATATCAGAAAGTGTACTTTCACCTTCCGCAGTGGTCTTCAACTTAAAAAAATGTGTGAATCAGCGGTAAAGATCTAAGACATCCTTGTTCTTTTCCTTGGAAATCGGAAGTGCAGTGTTGTAAAGATATTCGCTGTAGTTTATTCGACACAAACAGGTTTCTGCCATCATTCAGTGTGTATTCTTATTTCAGCTGAACTGAATGATTCACCTGATGAAGAGAAATTTCAATTTTGATCTCTTGTTCTTCTTCATCCTTGGCTAGATACAGTTTCATTTGTAGAGTTCCACACTTGCGACATGTTTGAAGGATATTCCCTAGTATATAGAGTGCAACTCACAGGGAGTACATAGTGTTCTTCTTGTTGTGCTTCTTGTGTAATGAGATGCAAACGAACGAACCTTAGCCACACATCGCATCACCAGGTGACTTGAATGTTGAAGACATTTCTTATCTGACCATGTGGTGGTCCCCGCAAAAGTATGCAATTTCCTGAATTGTGCTGAGAGTTGAGAGGCTAACGTGCCCGGAACGGTGTTATATTCTGAGCACTGGAGAGCTCTATCAAACTAAAAAGGCTAATTTCGCAAAATCACTTCCAGCCTAAAATCGCTTGGTTCATTACGCGTTTTCCTTCTTATTGAAATCCTAGCCGAAATATTATTTCTGTAATGCGTTCCTTGGTTCAATACCCTTAGGGATTTTTGATTGTTTGAAAAATATCCGCACCGAAGGCTTAAGTGAATCTCTGCAGAGGCTCACATTAGCGCTCGTAGTGGTGCTTAAGTGAAACTCTGTATATACTCACATTAGCGCTCGTAGTGGTAGACAAAGGCAAACTGTTAATCTAATCGACCGGATAACAATGATTGAACAAAAGGTCGCAGTCTTTAGGAATAAATGTAGAATATATTCTCACAGTTTATTATATTTTATTTACTTAAAATTCGTACCTCATATTCCTAGGATGTTTTCAACATCGAGTTGCTTGCCTGAAGGGCTAGAACTGCGGATATTCCTCCGTTTTCTTCTTGGGTTATGCCAGATGTAGAAGCACTTGTCTTCATTACTGCCAATGTATTCATAAAACACCCCCTGCATACTTTTACACATACACTGTCTGTCTTAAGTTATAAAACATATGACACAATTCTAAAAGTCTCCTTATCAGAATCACCTGTTCAGTATCAACACTTGGTGTTCCCTTATCTCTGCTGCCAAGAGACCAATAATCTTTCAATAACCTTTCTCGTACGTCTTCACGAAGTGTGCTTCATTCATGGTGGAAGGACAATATTTAGAACTTTATACTAGAAGATCAGATTTAATTTCAAGTGTTTCATATTTGAGTTTGATGTGTTCACAAGAAGGAATTACCAAATTTACTTTATTTAATTTATGTAGAAAGCGTAATCTGAAATCGCTAGTGCCAATAAAAAGAGTTTAGGATTTCTTAATTACTTACAACATGCTTTATTAATAATTTATGCCATGAAAGTTATGATGGACATAACTGGTTGAGAAAGACATTATTCAGTTGAATTTTACTTGATCAACTTGATTTTTCGATATTCTGATGTTGAAATTGGGATTTATTTTCTATGATTTCGCGATATAATAGGGTGACCTCCCAGAGATTGAGTAAAGGAAAGAAAGATATAATATCTATTACTTCGCCTTGCGATCCTCCCTCTCTGTAGCATCTCCTAACGACTAGGCACCCCTCAGAAAGACCTCATGCTCTTGAAATTAATTTATCCTGGTACAATGTGCATTCTAAATCTTAGAATAATGGAGTAATGTTCCTCTTGCATTGTCGATCCAACCATTAATATAATCATTAAATGAAATATTGTTAGAAGTTTTAGCAGGAGCATCAAATACAGCCCTCATTTTTGTAGTTGATCTACTAAGCTTAAAAACTGGATGATGGGGGTAGATAATAGCTTCCCTGACTTTAAACATATGCCCCAATGCCTCATAGTCGTGCAGAAGGTTACAGTACTCGTGCATAAGTGAGTGCTGCCTACTGAATCGCCGTTCTAGTTGAGTAAGTCTTGATGTGGTGTGATTGAAGGAGTTTCCCAGAACCTCAGGTTTCTACTTGAGGGATAAGAAAACTATAAATCTACCTGTAGCTTCCCTATGTGCCATTTCACTGTTACCTAAAGATACGATCGGAACAAAAATGGAGTCTGAAATGTCAAAAATGACGGATATTTAAACGTCAGACACTACCGCAAGCCAAGATGGTAATATTTTTGTCAAGCACTCGCAAAAGGATCGAAACATAGAAGGCAGTGGAAACAGGAACGAAGTAAGAAGATTGTTACGAGATATTATTGAGAAAAAAATTGGAAAGAAGACTACATTCACTTAACTTGCGTACAAGAGAAGCAACATAGTTGATCGTCAAAGGAAGATATCAGCGTATCAGTATTTCATACTAAAGACAAGAGGAAAGCTTCATTGACAGCTACACTCGACAATTTCAGCAAGAAATATTATTTCGCTCCGCGAAATTAAAATACTCCAAGAATAAATTCAGAAGTTGCAACGGTGTAACGTCACGACATTCCTTAGACGACGTATTAGCCGATACTTCCAATTCTAGACAACTAAAGGATTAGAATTTCGACCGGAATATTGAGAAGGGATAATATATAAAACAAAATTTACTCATTTTGAGTATAATAATCAATTTCACCTCTCCCAGACCGTCAACTCTCCCAAGAAAGATGTTCTTTCAACATAAGCAAGCAATAACAGAACATAGCCCTAAGATGACGATGTTGACTAAAATCACATATTATTCTGTTCCAATTGCTCAAGCCATGATCAAGATGTTCTAAGAAGACGGAAGGCGAGATTACCCAGATGAACGCACCGTAGGATGACGTTGCCAGCCCCAGGATGACCAGGAACCAGAAGAGACGTTCCCGAGCATTCCCAAATACCTAGGGAAACGAAAGGAGATATGTCTGCATGTCCAGTCACCCGGACATGAGTTGACTACAGAAGTTGACAAGTAAGAAATTATCTATTTTTCCTTTTATTAAAGTGCTAAACTAACTAACACGAGTGCGATGATGAAATACGAGCAGTGGATTACAAGTTAGGTTAAAGGATGTTAGGTCATCTTCAAACCTGAAACGTCAAATCCATATGTAGGAAACAGTCATTCAGTGATTAGAAACCCTTCGTTCGTAACGCTGTCAATATATAGTGTGAGAGAAGGTTAGTTTTTTTAATGTATTGGTGAGTTTTATACGACGTCAGAATGGAAGTTAGGCATGTGTGAGAAGTTATGTGACTTAAGAATTGTAAGATAGAGATCGTATATATGAAGTGCTTGCTATGTGGTAGTTTTATTTTTGGAATTATGAAGGAATCAAAGCTATAACTGAATAAGTAAGTTCACGAACCATGATGAAGGTAAGAGATACGTCGAATTAGAATATGATGAGACATACATGGTAATTTGAAGTGTGATATTTATTTAAGGTATGAAATAATGATTATTTAATGAAAGTGATGAAGTGAGATTGGTAATTAATGTTGGTAGTAGTTGTTATTCTTCGCGAATATAATCATGGTCATGTTGTGGTGGACATAATATTTCAAGATGAGCATCATGAAGTGATTACTGAACTTATACTGTTTTCATTTGATTATTTACCCATGAGTAAGCACAGAGCAGGTTAGAATGCGATCGAAATGATATCCGTATATTGACATTTATGCGTAAAGTCACCAAATGATTTCTAATAAGGAGGATGAATTTGAACTAGCTAACACCCTCATATATATCTTCTAATTATAAGATTCTTCTCATGTGTTAGGTGAACTTTGAAGTTATTTCTAAGGCGTTATCTAGTATCACTGATGACTGACTGCAGCAATAACAGTTACTATTCTTGAGGTAGAGTCTTCGCACAAGGTAGACCATGTAAGCAACGTATATTTTGATGGAATTATGATAATATACACTTGGTAATATACTATAATAGCATGGATACGCACTTGAATTTATGAATAAGCTCAAGTTAAAAAGATAATTTACCTAATATTCTAAATGTGAAGTTTGGTCATTCTTTTTGAGAGCATACATTAATTTAAAAGGGACTTATCGATGTTTATGCAACATAATGTGTCAAGAAATATGAACATTACGTGCAATACAACACCTATCAGATGTTATAAATACTATGAGAATATTTTCCAAATTAATCTGATTGTGTATTTAGACACAAAGAATTAGGAGGAAGGAATATTATTTCATTTCTGTAGATCGACGTAAATATGATCAGAAAAAAAAGAACAGTTAATTTCGATTTTGTGAGATTTCATGTAGAAAAGATGTGATTCCAATTTCGTAAAAGGGTTTAATGCCAGATACAAACCAGCGTCCTGTATATTTTTTAAAACCACCCTCAATCTACGACACTGTATGTATTATGTTGTACTGTAAATATTATCTTTCCTCATTAGATGCATCTAATAGTATTTTACTTAATCTAATAATGTTTTACTTAATGTAATATTTTACTTAATCAATATTGCGATCAGCGAATATTTTAATTATTTAATGTTTTACTTATTCAACATTTTTATCATTTAGTACTTCGAGAATCGGACATGTTAATTACTTGAGGTTATCATTACCCAATATTTCTTTGTCCGATACCGTCATTCATTTTAGTTTCTTTCTTTTCCAAAAAGAGACATTCCAGACAAGTTGTTTGTGATTGAGATCTTTTAAGATTTTAATTAAGTAATTTTTCAAGCATCTTAAGTGGACACTTTATTTCTTTCGAGAACTTCAATTTGATTTTATCACAAATGAGCCTTTAGTTAAGGGTATAGCCCACTAGTCTTTACTATTATTCCCAAAGATGAAATCATGATATCCTTTCTATGGAATGAACTGAGTTTGTAATAAAATGTAGTATCTTGAAACATCAACCTTTCTTTTAATAACTTTGTAGAGTAATGACTTACAAGGGAACATCCACAATGGTGAAGTCACCGATCGCGATGAAACTTAGCAAACACATTGAGGTACATGTAAAAACAATGCCAGCATCAATTTTAGGCGCCAACATTCATTAGCGCGTTAACTAAGGGGCCTAAATGTTGCGACATTTCAAGTTCCGCGCGAACAGCGATGAATTCCTCCTGACCAATGTTTAGCCGGAACACTGCATTGTGCCACACCTCTGCTCCTCCTCCCCTCCGCCCCGCCTGGTTCAGCACCACTCGTTTCCCTCTCCCCGCGCTGCCGTCTGCTTAGCTGTCGAAAAGAACCTGTGCTACTCTGCGTACGCTATCAGCCTTCCTCATAGCTCTCCCTTGGAATTTTCACATTGTATAGGCAGTTTACATTTTATGAAATATTTATGAAAACGTTTGCGACGAGTCCCTAAGGGCAATGTCACTGAGCGTGTCAAAAATTATTTTCCATCTTCAAGCAAAGCACGGAAGTCACGGTGAAGAAGGTCCGCTGAACTTTCGGGAGCTGCAGCTTTATGACGCGATTGAGGGTGAGTATTAAGCAGTCAACTATTGTCAAATAGGTTTTGACGCTCACGGGGAGATGTCACACTGCGGACATAGGCCGTAATAACGTAGATTGAAGCGTGGTCTTTTGCGCTGCATGTGAAATTGTAGGTTTATGATATGTTGATACCGATAACTCCGTCCGACTCGCTGGCTGAACGGTCAGCGTACTGGCCTTCGGTTCAGAGTGTCCCGGGTTCCATTCCCGGCCGGGTCGGGGATTGTAACCTTAATTGGTTGATTCCTACGGCACGGGGGCTGGGTGTATGTGTTGTCTTCATCATCATTTCATCCTCATCACGACGCGCAGGCCGCCTACGGGTGTCAAATAGAAAGACCTGCACTTGGCGAGCCGAACCCGTCCTGGGATATCCCGGCACTAAAAGCCATACGACATTTCATTTCATTACCGATAACACTCTCGTTGTTTTTAAACGAACAGTTGTGTTCTCCGTTGTTCCTGTCAATATATATACACATAACAACGTGTATTTTAGTTATTTGTTTTTTTTTTTTTTTTCAGAGCTTATAAGTTACTGTCTTGAAGGTGACAATCTCTATTTGGAGGACGTTACAAGTTTGACGTACAAGTCTGATCAGTCGGAGGAAACCGAAAAGGATATTGAATATAGCGAGCCAGAACCGGGACAAAGCCAAGACAGTGCCAGTTCCGCGGACACCGTAGACTTACATTATAAAACAAGAGCAGTCAACTTCTGGAGGAGTGGAAAACGGAAAAATCTTAAATTTACAACTGTACAAAAGCACTTCCGTCGTTTGCATAGTGTGTCACAGCTCTCAGCCTGGAAAAAAACTTGTGGATGAAGGAGGCTCTCTCCGAGACAAATTTGGTCTTATTGCGATGGATTACAAGAAAAACTTTGACGCGGAGTACCGTACTTCCACCATCCATGACGCCATAATCAAACATTGGGCAATGCAAAGTGCCCGCTCTCGCGGGTTCCACGACTTTAAAGCGTCCTCACGCTGGGTGTACGACTTCAAAAAGTAATTTGGGATCACATCCCGAAAAATTACTGTCGTGACAACAACGAGAAAACTTGATAGGGAAAGTGACGTTATGGTGGAAGCCCAAATGTTTGGGGAAAACGTAAAAGAAAAATACAGTTACACAACCCATCACATGTTTTTAACAGCGACCAAAGCGGCTTTAATTTGGAAATGTACACCGGCAGAACATTAGCGCGCCGAGGAGAAAAGTCGATTAGCACGGTGGTCCAATCAATTACCTCTACTACGCACAGCTACACGATTATGCCTACCATGTCAGCAGAAGGTGAGCTACTCTCCCCGTTGCTAATCGTTTTAAAGGAAAGAAATGGCGTTTTTGGTTCCCTTGTTAAGAAACGAATATTTTCACACGAAAATATTCATGTCGTGTGCACCACGTCTGGAAAGATGGGCAAAGCAGAAGTTCAGAGCTGGTATAATGACATCTTGAAACCAAGTTTACCCGATGGACAAAATAATTTATTATTAGATTCTTTCTCTGGCCACAATGCGCTTCTTCATGGCACGGAAGTTGAAGTTATGAAGATTCCAGCCGGCGCTACAGCTATTTGTCAGCCATTTGACGTGTATAGGTTTCGGATTTGGAAAACATTACCAGACGAATGTATTCCGGGCTGCGAATTATGAATACCGGCATTGTGCTACATCACCGTAACACCATCTTAAAGTTGCAATCACTGTCACATTTCCAGCTGACATCTCCTCGATTCACAAACATGTGGAAGTACTCGTGGTACCGCAGTGGGTACCTTGAAGATCATCCTGGACAATTCGAACACCCGGTAGTGTATTCCTTTGACAGTGTTGGCTTGGTATGTTCTTTGTGCCCGAATACTGGTTTTGTCAAATGTGCGTGGTGTACAAAGGACTTGCGCGTCACACACTTCTACGAGGAACACCACTATTGTAAAGCATACGTCCCTTGAGAAAAGTATGGTGCCTGTTGTTAATTGTGTTTTGTTTCAGTCGTCTTTTCACTATTTTGTAATGTGTCGAATAGACCATAAATTGTTTTTGCTTAGTATTATTGACGGGGAGTTTGCCCGATGTAATATATATGGAGTCATTTATTGTGGTGCCTTGTAATTTTTTGTTGTTGTACCAGTTCGTACAATAGCCATGTACACTTTTACGTATGTAACTGCCATTGTACCCAGAAGACTGTAGCGTGATACTTTAATATGGCTACTTGTTGAATACATAGACCTCTGTCAGCTATAGCGCAAAAGTACGAGTAAGTAGGACTACAGCTCTGCCTGTGATTACGGTATATCTACTGCATATATAAATGCACATCTTTATTTCTTTTTAAAGACTTTGCTTATTGCGTCAATCATTCTATGTCATACTCATATCAAAGTTGTATATGCATTTAATTGATTTATATTCGACAACCATGGCTGCAATTCAAATGTGTTGTGCCTTTCACTGCAAAACATAAATACATCGTTCAATACAAGCACAAATAAAAACATCCTATCTAGATTCCTTATACCAGAGTACGTAATACGGGAAATACCAGCAGTTTCTAACTCGGAGTTTATAATTGCTGTTGTTCGCGATTTCGTTTCGTTATGACACAACTGATAGCATACACAGAATGGGGGTAGGGGAGTGGACATGAAAAGAAGATCTGGACCTGTAAACATATTTTGATATCCCGAGGTACATCATCTCATTACATTCATTGAGATCCTCTACCCGGGCACGTAATTTCTTTAAATAAAAGGATATTTAACGTTGTTTCAAGGTGGGTGATTTATTTTAATAAATTTCATATGTATGTCCACTCTAAATGACACTACCGACAGCTTCAAGGTGTTTCAGACGTAAATAATAATTTAAGACTAGGTCGGACGCGGTACCTTATACCACGTTTGTCCACGCCCGATGGTGCTTAACTCGGGGTTGTACCCACGAATTGACAACCTACCGGAATTAGCAGGAATGAAAATATAACATTTCCATAAAATATGACTAAATACGTTTAGGTTATTTATTATCATTATGTGTGAAACGGAACGTGATTTAAAGGATTTCAATAATTATAGTACGTAAGCAATAGCTGTCTCGGTGAGGAAAGCAATGGGAGACTACCTCACTCCTCATTCCCCTAGTACGCCTCCTCAGTGACGCCTAGGCTAGTTATGACAGCTGTTGGCGGAGCTGCAGAGGATCAAACCAGCCTTCGGGCTGAATACCCAACATACATACATAGTACGTAAAGAAGCAAAATATAGCGCCGGTCTCGTTCCACAGCCAAGCGGCCGGCAAGCGCGAGGAGAAGGGAGGGGAACGTGCCGGGGAGAAACACTTGGGGGTAAAAGGCGGTGCAGAGGGTGTGTCTCCAGACGGGAAGTGTGTGTGCCGGCTTAGCATTGGCCAGCAAGTATTCATCATTGATCGCACGGAACTTGAAATGTCGCAATTTTTAGGCCCCTTAGTTAACGCGCTAATGAATGTTGGCGCCTAAAATTGATGCTGGCATTGTTTTTACATGTACCTCAATGTGTTTGCTAAGTTTCATCGCGATCGGCGACTTCACCATTGTGGATGTTCCCTTGTTAGTCATAAGCACCTATATTCATGGCAATCTAGTAAACCATAGGGAATTCTAGCTAGTAAGCGAGTAGTAGATGTCCTTCTACGGAAGTTAGAGATTTCCTCAAGCATGATTCGGTATTCTTTCTTTTCAACCGGAACTCATAGCCCGTAAATGACGAATAGTGGTAAATATTATTATAGTTTAAGCTAGCCTGGATCTTGTGCGTCCTTACCTGGACGCGGGAACGGCGCACCTAGTGGTATTCTCTGTAAAGTGCCCTTCTGTGGCTCTGTCTTCTCTTGTCATGACTGCTCTTCTATTTCCCAGCACTGCTGTAGCTGGGTGTCTAACCTGTCCTCTGACTTCAAAAAAATGCGATTAGAGTAAGACATTATTCTCTGCCCTCTGATGGTAGTGTCTAATATTAATCCATCCTAGTTCAGTGTCTTGAAGAATAGGATAATCTGGTGATCGAGTTCTGTGACCAAGTATCAATAATGAAAAGAAATGTTCTGCGCCTATCAACAAATCAATGACACCTGGCGGGAAGAACTTGGAATCAGTGAGCTTCAAGTCAGTGAGCAAGTTCCAATGTTCGTGCTGAATGTAGAGCTAACACTCTACCCCACCAAGTGCTAAAGTTATGAATAGTGGAAGCCTTTACCTTTCACCATTCCAATGGCCCTCATGGCTTGTACGGAGATGATTTTGTTTTTTCTTTTTAAATACGAGTACTCATGTTTATTTTATTTGTTTATTCACACTCCCTGCTTTGTAGGTAATTTAGTGATCATAGAATTGCTCTTGATGCTGTAAATTACCGTATATTTATTTGTATTGCATAATTTTGTTGTTGTTATTATTATTAATATTACATATCCCCTAAAATGTAAATGAACAAATCTATACTAGTATTATAAAGAGGAAAAATTTGTATATTTGTTTGTAACGGATGGACTCAAAAACTACTGAATCGATTTAAAAATGACTTCACCTATAGAAATCTATATTACCAGTGAGTAACATGGTGCACCCGTCATGCCGGGCTCAGCTCGGCCGGTGAGCGAGGATCTCCAGGGGGTAGATCGTTCGCTTATCGGCTGTGCGAAATTTTAAAGTGCAGGGATAGATGATGAACTAGTGGCAAATGAGAGAAAGCTAAATAGGTTTCACACATTTATTACAACTACTGCTCTTCTCAAAATCTACAATAATTTACAAAATCTAGGAATTTTTACATGACTTGTCTTCTTTTATGTCGTTATCAACATGGACACTCCATCGATAAATGGAACAGCAAATGCTTGAATCTGTAAATATAATATTTATATCTTTAGTTGAAAATTAGCTAAATGATTAATTATAATTAATTTGAGATTATCTCTCCCATTAATAAATAAATGACATGAAAATAAACTTCTTCCTCCATGGATTTAACTTAAATCGAGTTTGAAAGTGATCATTTTCATTCCTTTCTGAAAATTAAATAAAAAAAATTTCTCCCATGAAATTATGGTTAAATCGTCTTCCTTGACCTTTAAATTAGTTAATAAATTCTCTTTCATAATTATTCAGTAATTGATTTTCACATAATAACTCGGAATTTGACATCATGTCAACCCACATTTACCCATTGATTGAAAATAATTAGTTATATTACTCATACAACTTTGATTTTGTTAGTTCAATCCACTGACATGGCCTATACTTATTTATATGTATTCGTTAGTTAAGACCCTATTCTTCCTTAAAAACGAATAAAATTCACCAAAGGTTTAAATTCTGTCAAATAATGAACCACTAAAGTTGGCATAAAATAGGCCAAAAAATCCACGAAACAGCGAAGAGCATCATCACAAATATGGATTGAAAAATTACAATAAGCAAAATACAGACAAATCACACACACACTACACTCACACAAAGATACACGGAAATATTATATACATATTTACACGAATTCTAGCCCTTGATTATTATTTTCATGTTTAGTCAAAATCAGGGAAAATATTCTCATGATGACAATATCGTGGGGACTTCCTCTCATCAACTTGAGATGTGATAGAGCAAGGATTATCACTTTATTAAAGAATTCAGTTATACGACGATGTTCAGGGAAAATTTACGAACAAAAATCATCCGAAAATCATCGACAAAATTGCCTAAACACTGGTCAGAATTAACATTCCGCGCACGCGGTTCATGAGCTGCGATATTTATTTTTACCTTTCCACCAATGTTGTGGCTCTCAATTAATCTGCGCTCACAACGAAGAAATTACGTCAGGTAACATATTTTCTTCTTAAATTGACTCAATATTGGATGCGCAACTTATCTGCTAAATTCGATAATATCCATCTACCAGTCAAATAATTATAACAGCACAGCAAAAATATATAAATGTATCGGTCAGATACTGCCATTTCCCAGGCCTAAATTAATATAAATGTGCGCATATCAACCTTATTCAATAATAATTAATATTATGCTCATGACCTTAGGTGTTCTTTTACGCGATAATTAGGTTAATTTATTTCTAATTTTATTATTATTATTATCGCTGGCCGCGCAAGATCATACATGCGGAAGCTACTGCACAACAATATCTCAGATGACTCTATCGCACTCGGAATCCAACCATACGTCGTATAATCGAGGAATGAACTCTGATATAATGGAATCCACGAAATTACTGTCCCATTTGATCTCAATTCAAGTATTAAAAATATTCAAATAGTCCTAGTTTAACGTCGAGATCATATTACTTTTATCTCTCCTGCCACAATGAACTCGGGACAGTTGAAACATTTCTCGATGACATTCACTCAAAACAAGCTAATAGGTTCAAAATACTCACACATTCCCAAACTACCTTCACCAAGAAAGAAGAGGTGGAAAAATTCTAACTAATAGAAATTCTTCTAAGCAAATAAGTAGAGGCTATATCATTACAATTACATTTACAGATAGGAAGAAAGAATAACAATGTTTAAATATTACTTGGTGGTGACTGTCGATTGTAGGACTCGGGATGATGACCTAGTGCATTACCACGTTACGCACCATCGATCCTGGTCTCGCCCGTCTGAAACTGCTTTACATTTTACTCGTACATTGAGGACATGCTGGCGCGCTGGAAATCACACTATTCATCTCGTAAGAAGGCAGGCATCCTGACTTGCACTCGAACCAATGATCTTCTCTGTTGAAGTTCTTGTGAAAGCTGAAACTGAAAATTAAGGCTGAGACAAGTCCAAAACACACACCGCTGTTTGATGAGATGGAAAAGTAACTTATCTTTTAATATCTGGTGAATTGTAAGAAGAATCCGTAAATATCTGAACTGCTGTCTGCAACAAATTGTAGGCTCTAAATAAGACGAAGTTCCCCAGTAAGCAAAGTGCGTCTTCTCACGTCCGTAGTTGAAGTCAGAGTAATTCTCCCCTCGTCGCGTTCAGAGGTGGAAATTTCAGAGTAAAGTTTCCTTAGGAAAATCCATAATTCACCGTTTTAAGACAGGGGTGCGTCTTTTCATTATAAGCGATTGGTTAATTCATTAACTTCGCACCAAATTAATCACTTGATTGGCTGCCATAGTCAGACGTCATCTACCTTTACTAATATCGATCGAGCACTTGACACACATTTCGCCTGGTCACGTGGCGTTCACGGCTGATTTGAAGGTTACTTGACTAGCAGTATCTGCTCTCTCCCTCTTGCTCGCCCTTGGCTGGGATTTCCGTACACCTGGTGTCTGGATCTAGTCGACACGACGTGCTAAAACTCCCTTCCTGGTTCACGAAATAGTGTTCCAATACACAGTAGAAATAAAATATTCTCCCGTAAATGATTTTTACCACTTTTGAAGGGGACATTTTCTCCCTTGGCTGGTTAATGATTTAGTCGGAAGATGAAATCATTAATGCTGGAAATAGACCCTTAACATGTTCCCTGAAAAATTTTAGTGGTAAACATGTGTCACACTTTTAAGCCACATTTTCAGCTCTTGTTCCGCCACGTAGACTCCTGTTGTCCGCTTCTAGTGCTGCGCCCAGTAGTCGAAGTAGATCCATTATCCTGTTCTGCATTACTTGACATTCCTCACAGGTTTCTTCTTGCAGGTTGACCCGGGTCGATGCATGGTGGTACATTGCATCCTCACTTGCATCCCATGACGTTTCCTCTTCCATTATAGTGTTGACTTGGGCATCGTTTACTGGTTTAGGGCAGTTGTAGCTTCGTAAGTTTGAGGCATTATGAATTCCCTCATAGCTCTTATCAAGACTTTGAATTTTATAGGCATTGTTCCCATATACTCGGATAATTTTGTAAGGACCGACGAAAAGAGGTGCGAATTTCGCGTAGAATTTGCTGGTAGGTTCCGAAATGGCTGGTTTCTTTAAGAGAACATATTCATTCAGTCTTAGGGGTCGCTGAAACTTTTTATCCCTTACTCTCCGTTGTCTTGTTAGTTCAGGTGTTGTCTCTTTTTTATAGCACCTTGACTCTGCTCTTCCCTTTCAGGACGCTTCCTTTTGTTTGGCTCTCTGGTATTCTAGGCTCTCGGCGCCGACCATGTCAGGATTGACGTCTTGGTCGTGGATAGCACGGTGCCATTTCGTTCTTGGCTGGACTGCTGGAGTTCGCGGAGATATTTTTCACGCTCTTCTTGCCTCCAGTTCCTCTTCCGGTTTTCAAGTCTGCGGTCGTTTGGTTTACCACTTTTGAAGGGGACAATAGGTTGTATTATATTTTCAAAGCAATTGGAGGGGGGCGACGGGGGAGATATAAAAATATGAAAATAATAGGCTAATATAGACGAAATCGAATTAGTCGTACAAGGACGAGACAAAGCTCAATTTAAGCCCGTTAACGCAAAGAACGAAACTCGGAAAGCCCTATGGGCTCGTAAACCACATTTTGAGGCACTAAATCCAACCGATACGGAGATATTGGCACTACACTAACCCCGCTCTAGGAATCGGATGAAGAAATGAACTGTCGTAACCATGGCAACGTCAGCTTCAATATTCCTACAGCAGCGAGATTACATACAATATATCACCAAAACCTAACATGTTACAGACATGGAGATTAGTATTTGGAATCTCCTTTAAATATAAAAGAACACGATTTTTTTTTCATAACATCCACTTAAGGGCTGAGGTAGCAGGGTCAAAAGAAGTGAGGAAGGAGTTGAATTCTTTATATGAGGATACATATGCCTCAGAAAATGAAGATATTACAAACGTTAAAACTGGTACTAGCAATCTCTTTTAAAAATAAATGAACACACTATTTTTTGGAAAATCCACTTAAGGGGATGAAATAATAAGGAAGTGGGCAAATTTTGAAAATGATTATCTTCTTCTTCTACCGCTTTTCCCACACCTGTGCGGTTGCGTTTGCGAACTGTGTTGCACATGTGTATATTTGACACTGTTTTACGGCTGGATGCCCTTCCTGACGCCAAGCCCGTGTATAGGGATGTAATTATTATTGCGTGTTCCTGTTGGGGATGGTAATGTGCTGTGTTGATTGAATATGATCTCCGAGACAGATGGATCAATCACGTGAGATTAAAATACCTGACCCAGCCCGGAATCGAACCCGGAACCCTGTGAATCAAATGCCTCAACGCTCTCCACTCAGCCAAGGAGTGGGGAAATTTTTAAAATGAGTATATATACAGTATATCTCATAACTTAACAGTTACAGACGTGAAAAATTGGTCTACCCTTTAAAAACAAAGGAACACGTCCTTTTTGTTTTCGGAAAATCAACATAAGCTGGAGATCGATAATAAGTGGAGGAGTTGAATTCTCTCCATTAGGGTACTTATATCACAAATACTAAGATCTTACAGACGTGAACATCGGTATTTGAAATCTCCTTTAGAAATAAAGAAACCCTCTTTTTTTCGACTTAAAAGAGGACTGTTTCTCACATGTAGAGTTCCATGTCGCATGTTCCCGTAGCCTGGTCATCTCAATGCCACAAACGTGGTTTGCAAGAAGTTTCTGGGGTAAATGAAATGCAATTTTTCGGTGAGTTTTTATACTTTAGGCAATTTCAGATATCTTAATGCAGTACCGAGGAACAATTATCAAGTAACGAAATCCTCGCGAGCGAAGCCGTGGGTAACATCTAGTATTTTATATAGTAAATTGTGCTTGTCCCTTTGGATTCATTTATTTTATTGCATATTGTTATCGCTGTGGCAACATGACTTCTTTATGATGTAGATACCGTATAGATTCTATACACCCCCTGTGGGAGAGGGCCGCAAATGAAGAATACAACCACGGTATACCCTGCTTGTTGTAAGAGGTGACTATAAGGGGCGACCAAGGGATGATAGTGTTAGAGCCATGAAACTAATTGTGATTAGTACCATCATGCGGGGAACTCCATGGGTCGCCTTTACTTGTGAGTAGTACCACTATGTTAGGCACACAATAGGTTTGTGATTAGTAGCAACATAAAGTGAGTCTGTGTATGGTTTTCCAGTACCCGTGATTAGTACCATTGTGAGAAATACCACGGATCTGGGCGTTGTCTGTGATTAGTGCCACTATATATGAGCGACACCGTGGATCTGCATTGCCTGTAATTAGTACCCACTATATGAAGAGCACCACGGGATTTCCGGCGCCCGTGATTATTACACCTAGGTGAGGAACACCATGGATTTGCGTTGCCTATGAGTAGCGCCATAATGTGAGAAACACCATAGGTCTGCGTTACCTGTACGAAGTAAAATACTTGTGAGTAGTACCATAATGTGTGGAACAGCGTGAGTCTACGCTATTTTTGATTAGTACAGCAACGTGACAAATACTATGATTTTACTTTACTACCGATAAGTGTCATTATGAGAGGCCGTTGACAAGAATTTTGGACCCTTTTTACAACAAGTATCCTCGATTCAGAATTGTACTTTAGAAGCAGTCCATTGGTCAGTTATACTATCGTTTATGATAGTTTCTGGGTCGGATCCACCGATTGTTTTAAAATCATAGCCACCCGTTAATTCATCATCACGTTTTTATTCTGGTCAGTGGACGATTTTGAACTTTTAAATTGTCATTACATTTCGTCCCATTTCATACTACTTGAAACTGATGACCTAGGTGTTAGGCCCCTTTAAACAACAAGCATCATCATCATCAGGTTTGTTATACCTGCACCAATCAGACTACAGACTAGGGAAGTATCATTTATTACAGTACGTAATGTTCTTACTTATATGTAAAATTGAAGAACTGAAGATCCATATAGAGGTATAAATGGTATAAATCCAAACTGTGTAATTTGGGAGAGCGTATTGCACGTCACAAGGAACTGAGTGAATTGGCTGTGCAGTTCGATCACATTGCTGAGAGCTTGCTTTGGGATCCCCTCAGTCGGTAGATCTGAAGTTCTTCTTGTTTTTCCGTGGTTCCCTCAATTTTACTTTTGACTAATTCCGTAGCTGTACCTTTATTAAGGCAAAGACCTTTTCTTGTCATTTATATCCTAGCCCTCTTTCGTATCCCATTCTTGCCTTACAACCTGTCTTCAAACAGTGTGATTTAAGCCAATATATATATAATTTGTTTATGTTCTTTGACTCATTAGTGCCCCTGTAGATTTCCTGGGTTTCGCTAATGTGGTAAGCTTGAGATACACCAACTTGAAAGCTATAAATATGTTTAAAATGACACCCCACCACGTTCCCTACTGCTTATTGAAGAAAGAAGAAAAATAAAACAACATCCAAGCAAAAGGAAGGACAGATAGGTCCTACGTGGTAATTCCATGAACTTTTGCAATAAAATATACAATCTAGATCTCTCTCCCTTTCTCTACCCCTCCCCCCTCCGTTTTAGAATATGGTTATAATAATGCGTACATAAAGGCAGGGAATATTTAAATTTAATTTATGCTTGTGAAGGAGGGAATATATGACTAGCTGGGGTTGGCGGGTTCGAGTCCGGCGTTATTTGAGGGTGCCTGAATACGCCAGTCTCACGTCTGCAGAGCTACCGGTACGAAATTCTGGCTACTTGGCGTCTATGGAAAATATAGAATTAGTTAGCAACACTAATAATATTTTTATTCTCAATTCAGTAGTGAGCTTGAAAGCTGACCTAATTTCCGTTCACACAGCATAGCACATCAGTTCTCCTATATGTTTCCTTGATTAGCTTGAAGATATAACCAGCGTGAAAACTGAAAATGTACCGAATAATCTCTCTTACAGGTTATTGAAGAGAGAAAGGAACTGAAAAATCGAAGGAAAAACAGCTTGATTTATTCAGGGTGATATGTGACAAAAAATAACTTTACAGAAATGTTGCAAAGTTTGGGCTGGAAGACTTGGGATAAAGGAGACGAGATGCTCGACTAACTGGTATGTTCCGAGCTGTCAGTGGAGAGATGGCGTGGTATGACATCAGTAGACGAATAAGTTTTAAGTGATGTCTTTAAAAGGAGGAAAGATTACAATGTGGAGGTAAAGATGGAATTCAAGAGGACAAATTGGGACAAATATTCCTTATAGGATGGGGAGTTAGGGATTGGAGTAACTTATCAAGGGAGATTTTCAATAAGTTTCCAATTTCTTAATAATCGTTTAAGAAAAGACTAGGAGAACAACAGATAGGGAATTTGCCACCTGGACGACAGCTATAATCCAGATCAGTATTGATTGATTGAATGATTGATTTATTTATTTATTTATTTATTGATTGTTTGTTTGTTTGTTTGTTTGTTTGATTGATGGATTGATTGATTGATTGATTGATTGATTGATTGATTGATTGATTGATTGATTGATTGATTGATTGATTGATTGATTGATTGATTGATTGATTGATTGATTGATTGATTGATTGATTGATTGATTGATTGATTGATTGATTGATTGATTGACGCTCGCGCAAAGAAAGGAATGGTACAAAGTAATTTCTGGAACTTTCGAAAATCACACTGCAAAGACTTATTAAATAAATTCCATCGTTTAAGACATCCCTCTTTTCAAGAATATGGTTATAGTGATGCATATATCAAAAATAAAGGCAGAAATATGTAACATTAATTTGAATATCTTGATATTTTCATCTTAAATTTTATCATTTACTGCTGTAAGAGAACATTCATTATGGATGCATACATTGAGGTAAAAAATGTTATAATCATGTCTGGTGATTTTAATATATAACTAGTCATGTTGGCAGGAGTGATGCTCCTTAAGAGAAGAGAATCGGGCGTTGATATTTACCTTTTTCTGTTGGGCCTCAAATGGCGATTACTATAACTAGGGTGCATGGCTGCGTTCTCACCCCTATCTGCATCAGAAGGCTTAGTACCTGAAGGCACTATGTCACAAAATAAAGAAGGAAGACCATCTTCAAAGGTCCTAAAGAATGCCTCCAAATTGCCTTCGATACTCAAGACTTCGTTCCCTTCCTCAAAATTGAGATAACGCACTGGTCACGGGCCTTTTTGATTCAGGAAGTATTGTGTCCATTGTTTTGGTGGAATGTTATTCCAAGCTGAAGTACTGTTGTAAACATCCCGAATATGTTTCTTCTTCTGTAAAACGTGTTTAGGCTAACTCTTATCCCCTGGAAAGTTTAGGACATACCCATGACAAAAATCGTATTTTAAAATTTGCGTGGAAATCTAAGTTATTTTTTGTTAAATATTTGCCATGCTCTGTGATATTAATAGCAGATTTCCTGTCTCATTCCTCTGTTGTGCTCGGTCTTCAAAGTAAATCCTGCACATTCAAATTTAGGAGTAATTTCCATATACGGTACCTCTTTTGAAATGTAATTCGGTAGCACCTTCTATTAGTTCACCTCCGCAGAGTGACATATCATTTGACCGTAGACTAGGATCAGGCTAGTTGCAGTTGCTAGTTTTCGGAAAATCTAGGTGTGACTGACTTAACTGAATACAAAATTGAGGTTACGGATTCGATCCCCGTGAGATTTCCTCCCTACAGGTTATCTCTGCCATAAATATATGTCCTAAATGAAATCATCGACCAAATGCTGAGGGATGGTATCATTCGACCCTCCAAGTCGGCATACCCTTCACCCATTTTCTGGGGACGAAACCTCAAGGTGGCTTCAGGCCAGTAATTGATTACAGGGCGTTAAATCGTAAGATTGTTCTACAATCAGTAACCCTTCCCGTCTTGCATTCATGTTTCTATTGGTTTCAGGAGGCTGAGTTCTTCGCCATTTTAGATCTCAACCAAGCCTATAATGTGATACATCTGGTGGAATAATCAAAATATCTGGCTACCTTCGCTATCGACTGGAATCTGTATGAGTACAACCGCGTGCTTTTCGGCCTCACCACGGGCACGGCGGTTCTTACTAGGCTGCTAGATAGGGTCTTCTGCGATATTAAATTTGAATATCTCTACCATTATCTAGATGATGTTATTTTTTAAACCTTTGAAGTACCTTTAGCTCATCTAGATGAAGCTCTAAAATGCCTTCGAAATGCTGGATTGATGGTCAAGTTGTAACAGGTATCTATTGATTAAACATCTATGTCCTACTTGGAGCAATTTGTGTCACCTGAGGAGTTTCAGTCGAACAATCCAGAACGCATGCAATTCGTAACTTCAAGCCTTGAAAAGATGTTAAGGGGGTTGCTAGGGTTCTTCAGGAAATTCATCCCCAAATTCGCAATATGGCGGCACCCCTAAACCGTCTCCGCAGGAAAGCTGTCAAGTTTGATTGGGGGCCGTTGCAGTAAGCAGCGTTAGAGGATCTGAAATCGGCTCTGTATAACGCCCCGGTCTTGGCTATGCCAGATTTCTCAAAGAAGTTAATTTTACACACAGACGCCTCTCCATCCGCGGTCACTGCGGTTCTTCTTCAGGAATCTGAACTAGGATGGCGGCCAATGACCCATGCGTCTAGAACCTGCCACCTCAAGACGCAAAGTAGGCTACGTACGCGTTAGAAAGACTGGTCTTCCCATTCCGCTTAGAAATTTTTCGTCCTTACGTTGAGCATGTTAAATTTCAATTAGAGTCTGACAATCATTCACTGAGGTGGGTTCTGTCTAGGCACCGTCGTACCGGGCGAACCGGATATGAGCGTTTCAGTTTGACGTGTGAGAAATTCGGGGATCTGAAATTATGGTGGCAGATGGATTAAGCCGATTGTTTCCCGGCGATTCTGATGTTGTTGTCTCGAAGAAAAGCCCTTTGCCTTCTATTCCCACACCTATTATTATAAGTGCGATACTAACTGATGCCCCTTTGTTATTTCATGATATAGAGAAATACCAACGTGAATATCAGTGCTGGCTCCTATTATAGAAACCATTTCTTCATGGGAACATGTTGTCTATTATGTTTTGATGAATGGGGTTCGGTGCTGCCCTTCGAGGCGTGATCACAAGATGCAAATTGTGTTTCCAGCTGTTCTAGCGCCTATGATTTTCAAATATTACCACGAGGCCCCATTAGATGGACATTTACGCGTCTTCAAAACTAGAGAAAGCACTAGGGAAATGTTTATCTGGAAGAGTATGGACGGCGAGATTAGGGAACTGGTGAAAGCATGTAAGTCGTGTTTAATTAGCGATTGTACATCGACTACGACGGATCCTTGCCTCAATCTAAAGGGAATGGGAATAAATTCATTCTTGTGTGCGTGGATCGTTTCACACGGTTCTCATAGCTGTTCCCGACTAGGAATGACACTGATCAGTTCACTGTTTCTTGTTTCAACACTATTTTTCCATCTTTTGGACCCTGTCAATATATTGTTTCTGATGTCGCTAATGCGTTCCTCTCTAATTTATTTCGTAAGTTCTGTTTCGATCTGTCTATTCACATGTCACGACGTCTTCGTACCACCCACGGCCATCTCCAGCCCCGAACTGCCCGTATTGTTTTCCACCACGAAGATCATTCTCGTTCGGACACTTCCTTACACTGGATATCATTAGCCTTTAACTGGGCTGTTCATGTGTCCCACAAGTTTCCTCCACTTCCTCATTCGTTTCAGTTTGTCCCAAATATTCCTTTGTCAAATTTGTAGTCGATCAATGAGCTATTGCCAGATAACACAGATCCAGAGAATATCCGGGATTTATGGGGAAAAGCTAGAAATAACCTTAAGGCCTCTCATAAGAAAGTAAAAATTGGGTATGACCGTGGAAAAAGAACCACCAATTTAGAAATTGGAGATCATGTTATAGTTAAATATTTTGTTTCCGCGGGGAAGCTTGCCTACAGATTTCATGGAACTTGCATTATACTTGATTTCCTTACTCCTGTCACCCTTTTTGTGAGTAACCCGAGTATCGAAAGGATTTTAGGGGTCCATCTCTCTCAAGTAAAACCTGTGTGAAAGCCTTTGCTTTTCATAATATGCCGCCAAGTGAGGATATTGCTGATTTAATTGTATTTCTTTCCTTAGTATCTTCTTAGTGTTTTATATAAGCAAGTTAGAATAAAGAGGCCTTCTGTCCCTGTGGGTTGTGATATATTTTATGTATTTAAGTTATATCCTAGGTTAACTTTATTTTTTAAGATACTTTTTGAAAACCTCCCCTTCATTTATTTTATTACCATTCTGCCTGAAGGATCCTGCCCCCAAACGTGTGTCAGAAACTTCGTGTACTCCTCCTCCAAAGTCGCCATTTACCTGCACCACATGCAACACTGTCTGTGAGTCAGTTACTGTTGCCCCAAAGTTCAGTGTTACAGCGCCCAACTTTCACCTGAGGCCACATCGTGTCAACCTGCGAAGGATGCCGGCGCAGGGTATGGGCCCGCCTCGTTCCGGCCGAGACAACCTCTAAACTGCCTCATATGGGACTGTCATGCTTGGGATAGGCTTGGAAGCTGGATTCCGAACGCCCACTCTATCCTTGGCCCGAACAATGCTATTTGGTACTTTGTGACCATCGCCATGTTTGTTCCCCACAGTATACGGGACGATGGTATCTCAAGGTACCTTGGGAGTCCGGGCGACCCCATCCAGTCATCGTCATCGGCAGCCGCTCTTGTCATCGACTCTGAGCACAACAGCCCGAACTTCTACTACTTCGCAAACACTATCTGAACTACTTTCATTCAACAAATAGACAAGAAAGGAAACTCGATCAAGTGATACTCCAACTTGTATACGTTTTCTAAAAAAATGATACATGGCAAGATTCAAGATTTCAAGGCTGCTCATGCTTAGGGCCTGGCGGTCTGTACAGAGGGTGCACATTCTCCTTTCGGTGGAAATGCGAGTCTTCTATAAGGCCGTCTATGAAATTGAACTAGAAATGATGATATGCAAGACACTTGGATTTTTAACTGTTAGACGTCACTACAATCGGCCTAACTGCCCCCTCTGGTGGGATTAAGGACAATTAATTCTTAAGAGAAAACTAATCTTTTAAGGTGGCTTATCTTTGTTTTGAAGATTATTTTGTTCTTTGTCAAGGTTATCAACACATCTGCCTCCCCCCTCAATAGCCTGTATCTATCAAAAAATTCGAAATTTTTTGAATATTTTCTCTATCCAAATAACATTTGTGGTGTGTACAAGCATCCAACCTATCTGTAAAGAGTTCTGGAACTTTCCCTCGAGATACTATAAACGCTGGGAGCGTTAAGGCCGTATTTTCATTGTCATGGCACCAGTTTATTGTGTGCGGCGTTTACTAAAGAGGCAGAGGTCGCAGATCGGCGTTCGGAAGGCCCAGCAACTCGAGGTAATGGCAGAATTTTCTTAACATGTGATAGCTCCCGGAGATAGCTTGAGGGGAATGCTTCAAAGATCTTTTATTTCGTGTACATTCCTAAACCTGGCGGTTTAAATGTAAAAATTTCTCCAGTCCAAGGGCTCTGTTTTATTCCCTAATGGGAAATATGTAATGTAAGGGTACAAGTGTGATTACCCTCTGTTGACTACCATTCCACTCGGTACGGGATGAGTAAAGTTTCTTAGTCTCTAAAATTATCAACAGTTTTTTGTATTTAATGTTTATCATTTAGTCGCTCTAGCGCGGAATATCCTTAGCCTCTGTACCTTGGAGCCATGAGCCCACTTAATGTTTTAAGAGTTTCCTAGAAGGAGCGCAGGATTTTCGCCTACCTGCATTTGTTTTTAGCCGATGGTTATCAAACTTTTCCTTTTTACATTATGGGCATTTAATACGGGCACTTATTTCCCCTCTTCATGTTTCCGGAAAGTAATATGAAAATAATTGACAAGAAGTGACTGTAAATACCTCATTTGAAGATTGCCATTGTATAACCTTGTGCGCTATAAGAAATGTATGGCTCTGAGGAACTGGACTGTATTAGAGTTTGGAGCTCAGACTCTTAGGCTATGGAAGTTAATGGAGCAAACATGCTCTTATGCAATAGTGTACCTGTTCCAGAGCTAATAATACTCATCCCTCGTATATTATCATGCTGGAAATTCTCTCTACTTTTGTACCTGATTTCGGACTTTATGTCGTTCTTGTTGGAGCTAACGAGTTAATGATTATATTGTTATTGTTTATTCAGATCTTCTGTTTACCAAATTTTAAATAAGAGAAACAAGGAGGGAGGAATAAAATTTTAAAATTTAGTACATTAAATTATGCTCTTGTCAAATCCTTGTCCATCCGTTCAGCCCAGCACCTTCTTACACCTCTGTGATCCACGATATTTCCGGAATAATAATAATAATAATAATAATAATAATAATAATAATAATAATAATAATAATAATTGATGGTTCATGGTGTGGGTTACTGTAGTCACGTTCTAGTTCGTGAACCATGGGCAACGATTGAGTGGCCTAGTAAGTGGTCCTAAGCGTCGGGATACCCATTTCTATGGAACGGGATTGGGTTCTCGGACATAATCTGTTCAATGGCCCTACTTGTGCTCAGGAGGCTAGGACTAAAATTCCACCGGTTTTCCCTAACCCGTTAAAGAAGAGATCCTCACTGTGACTATGTGTAAGTTGGATAGTGTTGTATACAAGGAACTTGGTATACAATGACACAACATAAAGTTTATTGTTTCAATGATTTGATACAATATATACAAGAAACATAACTAAATTCTTCTTGAAACTTGTTTGAATGCACGCAGTTAATGTTGAAATTAAATCTTCGATTGAATGTCTGTTGCATATGTACAATTATACAATGAGAGAGTTCTATATACACTTAGTTCTATCTTCAGGAGATAGTCTGTTTGCACTAAGAAATGTCCTGATAGTCGAAAACTATCTTCCATTAAATTACAAGCGTAACTTCTTAGAGAGAGGCAGAATGCTGGTCTAGGTTTATACTTGCAAGGAACTTGCATTAATTTACTCGAACAGCAGAGTGCTAAGATGGACGTCGGAGTACCGGTGAGGACTGAGGGAGTAGCAGAATGCTGAAGTCGGGGCTCAACGTGGCTACGGGGATCAGAATGAGACAATGTTCAGAGGTGAAACCTCACGGCCAGCAATTTGTCCACCTGTTCAAAACACGTTTTAAAGAGGAATGCCTCCGTGCCTGACTTGCGGTGTGTACTGGTCGTCGAACATTGTGTAGTCCTGGAGAGGCTCGGAACGAAGCTCCTTATATATCGCTGGCTGACGTCATCGGTGAGCGTGCCAGGCGCAGTGAAGACACCTCGTAGCTGCTAGAAACTTCGGTGCCGCGGCGGGTTGCGGAGGTTGTAAGCGCAGAGCATACGATGCGGAGGACACACACAACAGAGAGCATCTTGTTTCATGAATTTACCGATTTCAGAACGTTTTAAGCAAACCTCGGACCTATGGGAGTAATGGAGTCCCACTCTCATTTGACTGGCGAAGGACTCCTTTGAAACAACTTGTCGAACGAAATTGAATTCGATGGGGAACTACCAGTATTAATGGGACTACTGGAAGAAAGAAAGTAAAACTGGCTGATTCAGCAAACCGGACGAATCCGGATGTACTGGGGGTACCGTAAGTGATATTCGGGTAAAAAGAGATAACGGGGAAGAGACAGGAGATGATAAAAGGTACTTGATGGGTGTTAAAAAGGGAAGGGCAGAGTATGTGGAAGGACTGTTTATGTGGAAAACTACTGTACGCAGCATAGTTTCTTTTAGGCACGTAAATGGGCGAACGCTGCGGGTATATATGGCACTTGGAGGAATTACGACGAGAATTGTCTCAATATATTCACCATGTGATGGTGCAGATGAGGATGAAGTCGACATGCTTTATGAAGCATCTAGTGACACCGTAGTCAGGGTCAACAGCAAGGATGAGGAGGGTGCTAATTGGCGATATCATTGCGAGAGTTGGAAATAGAACTGAAGTATTCGAAAGGGTGATTGGTAAATGTGGGGTATACATGTACGCTAAGGGGAATGGGAAGCGTTTGTTGGACTTCTGTGCTAGTTTGTGTTTCGGAGTTACGAATACATTCTTCAAGCTTAAGGCTAAGGGGTACCAGATCCATAAAATAAACTATAGCTTAACCGACTTTATATTCAGGAAATCTGTTAGGAGTCTATGAGTTCTTTGGGGATTTTTCGGTGATCCAGACCACTATGTGATCTGTAGTGAACTAAGTATCTCTAGGACTAGGATAGGGAAAGTGAAATATGTCTGAAAACGAATAAGAGTAGAGAATCTCCAGGACGAGGAAATTAGACAGAGGTACATGGATATGATTAGTGAGAAGTTTTGAAAAGTGGACAGGAAGCAGGTTCAGGATATAGAAAGAGAAAAGGTGGCATACAGGGATGCTGTAGTAGAAACAGCAAGGGAATGCCTAGGAACGGCTACGGTATGTGTAAAGGTGGGGAAAAGCGAACATCTTGGTGGAATGATGAAGTGGCAGCAGCTTATAAACGTAAAAAGGAGGCTTATCAGAAATGGATCTAAACAAGGGCCGAGGCGCACCGGGAATTTTACGTAGATGAATGAAACAGCGAAGCAAATAGTTGTTGAATCCAAAAAGAAACCATGGGAAGATTTTGGTAATAACCTGGAAAGGCTGTGTTAAACAGCAGCAAAACCTTTATGGACAGTAAAAAGGAATCTTAGGAAGTAAAGGAAAAAGGAAATGAGCAGTGTTTAGGGTAATTCAAGTGAACTCATAATAGATCCCAGGGTATCACTGGAGAGGTGGAGGGAATATTTTGAAAATCTTCGCACCGTTAAAGGAAATCTTCCTGGTGATGTCGCGCACAAGCAAGCTAATGGGCAGGCAGAAAGTGATGTTGGTGAAATTACGCTTGAGGAAGTTGAAAGGATGGTAAATAAAGTCCATTGAAATAAAGCAGCAGGAATACATGAAATTAGACCCGAAGTGGTCAAGTATAGTGGGAAGGCAGGGACGAAATGGCTTCATAGAGTATAGTAAGATTACAATGGCGTGTTGGTAAGGTACCTTCAAACTGAACAAGAGTAGTAATTGCACCTATCTATAAGCAAGGGAACAGGAAGGATTCCAACAACTATCGAGGTATCTCATTCATTAGCATAGCAAGCAAAGTATTCACTGGCATCTTGGAAGGGAGGGTGCGATCAGTGGTTGAGAGGAAGTTCGATGAAAAACAGTGCGGTTACAGAGCCCGGAGGGGCTGTCAAGATCCGATGTTCAGTACGCACCAGATAAATTTAAAATATTACGATATGAAAATATAGTTGTGTTTATGTTGTCGTAGATCTAGAGAAAGCATATGAGAGGGTACCGAGGGAAATGATGTTCACCATAGTGGGGTAGATTATTAAAATTAATCAAAGGCATTCATAATGACAATTGGGCTGCAGTGAGAATTGATGGTAGAATGCGTTCTTGGTTCAGGATACTTACAGGGATTAGACAAGGCTGTAATCTTTCACCTTTGCTCTTCGTCGTTTACGTAGATCATCTGATGAAAGGTATAAATTGGCAGGGAGTGATTCAGTTAGGTGGAAGTGTATTAAGCAGTCTGGCCTCTGCTGACGACTTCGTCTTAATGGCAGATTGTGCCGAAAGCCTGCAGTCTAATGTCTTGGAACTTGAAAATAGGTGCAATGAGTATGGAATAACAATTAGCATGTCCAAGATTAAATTGATGTCAGTAGGTAAGAAAGTCAACAGAATTGAATATCAGGTTGGTGATACAAAGCTAGAGCAGGTAGATAAGTTTAAGTATTTTTGTTATGTGTTCTCCCAGGATTACATGTCAATGTATATCAACAAAGACAATACTTATTGTATTGATTACGTGGTCAAATTAATAAATTAATTTATTGTTATTATTATTCCCCCAGGATGGTAATATAGTAAGTGGGACTGAATCAACATGTAGTCAGATACAGCAGAGGCAATACGAGACACTTCCGGATTTAGCCTTGTTTAAATGGAAGACAAGTCGCAAGTGGTGCTCCTAGTGGCGTGACCTGAAAATTCGCGCTAAATTCAAATATCAATATAAATGTATATACGGAAATGGACAAATAAATTATGTCCTGAAAGAAAGTCTTACTAAGATATTAACTTCAAAGTTGCTAAAGCATTTCTGGGTAAATGGATGTAGAATTATTTAATAGGTTATTATTTAAATACTGAAAGTAGACATATAATCAAGATGTGAAATGGACTGCTATGAAAGGGTCGATCTTTCATTTATACATTACTTTTTTATCTTTAGCATTCCTGCCTGAACTGTTACGGCTGGATTTGTCTTTTTTCTCATTTAAAAGCATAGTATGATCACATTAAAACGCTTGTCAACAAAAATATCGGCACACTCCTTACACACATGATTCAATGAATTTACATTTAAGAGCTGGACAATTTTCTTTTTAACTTGAAGCCTACTAACGGAAAGAAAATCTATAAATTTAGCCTCAAAAACATTCAAATTTTCCCTATAAGCAATACTTGGCACAATGCCATTTCATTATGCTAAAGCAAATTTGCATCATCATATTGTTCAACAAAATATATACATTTCTTAAATCACCCATATTTTCTTCAGTTCTTGACAACGCATTACGGCATTCCAAATGGGCTAATTTGGAACACAACTAACCACACATATATGCGTATGTATTTTCCTGAATTAAATCAAACCCACAGATCACACCTACAACAACACATCGGTGTTGAAGGTTAACTGCTACACTATACAATAAAATAAGCTTATTATACTGTTTAGCCAATTCAAATGTGGGTCGCGCAGGTCAGAAGTTTAGGAAGTACTATAAAAATATCTTTGTAACTGGAAGAATATATATGCAAACACAATATCTACTTACAGTTTCTTGTCACGAGGGAAACGGAAGAAAGACCGCGAATCCTTCTGCAATTCATAGTTATTGCAGCAAAACACTGCAGATATCTTTCCACTCATATTGAGAGGAGATGTAAAGGAATGACACACCCTACTATTTCCTTATGTCAACTTAATGTAAAGGCATAAATAACGCCAAAAACTTCACAAACAAATACACGTGCTCTTATGACAGAATCAGTAACTCTCAGGTCACCCCGCTAGAAGGAGCTCGAATCGCTGTCCCTCGATATCTCGCAGAGTGTCGCGTATCGTCTCCACTGTATTTGGTGTAGTAAAGCTAATGTAGTGAGCTGGAAGTTGCGACAAATGGTGTTCTGTAAGAAGGAAGAAAGCTCCCGGACGAAACTGCCTTTACATCGTTGTGTTTCCAGACCATCTTTTCTTCACGAGAGCGGGAGCAGGGTGGACTCAGGATGTCTTATTCATGAGTTAGAAGTAACAGACATGAAAATAGCGAGACGTATTGCTTTTACAAATAGGTGGGAACAATGGCAGATGAGTACTCGGAACAAGCAGATAAAGGCTAAGTTAGGAATGAACTCGATGGATGAAGCTTTACGCGTAAACCATCTTCGGCGGTGGGGGCATATGCGACGAATGGAGGAGGATAGGTTACTTAGGGGAATAATAGTCTATATTATGGAGGGTAAGAGGGGTAGAAGAAGACCAAGGTGACAATGGGTTGACTCAGTTTCAAACGTTTTAAAGATATGAGGTATAGAACTAAATGAGGCCACGGCACTAGTTGCAAATAGAGGATTGTTGCGACGGGCCGTTTTGGTAAACTCACAGAGGCTTGCAGATTGAACGCTGAAAGGCATAACGGACTATAATGATAATGCATGTATATATGTATAAAAACCGTAAGATTTTATTTCCGTTAGTGTACGAAGGATTGGATCGTATAGTTCAGTCAGTTGATCCCTCCTTCCATGGCTGTCCACGGTACGTTAAGACCTATGGACTTGCTTTCGAGTTTTTTTATTATTACCGTTTTTTTTTTTTACACCCGGAGAGACTCCTCTCTTATACATCCTCTTTTAGCCGGACTTAGCGTAACATTGCACCCAGTGCTGCCAGTGCTCTCTCCAGTAAGTGTCCCATACTACAGTTGTAGACATTACGGATATGTTAAACTACAACTCTCCCCACAATTGTGTATTTTGGTATATATGAGTGTTACAGTGTGATTTATTACAATTATTGGAACTGGGTGATATAACAAGCCCATTCACATTTCAAGAGAAGAAGGAGTGTCGCATACTCTGCAGTTGTAACTAGTAATCAACGAGCTAGAATAACATAGAGGGGCTGTAAGCCTGTCATCAGCGCTCCCTGCTTGAAGCAAGTTGATAAGGGGCAGCCATGTTAACGGTTGTCAAAACAAAGCGAATTGGCGCGAGAGAATATGTTGAGGTGACAGGGAGATCGTACATGCCAATTTAATTCCCTAAGTTTTAAGAAGTGAAAACATCGATTCTCGCTTTCAAGAATGCCAGCCGTAAGCTCAGCGTATGGTTGTTCTAATCGGAGTAATAAAACCAAGGATATATCGCACTTTAAGCAAGTATTACTGAATTATAGCCGAGATTCTTTTTGTAATTTCTGTCTGTAATTAAATCCATTTTATAGTTTACTTATCGAAAGTACGGATAGCCACGGTAATTATTTGTCGAATTTTGTTTCGGATTTCGTTTAAAGAACAAGGAATTAACTGAACAATGCGCTGTGAGGGCGAAAAGAGATAAATGGTATCCCACTCAATTCAGTTGCTTATGCTCTGTACATTTCCAGCCCTATTGAATTTTCATTCACATTTACAAATAAAGAAAATGGAGCGCCCACAACCAAGAAAACGTAACCACAAAAAAAAAAAAAAAAACTTATTTCGTTCAAACGTACACTAAGTATGGTAAATACAGTATTTTACTGCTATTTTTGAAATGTATACAGCCTTTTTTGTAGATGCCTGTTGCCTTGGTTTTTAAAACTATGCCTCACTTCATAATGGACAACTTTCAAGCTTACCTTTCAGCTAGTAATCCCAGTATGATATGGTAATGGGAGAAACATGGTATCCCCCTATATTATAATAAATAATTACACTAAACGATTATTGTGGTAAAGTATTCATGGGCCGCCTCTGTGGTATACTGGTTTGAGCAGCTGCCACCCCTGGAAGCCCGGGTTCGATTCCCGGCTCCGCCACTAAATTTGAAAAGGGTCACGAGGGCTGGAACGGGATTCTATCAGCCTGGGGAGGCCAACTGTGTAGAAGTGGGTTCGACTCCCACCTCAGCCATGCTCGAAGTGATTTTCCGTGGTTTCCCACTTCTCATCCAGGCAAATGCCGGGATGGTACCTAACTTAAGGCCACGGCCGCTTCCTTCTCCCCCCCCACAAGGCCCCTGTTCAGCATAGCAGGTGCAGCCCTCCCTCACATTTGTATCCCCCGACCCAATGTCTCACGCTCCAGAACTTAACGCCAAGGCCGTTTCCTTCCCTCTTCAGGGAATTCAATCGTCGCTGAGTCCGTGGGAAAAACCAACCCGGGAGGGTAAACAGATTAAGAAAGGAACACAGTACTCATGAGGATGCAATAATTTAAAAAATATGAACAGAATGAGGTTGTAACCTATTATAGGTCCCTATGATTTTAAGGCTTCCTGTCATAAATATTTATGTCCATCGTTTTTATTCTAATTTACGCTTAACCACAACAGCCAAGCAGGGTAACGCTTTTGTTCCGATTCCGAGGCCTATTCGTATGTCACTGTGCGATGATTTCGAACTACCCTACAATCAACTAATCGTGATGTTGGCCTCGTGCCGCAATATGATGAAGTGGCGGTATTCGCTTTAATGCTTCAAGCTATCGGCAACGGTCTTTAATTCTCCCCCAGTGATTCTAAAATGCGTATTTTCTACACTTTTCGTCATTTAAAGGCCATGCCCCCTTGCTTGTGTGACAACAGGAAACATGGCGGACTTTCGTTCTATTAGCTTCGCCCAGGCAGAGCTTCCGCCTCTCTATGTTATTCTAGCTCGTTGCTAGTAATACATGCTTTCCTAAATCCAGCCTGTTTTACTGACTGTTACAAATCAAATTTGTTCTTCAAGACTTTGTTTTAAGTGATTAAGCAACATCCAAATACGTGGTTTTGTTTCGAAGTGGCTGGTATGTTGTTATATAAGGCGCGTATTAGGCTATTCTACAGCTTATTCCGTTAAGTGAGGTATGGATTTTCTTCATTGAGGAATTGTGATTTCTATCGTTTTACTCTGTGTCCTCAACCTCCAACATACTGTCGGTAAAGTTCAAATTCAATAATTAAATTTTGCTACATGTATAGATCTCAATTGAGAATATTAGAATGTAATACTAATCTTTCCCATGTTCAGCATTTACATATTTTTAATATTTAATGTTATTAATTTTCTTAAATTTTATTTTTAATTAAGCATGAAAAATGAATACGCATATAACTAGCTTGCTTTTTATAAAACTCCCAGCCTTTGAATTGCAAGTGCCTGCAAGTTATGTGTAGTAGCCAGGGTGCGAAATCGCGGGGGTTGGGAAGGGAAGGATGTCTCCCCCACCGGTGATTTTATCTCAGAGGTCCCTCCCCCCACTAAAATTGCCCGCGTGGTACCTTTCATTATAAAATAAACAATAAGCAGGAAAATGTAGAACCGATAATTTATTACTGAAATTAATGACTTTAACATATTTTCATAAAAACATCAGAAATAATTAAAGTGACTGCCAGACCTTGAGCAATTAAACAACGCAGCAGTGGCAACTCCACACCTACAGCCTATTGTTGATGTTTCACGCTGGCAAGTCCATCCTCCCTTGTCATTGCTATAAGTAGCTCGAGTTTACACCACTCCTGTACTTCTTGGAGTGGGTGTGTTTCCTATAGATATCAATGGGACAATATTCACTTGAGCAGGGTACAAACTGACAAATTTGTTCAGTCAACACATAGGAAAGTTCCATTAAAAAAGCAATAAACCATGGAAACTCGTGCCTCGTCTGGCCTTTCTTAAGATAGTGAGTCTCTCATAAACTTCTCAGCTGATTGGAATAACGTTCTAATGTTTATCATTCCCGTTATAACAGCAAAAATATATCAAATTTACATATTTCTTGGTGGAGAGGATAATTAAAATACAGGGGAATTTTAACCCCCCCCCCACCAAGTACTGCCAGAAAAAAAATTAGTAGTTAAGCCGTATGTTCCTTCTCCCCCCCCCCCACCACCACTTCTTTCTGATTTCACACTCTGGTAGTGGCAATATATCTTATATCTAAATTTAGTGGAATGAGGATTTTTTTTCTGAAGAGCAACGCAGATGAAGAAATGCAGATGGTAGTTTCAGAAAGAAATTGCGATCTGTAGTATGTAATTTTAATTATTATTTTTCTGTGTTACCTTTTTGTGCAATTTAATAGTGATGCTGTGAATGATGAGTTGTTCTTTACTCTGTATGCCGCGACATATGGTAGTAGGATTCAAAATCTTGAGAGGTTTCTATTTAGGATATCTGTATCTTGTTACATCAGTGTTGTTATGGAGATTCTCCTGCATCTTATCATTACCCCACAGCAGCTATATCCGGTATTTATTCGTGATGATTTAGGTAACAGTAGGCTGCCTCTCTGATTTATTGGTGTGTAAAAGATTTTCAGGGTTGAGTGAGGGCGAGTTTGCAGGGGTCGAATCCTATGATCTGCAGTCCTGAAATACTTTTCCGTGGTTTCCCCATTTTATCATTAATTAATCTTAATTAATGCTGCTGCATACCTAATCTTATCCCTTTCCCTTGGAGTTGTTAGTGCAACATTAAACTGCTAGCAGGAATGGAAGAACAATCTTCAGCAATAAATTCTGGCTGTGGAAACAATAAAAGGTAGTTGCCTGAAAGTAAATTCAGTAACATATTATTAGAATAACCTATGATGGCCAGAACAAGTAAACACGGCACTCTTCAGTGTTGTCCCCTCCGGTGAAATATACAAAATACAATTGATCATAGTTACCTGAATAGATATGTGTTTACATAGAAATCTGTTCCCTGGCAATCCATAAGAATCAACTCAATTAGCCACAGGAACGATGCTTGTATTACCTATAGGAGAAATTTTAGTATTCATTGTTATTGCAGTATGTTTACATTTACAGTAATATATCACAAAGTGACTAACGAACACTGCTATTGGGTGAAATGAATTCTCTGAGGCACTACTCAAGGTATTCAACAAAGACAATTTTTTTGCCACCTGGGGAACAATAAATGCTGCTAAACATTTAAACCACTCATTTGACATGGAACTCCCTACAAGGGGCACTCTGGTAAACACCACTCGATTATGTCATTAGACAAGACATGCATAGAAAAATAAAGAAAAGGCACTTAAGTAACGGTTGGTGGCATTGTTCAATGAAATGAGCTGATAGCAGTATTGTATAAATTTTTGTCTTTTCTTCAACAGAATTTCCTTCATTTTCCATTTTCAGTCTTCTGGGCAGAAATGTGAATCAAGAACCTCCTCAGTTTTTCTCTCTCCACCACTCCTTTCCTACCTCGAATTTTTTTTTTCTACTTTTACTCTACTCTTCTCAGTACTCTCCTTACCGTAACCATTCACTCCTTTCTGGGCAATCCTCGATGTCTTTCTCCTATGACTTCCTCTGTAAATACTCACTGTAGAACTCTATCCCCTTCCATTCTCATCACTTGTCCATTCCATTTCATAATTAAAATACAGGGGAATTTTACCCCCCCCCCCTCCAAGTACTGCCTGAAAAAATTTAGTAGTAGGAGTAGTATTAGTTCAGGATATCCAATTCACTCCCTCATTTCTATGTTTCTGATTTTATCCCTTTATGCCCTCCCTATATTTCTGTAAGGAATTTCATCTTGGCCTCTTGCATTCTGTGTTATCATGTTTTTGTTGTTGTCCATGTGCCTGGTGCATATGTCAAAATTGGTGTGTAATACATTGGGTGCAAAATTTTCTTGCATTCCATGGGATGTCCCAGTTACAGACTATACATCTCACACATTGGTGAAACTCATTGGCTTGTTCAAGTCCGTATCCAATTTCTTATTTTATTTACCCATCTTCTTCAATTATTCTCTCCGAATACTTGAAGCTTTCCACAACTTCTAATGGTCTTCCATTTACTTCAATATTCCCACTTCCTTTTCTATTACCTCTCGTCACCACTACTATCATACTCTTTTCCACACTTATTTTCGTTCCATAGTCCTCCATCTCCTGATTCCTTGCATTATCTTGTTCTTGTGCTTCCATTTCATCCTCTCCACACATTACTGTCTCATCTGCACAGTGTGAGGCCTTTGCCTCCTTGGTTCCCATTTTTTGTTGTATACTCTTGTGGATTTCATCCATGATTGTAATGAAGATTGGCGGGGATAAAACACATCCTTTTTGAAGTCCTGATTCTACTTTGAAAAAGTTTGTTTGTCCTATCGCAGTATTCATACTACTTACTCTTCGTTCATGGCTTTTATATTTGGCTCTTCACCTCTCCCTGCCTTCTTTTTTATCAATGCATCCGAGACCACTTGTCATGGTACACTGACATATGCCTTCTCAGTATCGATAAATATCATCACTGAATCCAGCTTAAATTCCCCATCTGTTCCCTATCACGTTCTTTAGGTTCAACAGATTGAAAAATTTTAAAATTGTGTTTACACTGAGCTAGGAGTATGACACCGTATGGAAGTGAAACACAGATAATAACTGGTGCCAAGAAAAACAGAGTTGAAGCCTTTTAGATGGCGTGTTATCAGAAGTTCTTGAAGATGAGATTGATAGAACTTGTCTCAAATAAAGAGATAGTGGATAAGCTTAATGAGAGGAGAATGGTTTGAGAGAATTTGTTCCTGGGCAGGAAAATTTTGATCGAACATATCTCAAAGAACTATGATATAAGGTGTCATGTAATACTAGGGGTCCTATGACTATGGTCTTGATATCGACAGATAAGTTAAATTATATTATGGATGTGATCACTGTTTTAGAAATCATGTAAAACTGCATGTCCTTAGCTTTGATCGAAGTATTAGTCATAGAAAACTTGAGGTCCTGTAGGTATGATCACAATATCAACAGTCATGTAAAATTTTGGGTTTTTTGGTATGATCATAATATTGATGGTCATTTAAAATGACAAGGTTGCTGCTTAGTCTCTTAACAAACAGCATAAGTATCAATGACAATAATAAGGTAATATATTTTTCTGGCTTATGTTTCAGTGTAAGGTCAGTAGAAGTAATCAACCATTCCAGTACCTTCTAACTACTTCAGTTTGCAGTGCAAAATGGACCTGGAAGCAAAGATCAAAGAGGAACCAGGCTGGATTGAAGGAGAAACAACGGCATTGCTTGTAAGTCTCATACCAGATAACTTTATAGGGGTCAGAAATTAACCCTTAATATCTGAATAAGTTTGACAGGGGCATAATTTTCTATGTGCTTCCTCAGTATTAACACCAGCAGTCACCAATTGCTGAATGAGCTTCTATGCATAGTAAACTCTGTTTTTTCTTAATTTGTCTGGGAATACACCACCATGTGCTACACAAAGCTGCCAACTCTTAGGAACTTAAGGTTAGGCTTGGATTAGTCTGTACTTTTCACTGTCAGTATTGAAATTACTTTGGTTTAGAGGTTGCACCTTTTTTATTTTTCCCCTTTGATTATAATAGATGATGGTTGGCCGATCGTACTTTAAAAAAACATAACATCCTCCTACAGTACTGCACCACCATTAGCACCACATGTTATGAATTATTATTCCTACCATAATTAGTGTAGAAGAGGTTAAATCACAAATCTTTCATTAGTGTTTTCGAGCCTGGATACACCAGTCTGCTAAACAAAATGTCAACACTGGTGTGATAATTCTGGGTTACCCTCACGCCCACAATGTGCTGGAAGATATTACGTGTTTTAAGGAATGAGCAGATTTGCCTATGACATACGAGGGATGAAATACCTCAAAATCTGAATGTATGTTCTCTCAAAATAAATATTTTGCTCTGATGTTGAATTCTTCTAGAAAGACAGAATAATGATTAGCTCATTTTATTCCTCAAATACAGGTCAGGTTCTATGATATATACAGTAGAAAACCATGTCTAAGGGCTCTAGAATGTATGATTTCTGAGAATAATTTCTTTTATATGCCCCTTCTTAGTGGGCTCTGACACTTTAAGGACTTCAGGCACATTGAACAGATTTATTTCTTTCCTGTTTGTCATTATTTCCTTGTCCTTTTTGTGCATCCTTTTCATCCATTCCTTAGTTCAGCCACTGTTCTCTTCTGTATTGAATGTGTTAAGTTGGTATATTCTGGAACTTGTTACTTTAATTTACTTTTATTAGTTACTTAACTTACATTAGAATATAATCACAGTCCCTCCCCCCTTTAATGCTGACAAGGTTTTATGAATCCAAGAGTGAAATTTAAATGTCTCGTAGTAGATCATAATAGATCTTCTGAAACTGCAGATATACACTCCAACACTGCTGATTCTCCACTGACGGTGTCCTCATCCCCTCAGCTCCTCACAGAACACTACATAACATGCTTATAGTAGTAAAATATTTCATTTCTAGCTGCTTTGACCTTGGGCTACATCACATCTTTCACTGTTATATGAATGTGATAAGTCTGCTTCCTTCATGTTTATGTTTTTTATTTTACACTTGTAATCAATGAAACAGAACTGTATTAATGTTTTTTGTAGCTCCTGTGATCTCAGCAAAACCATAGTAGAGAATGTGATTCCATTATTTCAAGTAATTTTAATCTATCTATAAACAAACTCTATGCTGAGAACAAAAAAATCATTTAGAAATGTAACGCTTCTTATTGGTTCAGACAACTTTTATGATTTGATTGATATGATTGAACATATGAAAACAGTTCATACAATTTAGTGTTTATGCCTATGGCTGCTTCCTTCCAAATTCTGTGTGAGATAGCCCCAATTCTATCACTGGTAGTATATCTTCTGGAATGGCTAGGAAATGTTTCGCATTTTATATTTTGTTCTCAGTCTCATCCTTTCTCTGACATAAGGAGTGAGCAAGAATAATAACACCATTCTCAGTACAGCCTTTGGTTATAACAGTCCTCTGCTGGTAGAAATCTTCCTTAAACATTAGTGAAATTCTGAAAGTAACTGTAATACTGGAAATTAATGAATTAACATGCTCATTTGTTAGTGACTCTATTTGTAGATGTGTGTTATGAGCATACCTAATATATATTATTTTCCACAGGAAAATTTTGAACATGTATCAGAATTCATAGCTCTGAAAGAAGAAGTTAAATCAGAGTTAACCGAGCTAGAGTCATCGCAGGAAAACTCTCGTGAGGTAATGTATATAATTTGATAAGCCATCGTCAGATAATGGAACTGGGTAGAAAATGGATCAACAGAAACTGGGGTTTGATCCATCTTTTTAGTGCACATGATTGATAGTCCTACTGACAATATACTTTTTTATGAGATTGACTGTTTACATACCTAGTTTTCACTTTTCCTTCAAGTTGTTCCACGATCTTGCGTTACGAATTGTGCAGCAGTTAGGATTATTCGAAAGACCTCTACTCTGTCATTTGGTAGCTGGTATCATTCCTACTAATACTTTTGTTAATTAGTTTTGAACACTTACCTTGGTAGAAGTGAGTTCTTCTCCGCACATCGGGGCCAATAATAAGGAATAAAGTTATATATCCATTACCACATAGAACTTCACCATCACGGCCCCGATCTGACTTTAAATTCTGAAGCACTTAAATTTTAGTATACCATCTAAGGAATGCTTGTTAGGTTCTAACAAATCTTTCACCAAGGAATGCAAATCAAGTGTGCTTTTTACAACAAATGATATTTTAAAGATTTTATAAGCAAAACTGGTATTTTCCAAGAACATCAACAAGAGAAATATGGACAATTTGACTGTTTACCTGTCTTATGTCTTACAATTTTAACAAATTTGAAGATCTTATCTTAAATTGTCTAACATTTAATGTGTCTTTCCACTTTTAATATTTATTACTGATATATTAATGTTAATTTGTTATTAGCTGATGATGTCCCTTAGGGGATGAAACATGTCCTAGATATTAATAAATTATATATTGTATTGAATAGGTGGACCGCTCAATTATAATATTGAAGTTTATCTTGAATATTCACTGATTGACTAATACTTTTGAATTTGTTAATTAGTTTTGAACACAGAGTAGCTGAAAGATACATTCTTTTATTACTGTTACAGGATATTTTACTAGTTGTTTCCAAATGAAACACCTTTGTTATCTAATTGATTATATTAATTATTGTTTTCTAAACAATACAGTAATTTGTTGATACAAGTTGCAGGTGATATGCTGTTTACAGTGTTTGTTTGCTTGTATACTACACACATTGTAGCCATCTGTTGGCAAGTGAAAAATTTATTTTTCTCGCTAATGTGGTCTGTGATGTACTAGTCCATTGTGATTTATAATATTTGTACCGAGAGGTGCACCTCAACCCCGCACATTTAAAACAAGTGCCTTAAGGAACACTATCTATCGAAAAAAACTTGAAACTGCTAATGCATAAAGTTGGGACATTGATCGGAAGACGTCACTACTGAATAACTCAGTAATATGTTATTTTAAAGTTTCCTAAACTGACTGGATTTCTTTGTTTTGTTTTGGTGTACATCGAAAAGTTTGAATTTTTCTCCATAGATGTCCCTGCAAAAAGCTGAGGTCATACACTCTGTTGCAAGGTGGAATAATTAATGATTTAAAGAAGTTTTGGGTTTATAACTTTTCTCAACTAAATTGACTTTCATTTATTGTGACACTACAATGTTTTTGCAACACTTCCTTCTCATCCTGCCAGCTTTGAAGTCTGGCCAATCACAAATTTTCTGTATTTATTTTTCAGCCAATCATAAGCTTCTTGTAACTTTTTGAGTATCAAATAAAATGGGAGGGTGTGGTCGGATTTAGCCCAGAGCCTTCTTGAACCCTCCCCTTGGGTATAAAAGCCGCGGCCTTTTCTAGTTACCTTGTCTTATTGTCGTCAAATTTCTGTGTGTGTGTGTGTGTGTGTGTGTGTGTGTGTGTGTGTGTGTGTGTGTGTGTGTGTGTGTGTTAAGACAGGAGGTGGGGTGCCTAATTCTTTGGCAGGCAGAACGTCAGCCCAGGTAATGGCCACCAGTTTTCTATATCTGTAGCTGTCTCCGCAAACTCACAGCTGTTTTCAAAAATTTAAACATTCATTCTGCTAATGTAAAATTTCATACAGACTTAAACTGTAAATTGGGGATAGAGAGTGTGTTTCCCTCTCAAAATCCCCTTCAGTTTATCTTGAGGTGACTACGATTTTGTAACTTTTTTCTCCTGTAAATCACTCATTAACTTCTCTTTTGCGTCACCTCAGTTGTGTAGAATTTGTCTCTGCATCATCGGGCCACAAGCCCAAGTAGGGTTTCAAAACTTGGTTTTCAAGGAGCACAAGTTTGCGACTGTATACATTTTGAGTCTGGGCCAGTAATATAACCTGTTGTTCTTTTCCATGAAGGCCCAGTATTATGGGTACTAGATACCCCTGTGTAAAGGAATTGTAAATTGTACTGAGAGATGCCAGAAATTGTAAGGTTTTGTGTAATGTTTCCTTGAGTAGGCTGTAAGGAATTGGGAGCATAGCCTCCTTTGTTGAATTTAAAGAGCATGTAAACTCTTGTCTGTTATTGGTGCAATTTTTAGTGGGGCCTTCGGAAGGCCGTATGTGTAACCTTTGGAGCAAGGTGCTCTTGAACTGTGTCTTGGGAGATATCTCTCGTTATCTAACCAAACACAAGATTTATGATGCTGTAAACTTGTAAATTGGAGCTGGAAGCTCAAAACTTGTAACTTCCAACCCTTGGGTTTCTATTCTTGATTGTTATTTTGTACCTGACATTTTGTTCCTTCACCTAGTGAAGAATTTTGTTAAATTTGAGATCTGAAAAGAAATATAACCTTCGTTTTAAAGTTTAAATTAATCTTTGATATCGTAGATAGACCCATTCAAGCTGACACCTTCTTAAACCTCTCTGAGTTCCACAGATAATCTCACAACAATATTACTTAAACATGCGATGAATAAATAAGCCATTCAAGAGTTATTTTGCCTTTCTGTTTCATACTTCGTAAGGGATAATGTTTGTGAATAGACCGTGTAAGTTCACCATTACTCACCTGAACATTCGTTACGTGAATGAATTCCTCATTACCAGGATGCACATTTGATCACTGTCATCGTCCACTTCATAGCATGCGTGTCATCTTCTTTCACTATGACTATGTTGCTATGGGGTATTTCATTGCCCGTTTATTGAGATATTCATTTCACCATCTCTTCCAGGAGTTCTGGGTTAGCTGCTGAAAATATAGCTGCGTGGGAAAGGTTGTGATTAGAGAGGAAGTATAATCATGATCAGAGACTTTAGTAATTGGCTCTCTTATAAGGAAATGGGTTGTAGTTAGGTAAGAAGTGTCAAAAGATTCATCATTTAGCTTTGGTGAGAGGATGTATGTGTTTCAAGAATGGTACATTCTTTGTTGGTGAAGCGATAAGAATCCATCACTTGTCTGGGGCGTTATATCAGAATCATGACAGCTGCTTCCCAGATTCCACCAAAGTGTGGTGTTGCAGGAGGGATGAAATGCCACGTCAGTCCCATGCCTGCAGTTGTGTGAAGAGTTGGTTTTCTGAGGGTTGATTTTTCAGGAAGGCCTTGATTACTGTAGCTGCTCCAAAGAAGTTTGTGCCATTATTGCTGTAAATGTTCAGGGGTTGACCTGTATGAGAACTAAGTTGATCAAGTTCAGAGAGAAATGTTGTGGTGAGATCAGGTATCCTGTCTATGTAGACAGCCTTGGTAGCTAGGCAGTCTGGTCTTGTTCGATTTCACACAATTTTTTTATTAGAACTGGGCCAGCACAGTCTATTCTAGTTTTAAGGAATGGGTATGTCGGGGTTAAGGCACCATTTATGTATTTCTCATTAATTATTCCTCTATGTAACACTTTGACTAGAGAAATCAGGATCCTGATTCTTATTCCCCCAGGCATGAGATCACGGCTGATGATGCCCATGCAATGGGCGAAACATAAATTAGTATGACACGGTGTAACACCTGAGACGTGTATAAGTGTGGCTTCTTTCCGTTCCCCTTTCTGAAGAGATCCTAAACATGTCTCTCAGAGTGTTGAGTGCCAGGATGAAGTAGTCCAAGGTGTTCTGCCATCATAATTATATTTGTATGGTGATACAGAATTTCTAATGTTTCCAGTGCTCTAGTATTGGAATATTGTGCAATCATCCACTGACAAGAAGATGCCCTTCTTGATCTATGATTGGATTAATAGTCTTTGTACGAGTTGTTAGTTTCCTGCACAACATTATATAATATTTGTGTACAGGGTTCAACTCCGATACAAAGTGTGGACTTTAATTTGCACTCCGTGGGTTGTTTACAACATTCTCAGATAATTATAAGTTACAAATCTCATGACTGGTCCATATTGAAATGTACATTAATTCAACAATGTTACAAAAGTTTATTGAAATCCACGTATTCAATATGCATTGGGGTTTTAAAATTAAGATTTATATATTGTAATACTAATTTAAGTGTACATGTTTCGCCCATTGTTTGGGCATCATCAGCCGTGAACTCATGCCTAAGGGCTTAAAATCACGATCCTGATTACTCTAGTCAAAGTGTTACGTAGAGGACCGTGCATTATAAAAAGGAGTAAACTTGTAAGTTCACAAACAACAATTTACACAATAAAGACACATCTAAAGAATCTTTGATGAGAGGATGTGAGTATGTGTTATAAGAGTGGTCCATTCTTTCTTGGTGTTGTGATAAGTGTCCATCACTCTTCTGAGGTGATATATCAGACTCGTGACAGCTGCTTCCCAGATTCCACCAAAGTGTGTTGCCCTCAGGAGGGGTGAAATGCCGTGTCAGTCCCATGCCTGCGGTTGTGGGAAGAGTTGGTTTTCTGAGGGTTGTTTTAGAGAAAGGCCTTGATTTCTATAGCTACTCCAAAGAAGTTTGTGCCATTATTGCTGTAAAGTAACTGTAATACTGGAAATTTTGAAATAACATGCTCATTTTTTAGTGACTGTATTTGTAGATGTGTGTTATGAGCATACCTAATATATCTTCTTTTCCACAGGAAAATTTTGAACATGTATCAGAAGTGATAGCTCTGAAAGAAGAAGTTAAATCAGAATTAACCGAGCCAGGTTCGATCAAGGAAAACTCTCTTGAGGTAATGTACATAATTTGATAAACCATCATCAGGTAATTGAAATGGTTAGAAAATGGCTCAACAGATATCAGTGTTTGACCCTTCATTTCAGTGCACATGATTGATAGTCCTACAGAAAATATACTTTTTTTATGAGATTGACTGTTTACTTACCTATTTTCACTTTTCCTTTAAGTTGTTCTATGATCTTGCATTATGAATTATACAGCAGTTAGGATTCTTCCAAAGACCTCTACTTTCTATCATTTGAGAGCTGGTATCAATCCTACTAATATTTTTGAATTCGTAAATAGTTTTGAACACAATGTATGTATAAGGTACGTTGTTTTGTTACTGTTACAGGATATTTTACTAGTTGCTTCCAAATGAAACTCCTTTGTTATCTTATTGATTATATTAATTATTGATTTCTAGATAATACAGTAATTTGCTGATACAAGTTGCTGGTGATATGCTTGTTTACTGTGAGCGTTTGCTTAATATACTACACACATTGTAGCCATCTCGTGGCCATTGACCTAATGTGCTCTGTGGTGTTACTTGTCCATTGTGACTGATAATTTTACTTAAACATACAATGGAATAAATAAGCCATTCAAGAGTTATCTTGCTTTCCTGTTTCATACTTCATAAGAGATAGCGTTTGTGATAGGCCTTATAATTTCACCATTACTCACCTGAAAATTCATTGCATAAATGAATTTGTCATTACCAGGATGCACATTTGATCACTGTCTTTGTCCACTTCATAGCATGAGTGTCATCTTCTTTCAGTATGACTATGTTGCTATGGGGTATTTCATTGCCCATTTATTGAGATATTCATTTCACCAACTCTTCCAGGAGTTCTGGGTTAGCTGCTGAAAATATAGCTATGTGGGCAAGGTTGTGATGAGAGGGGAAGTATAATCATGATCAGGGAGTGTAGTAATTGGCTCTCCTTTGGTGATAGGATGTGAGTATGTGTTGTAAGAATGGTCCATTCTTTGTTGGTGAAGTGATAAGAATCCATCACTCATCTGAGGTGTTATATCAGAATCTTGGCAGCTGCTTCCTAGATTCCACCAGAGTGTGATGCTGCACAAGGGATGAAATGCCACATCAGTCCCATGTCTGCAGTTGTGTGAAAAGATGGTTTCTGAGGGTGGTTTTGCAGAAAGGCCTTGATTTCTGTAGCTGCTCCGAAGAAGTTTGTGCTGTAATTGCTGTAAGTGTTCAGGGGTTGACCTCTATGAGAACTAAGTCTATAAAGTGCAGAGAGAAATGTTGTGGTGATATCAGGTATCATGTCTATATAGACAGCCTTGGTAGCTAGGCAGTTTGGTCTTGTTCGATTTCACGCGATTTTTCATTAGAATTTGGCCAGCGGTTTTAAGGAATGGGTAATTCTGGGTTACATGCACCATTTGTGTATTTCACATTAATTGTTCTGAGGTATCTGCATTCATCATAGAACACTTGAGACGTGTATCAGTGTGGTTTCTTTCTGTCCCCCTTGCTGATGAGATCCTAAACTTGTCCCTCAGAGAGTTGAGTGTCAGGATGAAATAGTCGAAGGTGTTCCGCCATCATAATTATATTTGTGAGATGATACAGAATTTCTAAATTTTTTACTCCAGTGTTATTGGAGTCTTCCGCCAACAAGAAGATGGCCTTCTTTATCTATGATTGGATTTATAGTCTTTATACTGTATGAGTTAATAATTTCGTGTGGCTATTTCTAGCCGAGTGCAGCCCTTGTAAGGCAGACCCTCCGATGAGGGTGGGCGTCATCTGCCATGTGTAGGTAACTGCGTGTTATTGTGGTGGAGGATAGTGTTATGTGTGGTGTGTGAGTTGCAGGGATGTTGGGGACAGCACAAACACCCAGCCCCCGGGGCCATTGGAATTAAACAATGGAGGCTAAAATCCCCGACCCGGCCGGGAATCGAACCCGGGACCCTCTGAACCGAAGGCCAGTACGCTGACCATTCAGCCAACGAGTCAGACACTGTATGAGTTGATAATTTCCTACACAACATTAATCTAACATTTGTGTAGAGCGGTCAATTCCTATACGAACAGTGGACTTTATTTTCACTCCGTGGGTTGTTTACGACAATCTTAGATAATGATATGTTACAAATCTCATGACTGGTCCATATTGAAATGTACATTAATTCAACAATGTTACAAAAGTTTATTGAAATCCATGTATTCAATATGCATTGGGGTCTTAAAATTAAGATTTATATATTGTAATACTAATTTAAGTGGACATGTTTCGCCCATTGTTTGGGCATCATCAGCCATGATCTCATGCCTAAGGGACTATAATCAGGATCCTGATTACTCTAGTCAAGGTGTTACATAGAGGAAAGTGTGTTATAAAAATGAGGAAGCTTGTAAGTTCACAAACAACCATTTACACAATTAAGACACGTTTAAAAATATTTGGTGAGAGGATGTATGTGTTATAAGAGTGCTACGTTCTTTGTTGTTGAAGCGATAAGAATCCATCACTCTTCTCAGGTGATATATCGGACTCTTTACAGCTGCTTCCCAGATTCCACCAAAGTGTGGTGCTGCAGGAGGGATGAAATGCCATGTCAGTCCCATGACTGCAGTTGTGTGAAGAGTTGGTTTTCTGAGGGTTGTTTTGCTGAAAAGCCTTGATTTCTTTTGCTGCTTCAAAGAAGTTTGTGCCATTATCACTGTGAATGTTCAGCCTACAGCCAGCAGCGCATAAGCTCAATGTTCCGCCCGTCTCCTGTCCTCCGCCACACCCCCTTCCATCAATTACACACAGATACAATACAAGAAGTGCAACTGGCATTGGTTCTGATGCTGCAAAGGCAACTAGTTCCCACCAGAAAGGTCGACGGGGTGAGTAATTTTATACACAGCGTTTTTCGTCAAATTTTACCCTTTGTGCTCTAATCTTAAAAATCCTTCTAGCCTCCTCTCGTTACAGATTCTTCACCACACATCCCTCAGTATTCGATTTCATCATTGAAGCTGTAGCCAAATTCTAGCACAAGCATCCCCATTTGAATAATAGGACAAGAGGAGGCTATCACATCAGCTAGTAAAGACACACACATTAACACACAATCGTGAACCTTTTTTCACGCCTTCAACAAAAATAAGAAGACTATGGTCTCACCAAACAAATACGGGATAAACAGGGTGTCCACCCGTATGAAATACTGGTAACCGGGGAATGTCAGGGAATTCCAGAGATAGTGGGAAAACCAGGAAATGTCAGGGAATTCAGAAAATAATCTGGAAATTCGTTCTTCTGCCAGATAAAATTGACATACCCTATTTGTCCGTTAATAGAAGCAATTTTTCAATTTTTATAAGATTAATCTTGGGCATGTCTTTTATGCCAGGAATGAATTGTAAAGAAACCTAAATAAACATTAACAAAACCAAGTGTGATCGCGAATATGAAGTAACCAATATCTTCAATAGCTATATGAATAGCATATAGCAGGCAGTAGCGACTATGTTCGATCGAATTTTCAATGTTTTGATCTGCTTACTATTGTATATTCTGTGTTGTTGGGGAATGGTCAGGCCTATATTGCATTCTCAGTTTTCTAATTGCTTAAAAGTATGGCTTCCACAGCAAAAAAATGCATATAGACAAAATTCCACTACCCAACAAATGACTGTGTTTGTTTACTATGTAATGACGTTGCGATAGTCACTACCTCATTAAATGTAAAAAGAGAAAAGACACCGCCTCAATGCAGGAAAGTGTGAAATTCGCTTAAACTGAATACTCCTTCCAGTGCTCATTATTATTATTATTATTATTATTATTATTATTATTATTATTATTATTATTATTATTGTGTTGTTGTTGTTGTTTGAGTCATCAATCCTCAGACTGGTTTGATGCAGCCCTCCATGCCACCCTATCCTGTGCTAACCTTTTCATTTCAACGTAACTATTGCATCCTACATCTGCTCTAATCTGTTTGTCATATTCATACCTTGGTCTACCCCTACCGTTCTTGCCACCTACACTTCCTTCAAAAACGAACTGAACAAGTCCTGGGTGTCTTAAGATGTGTCCTATCATTCTATCTCTTCTTCTCGTCAAATTTAGCCAAATCGATCTCCTCTCACCAATTCGATTCAGTATCTCTTCATTCGTGATTCGATCTATCCATCACACCTTCAGCATTCTTCTGTAACACCACATTTCAAAAGCTTCTATTCTCTTTCTTTCTGAGCTAGTTATCGTCCATGTTTCGCTTCCATACAATGCCACGCTTCACACAAAAGTCTTCAAAAACATCTTTCTAATTCCGATATCAATGTTTGAAATGAGCAAATTTCTCTTCTTAAGAAAGCTCTTCCTTGCTTGTGCTAGTCTGCATTTTATGTCCTCCTTACTTCTGCCATCGTTGGTTATTTTACTACCCAAGTAACAGTATTCATCTTCTTCCTTTAAGACTTTGTTTCCTAATCTAACATTTCCTACATCACCTGCCTTCATTCGACTGCACTCCATTACTTTTGTTTTGGACTTATTTATTTTCATCTTGTACTCCTTACCTAAGACTTCATCCATACCATTCAGCAACTTCTCGAGATCTTCTGCAGTCTCAGATAGAATAGCAATATCACCGGCAAATCTAGGTTTTGATTTCCTCTCCTTGGACTGTGATTCCCTTTCCAAATTTCTCTTTGATTTCCTTTACTGCCTGTTCTATGTAAACATTGAAAAGGAGAGGAGACAAACTGCAGCCTTGCCTCACTCCTTTCTGGATTGCTGCTTCTTTTTCAAAGCCCTCGATTCTTATCACTGCAGACTGATTTTTATACAGGTTGTAGATAATTCTTTGTTCACGGTATCTGATCCCTATCATCTTCAGAATCATAAATAGCCTGGTCCAATCAACATTATCGAATGCCTTTTCTAGATCTATGAATGCCATGTACATGGGCTTGTCCTTCTTGATTCGATCCTCTAAGATCAGACATAAAGTCAGGATTGCTTCACGTGTTCCTACATTTCTTCTGAAGCCAAATTGATCTTCCCCCAACTCAGCTTCAACTTGTTTTTCCATTCTTCTGTAAATAATACGTGTTAAAATTTTGCAGGCATGAGATACTAAAATAATAGTGCGGTAGTTTTCACACCTGTCAGCACCGGCTTTCTTGGGAATAGGTATAACAACATTCTGCCAAAAATCGGATGGGACTTCTCCTGTCTCATACATCTTGCACACTAAATGAAATAACCTTACCATGCTGGTTTCTCCTAAGGCAGTCAGTAATTCAGAGGGAATATCATCAATTCCAGGTGCCTTGTTCCTATTTAGGTCACTCACAGCTCTGTCAAACTCTGACCTCAAAATTGGGTCTCCCATTTCATCTGCATCAACAGCCTCTTCATGTTCCACAACCAAATTATCTACATCGTTACCTTGATACAACTGTTGGATATGCTCCTGCCATCTTTCTGCTTTGTCTTCTTTCCCTAGAAGTGGCTTTCCATCTGAGCTCTTAATATTCATGCACCTAGATTTCCTTTCTCCAAAGGTTTCCTTGATTTTCCTGTATGCAGCATCTACCTTTCCCAGGACCATACAGCCTTCGACATCCTTGCACTTCTCCTTCAGCCATTCTTCCTTAGCTACCTTGCACTTTCTATCCACTTCATTCTTTAATCGCCTGTATTCTTTTCTGCCCTCTTCATTTCTAGCATTCTTGTATTTTCGTCGTTCATCAATCAGGTCTAGTATCTCCTGAGTTATCCACTGATTCTTAGTTGATCTTTTCTTCCTTCCTAACATTTCTTCAGCAGCACTACTGACTTCATTTTTCATGACTCTCCACTCTTCCTCTACTGTGTTTCCTTCGGCCTTTTCATATAGTCCTTGTGCAACATGTTCCTTGAAACAATCCATCACACTCTTTTCTTTCAACTTGTCTAGATCCCATCTTTTTGCATTCTTTCCTTTCTTCAATTTCTTCAACTTCAGACGGCATTTCATGACCAACAAGTTGTGGTCAGAGTCCACGTCTGCTCCTGGGAAAGTTTTGCAATCCAACACTTGGTTTCTGAATCTCTGCCTAATCATAATGATGTCTATTTGATACCTTCCAGTGTCTCCAGGTCTCGTCCACGTATACAGCCATCGTTTGTGGTGTTTGAACCAAGTATTGCCGAGGACTAAATAATGGTCAGTGCAGAATTCAACCAGCCGACTTCCTCTTTCGTTCCTTTGTCCCAATCCAAATTCTCCTACTGTGCTACCTTCTCTACCTTGGCCTACCACTGCGTTCCAGTCTCCCATCACAATTAGATTCTCGTCACCTTTGACATATTGTATTAAATCTTCTATCTCCTCATATATTCTTTCAATTTCTTCATCATCCGCTGAACTAGTAGGCATATAGACCTGCACTATTGTGGTGGGCATTGGTTTGGTGTCTATCTTGGCGACAATAATTCTTTCACTATGCTGGTCGTAGTAGCTTATCCGCTGCCCTATTTTCTTATTCATTATTAAACCAACTCCTGCATTACCTCTGTTTGATTTCGTGTTGATAATTCGGTAGTCGCCTGACCAAAAATCCTGTTCTTCCTGCCAACGTACTTCACTTATACCAACTACATCTAACTTTAGCCTATCCATCTCCCTTTTCAGATTCTCTAACCTACCACAACGATTCAAACTTCTAACATTCCACGCTCCGACTCGCAGAATGTCAGTATCCATCTTTCTGATGATCGCCCCCTCTCGTGTAGTCCCGGAGATCCAAATGGGGGACTAGTTTACCTCCGGAATATTTTACCCGGGAGGAAGCCATCATCAGTCCATCATTCATACAGAGAGAGCTGCATGTCCTCGGGAGGTGGTTACGGCTGTAGTTTCCCCGTTGCTTTCGGCCGTGTAGCAGTATCAACACAGCTAAGCCATTTTGAGTATTATTACAAGGCCGTATCAGTCAATCATCTAGACTGCCGCCCTTGCAACTACCGAAAGGCTTCTACCCCCCTTTCGATGAATCATTCGTTAGTCTGGTCTCTCAACAGATACCCATCCGATATGGTTGCACCTGCGGCTTGGCTATCTGCATTTTTGGGACACGCAAGCCTCCCCACCGCGGCAAGGTCACATGGTTGGCAGAGGAGGATTATTATTATTATTATTATTATTATTATTATTATTATTATTATTATTATTATTATTATTACATGTGTTGATGTAGGTAAACCTTGTGTAAATGTGTAATGCAATGTGACACTGTTCGAGTCGCGCCATGTTGAGTTTCTAACCTATCTGATGAAATGGTTGATGACGGACGTCAGTGAGTGAGGCTCCACAGTAATCAAGTGATTTGAAGGTGCTATACATCAGTGGAAGTGATAGAAACTTGCGGAAGTGTTATGTTTGTATTTACGAATCGATATACCCATATTTTTTGTCGGTGTTGATCTTTTTCTTCCAAATGTGCAATGTAAAGAAAATGGGGAAACAATGGAGTTGGAAGCCCAGCCACTACCAGTGCTGCCAACGTAGACTGCCTCGTGAAGTGCATGCTGGAGGATTTCATTAACTCGGACAGCTTCTTTGAAAAAATTGTGGAGGCCATTTCGACCTGCATGACAGAAGTGGTTATAAAAGAACTTGAAAAGAGTTTAAATTTTAATATCAAAGCATTTTGAGAGTTAACTGAAAAACATGGTAAGAAGGAGGCAGAAATCCACAAACTGAAGGAGGATATGGATGCCAAGTGCAATTCATTGGAGCAGTACAGAAGGAGAAATAATGTAAGAAATATCGGCATCCCTGAATGTTCGAACAAAAACTGTGATGAACTAGTGCTCAACGTGTGCAAAGTAGTAGGTGCAGATGTTAGACTTAGGTCCTGTACTACGACAGCCAGATAAAAGTGCGGTATAAATTTATTTGGCAGTTTGGACATTTATCTGGAAGTTCGGTTGAAACCGCGTACTATGACTTTCGTTTATGTGCAATCTGGGAAAGTATTCTCGAGTATAGCTATGCCGAAGTTGGAGAGGCTGTTAACGCTCTTATCTGGGACTTAGCTCTTATTGGGGATGCTACTGTAAAGAATCAAGATGGCTACTCATGAAGATGAATCTACATCTGCATGATACTATGTGAAATTAAGTTGTTACAATGTAATTTATGTATATATTTATAAAGTATATCATGCTTCCTGCCCAGCTATCACAGAATTCTTAAAGATTTCCCAAGCTAGCAAGTTGTTGCTACTGAGTATATGAATAGTACACAAGCAGACAACCACAAGCTTCATGGGTAGCTGTGGTCGTTAGGGCAGCAAAGTTTGCTGATAATCAGTTTTTCGTGGGTTCGTGTCCCAATAGTCTGACATTTTTTTACCTTGTAAGTGGTAGTCATTAGGGTACTAGAGGTGATAGCATACATTTCCTAATCATTAAAATGCATGTCAAAAGAGTGGGTTCTATTCCAAATCTATCCGCGACGCACATATGGATAAAGGTATACGACGTTGTTCATGGCGATTCGTCCGTCAAATGAGGATGTTAAGGAGGTTATATTTCTTTTACTTCATAACAACTTGCTACAAAAGTATTTATGCTAAAGTGAGATAAATGCTTGCCAGTTACTATTCTCACATTGTAGTGAAAAGAAAGAAACTAACTACTTATTTAATGAGCAAACCATTTTTGAATTAATAATAAAATTAATGATCCCACGCTGCATCAGTGGCATTAATCACGAATATAAACCTTACTTTCGTCGTAACGCGCAACCTCGTAAATAGTTCTAGACAAAAAAGATACATAACCTGAATCTTAACTTTTGCGTTCAGGTTACATTTTCAGTCTTTTTATTTTCTATAACAGTTTCAGTTTCATTATACAGTTAATTCATTTTAACATTTCTTCGTACCTATGTGTATATTTCAGTCCTAATTCTGTTTTTGACCTGGACTTCCACATTATAGCTTAATAAGAGTCTGATATTGGATTCTAGTAATACAATTTCAAAAGGAATAGAGCTAAACAAACTAAAACACCAGGGAACACGTATACCACCGCGCTAAATTTCACTATATTTTCAGTAACCTTATTACCAACCCAATAAAAATGTTACTACATCTTCCGCATTACAATACCGTCGTTAAAATCCGTTGGTAGTACGCAAGAAGATATTTAACTTCTAGTTTGCAAAACTGCAGCCTACATATCTGGCTGTTTATCTGACAGTCGTAGTACAGGCCCTTAATGACATTGATAGGTGTCACAGAGTAGGACCTTGATTACCAGAGAAAACAAGGCGTATCCTAGTGATATTTGTGTACTATCGGTCACAGCAAGATGTCTTCACTAGGAAAACGAAACTGAAAGGCTTATCCACAACAATCCGTGAAGATTTTACGGCTATCAGAATGTCCATCTTGAAGACAGCAATCCAGTGTTTTGTTCTTACAAACACTTGGACTGACTCAGGAGACATCGTAATCAAGAAGGCGGACAGGATGGAATTAAGAGTGTGCCAGTTAAAGGAACTTCCTATGGCATAAGCTTCTGTTGCAGTGCTGCCTTATCACTTGACAATGTGAGTCAACTCCCATCCTTTACCGGAAGTCGCAGCTGAGAAGCTAGCTTTTTAAATTTTTTTTCAAGTAATGTTATCTATCTATTTAGGTATCTATCATCTATCTACGTATCTATCCAATTACCAAATTTATCTATTTATCTAAATATCTATTCGCTTATCTGTCTTTTTATCCTACCACCTTTATCTACTTACTCTTTAATAAAGTTTTCGTAACTGGATCTAATTTATGTCAGGCCTCTGTATTACGTCTACATAGATCTAACATCAACACTATATAGAATAAGCTCCTACTTGAGTATTCTGTATGCCTAATCTGCTGTTGCACGTTATCACTATTATTATTATTATTGTTATTATTACTGATAATTTAATTATCTAAAATATATTAATTGCTGACCATTCTTAGGATGTAGTCGCATGCTATGTTCTAGTTAGTTTCTTGTTAGCAGTTGGTTTATTTATTTAGCGTATGGCTTTACAGATACAACACACAATGATTTTGAAAGACAAACTATATATTTATATCCAGGTTATTTATATAGCTAACTGTCTCTGGAAGCGCATGGGCAAAGTCACTGATATCACCACTGTACTTTCTTTTTGGACTTTCGCTGATAATTTGCAGGATGGTCTGTTTCGAGGCACCTCAGTCGCAGTTAGGCTTAGGAATTCTTTTCAAATTGTAGTGGAAATCTGTGCAGTTACCATGGCCCAATCTTATCCTGTTAAGAGTAGACCAGGTTTTCCTCTGAAGCTCAAATCCAGGTGGCAGTGATGGTCCTATGTGTGGCAAAGTTGACTCAGGCCTAGTATCTTGTCTTCCCTGACATTCCTTAGTAATATTGCAGTTGGTATTCTTCAGTTCTACTGCAGTTCTTAATGGTGGATTTCGAGACCTTAGATGATTCAGATAAACATCGGCGATGTCGTCATGTATTGGTAATTGGGGATTACTTATTAATTTCTTAAATTCCCTGAGGAGAGCGTTTTTACGTTGAAGATCTGGTGGGGAGATATGGCTGAAAATAGGTAGACAGTATGTGGGTGTAGACCTTATTGTGCCAGTGACAAGTCGCATCGTGGTGTTGAGCTGCGTACCTATGAGGTTGGTGTGAGGGCTATTCAGCCAAACAGGAGTGCAGTACTCAGCAGCTGAAAACACAAGTCCCAAGGCGGTGCATCGGAGTAAAGTTGCTGTTGAACTCCAAGTTGTACCACATAATTTTTGAATTATGTTGTTGCGAGTTCTTACTTTGGATTGGACATTACGAAGGTGTTGTCTAAAGGAGAGTGTTCTCTCTAAGGTAACTCCTAGCGTACTTCTGTTTTATTGGCATTAAGTGTAAGTCTCCACAATTTAAAGTACTGTACCAACACTTTTACGTCGTCCATTAAGGTCATCTCTGTTTTCTCGAATGTTGTATCTCTCGTAGCAATAGCACAGTCATTAGCATATCCAAATTTTCTTGAAGATGTGGCAGGCATGTCTGAGATATATAGGCTAAATTAGATTGTAGCAAGAATAGAGCCCTGTGGAAGTCCATTATTTAGTGATCTTTTGGTGCTTACAGTAATCCCCATATGTACTTGGAAAAGTCTTTGTCTTAGCATATTATTCAAGAAGCAGGCAGTCGTCTTACATGGTATCACTTTCAGAAACTTGAAGAATAGGCCATCCTTCCAGACTGTATCATAGGCTGCTGTCAGATCAATAAAAGCCACTGATGTCTTAAGCTTTCTCTGATAGCCTGCTTCTATGTAAGTTGTAAGAGACATCATTTGGTCTGTAGTGCTGCTGTTCGGTCTGAATCCTACCTGCTCCACTGGGATTTTCTCGAGGATCTTTGGGCCAATTCTATTGAGAAGGAGCCTTTCTAGTAATTTATATGTCACACTAAGCAGGGCAATAGGTTGATAGCTCTCTGGTTTATCACTGGATTTGCCTTTCTTCAAGATGGCTATGATCTTTGTTTGTTTGAATAGCTTTGGTAATTGCCCACTCTGTAGGATGTTCGTGAAGAAGGTGGACAAACATACTCTAGCTCTATCCCCACAGTGAGTGATAAATTCTGTGTGAATACCATCCACACCTGGTGCTTTGCCTGGCTTGATATCAGCAATTGCAATGGTTATCTCATTCTCAGTAAAAGGTCTAGAGTACTCCGATATATCTGGGAAACTGTCCTTCAGGATTTTCAGATTCTTCTTTATTCGTTTTGTGAATACTTTGTCCCTGCTCTGTAATGCATACCACAAACAGCCGAAATCCCTGTGACCGTAGCAATACTTACCTTGTCACACTTCCCCTTCTGCACCCATCCCTTCAACCTGTCTACCTGCTAGTCCATTGACCCGAACTCCATCCCTTGAAGCTACAACACACATTCTCCAGTCAGCCGTAGATAGACATAAAAGCCCACTTGACATATGTCACCTTAATGCCCAGAGTTTATTATCTCAAACTCGTATAGATGAACTAAAAGTGATTTTCATACCACTGTCCTTTGATATAATCTTATGCAGTGAAAGTTGGTTGAAAGTCAAATATCAGGCTAAGAATCTGGAATTACCTGGCTACTGCCTTCTGAGGAATGACAGACTTGGCAAAGGAGGAGGTGGGGTCTATGCTTTGGTCTCTTTGTGCTTGAAACCTCAAATCATCTGTCAGTCACCTCAACAGTATGAGTGAAAACATGAGTACATGTTCATAGTGATGCAGGTCTCTACTGTGAAATGCTTGGTAGATGCTGTATACAAGCCGCATAAAACTCGCCATCTGAATGACTTAGAGACTGATCTTAACAGACTGTTACCTATATGGGAACATCTTATAATGATGGGCGACTTCAATACAAACCTTCTAGATCCAGATTCATCTGAAACCACCCATCTATTGAATACGTTTCGAGCATGCAGTATGGCGATCCTGCCACTTTCCCCCACTCAGCATACTGAAACCACACACATTACTGGAACTGATAGTAACGAACCACCCTGACAGAATATTATATCGTGGCCAGACGTCTGCTCCCTGACTTTTTTTTTCAAAATGGCGCCCGGTAATGACGACGTAGTGTTTTATTCTCCGAGTAAATTAACCGTAAAATGTGACGAAAAGTGCGGAAAATGTCGAAAATTAGTGAAAAATGGAATGTTGTGTGATTCATGTGATCGATGGTGGCATTATAAGTGCGGAAATTGCCCTAGAGACGTAAAAACTAATGAAAATGTTGACTGGATTTGTGAGCAGTGTGTTCGGAATGTTGTTGTTGGGGACGGCGTTGACGAAGCACCGAAAACAGTCGATGAGGAATATAAAAGTGCATTAGAAATTATAAACATTCTAAAAAAGGACAATGAGACTCTTAAAGTTGAAAATCAAGAATTAAAAGAAAGACTGCGATCGCTAGAATTTGGGACTGACCATTCTTCGAGTGATATACCGGTACAAGTAACAAACTCGAGCACGTGGTGTCAAGTAGTTCGTGGATGGCCGGCTAAGAAGAAATCTACAACTGAATTTCCGGAAATAAACATTAGAAATAGGTTTTCTGCCCTAAATAATTTAATCCTGGAAGAAAGTGATCGCGCGCGTGAAACCAAATCATCGCGATCCGTTGCCGTGCCGAGTTTAAAATTTAGGCCTAGAATTCAGATTCAAGACCCAGTTAGGCCTAAATCAGCGAAGGTAGCTGTGTTTGGTGATAGCCAAGGAAGGGGAATTGCGGGATTGATTAACGACGAGAATATAGCAGCAACCGGAGAAATATATCCAGGAGCTTCTATCAGCAGTGTTGTGGAAAACGTAGAAGCAGCAACTAGTAACTTCGGGAGCGGCGATGCAGTGCTTATCATCGGTGGGACGAACGACGTAGCTCGCGTCGACGCCAGGAATGTAAGATCACAACTTAATCATACACTAGGGAAGCTGACCCACACTAACGTTTTTGTAGTGAACGTGCCCCACGGGCATGATTTGAGTAGAGACTCGTGTGTGAACATTGAAGTGGACAAGGTCAATACAGATATTGTTAAAATTTGTAAACATTTTCGGAATACTCAGGTTATTGAATGCAGCAGTTTTGAGAGATACTGTTATACAAAACATGGCCTCCATCTAAACAATTCAGGTAAACGGAAGATAGCAAATATTGTTCTAGATTTTATTAATCTTAAGATATGTACTGTAAAACAGGCAACTCCCTTGAGTTATAATACTGACCAGGAAAACTAGTAGAAAGAGCCAGCTGTACTTCAAGCTGGCTCCGTCAACTAGAAAAAGAAATTCAGGATAGTAAGGAATTTCAAGTTACCCAATTGCAACAGTCAAGTTTTAGGGAGGAAGGGGGTCTGAGGTTGCTCTTGGTAAACTGTCAAAGTGTAGTAAATAAACAATTAAAATTCGGTACATTGATGGAATCTTATGAGACTGATGTGGTGATAGGAGTGGAATCGTGGTTGAAAGAAGGGGTGGGTAATAGAGAAGTATTTCCAGAAGGGTACACAGTCTATCGTAGAGACCGAGGAGATAAAAAGGGAGGGGGGGTGTTTATTCTGGTGAAGGAAACTTACTGTTCACATGAATGGTTTACCGATGAAAGGGATGAAATATTAGGGATAAAATTAGTTTGTGATAATATGAAGGAGGTGGGAATTATAGGAACATACAGGCCTGGAAGAGAGGAAAGAGACATGGAAATCTTTGAAAAAATAATAGATTATACTTGTAAAAAAATAATAATGATATGGTAATAATTGGGGGAGATCTAAATTTGCCTGAAGTTGAATGGAAAGGAGCTGCAAGTGAAGCCCATGAACAGAAACTGGCAAATAAGTTAATTTGGGAGGGAGGATTTACACAAGTAGTACAAGAACCGACTCGTCTCAATAACTTACTAGATGTATTCTTGGTTAAACCATGGGAAATTGTTGATAAAACTGAGGTAATTGAAGGAATAGGAGACCATAAGGCTGTAATAATGGATGTAGGACTCGTACCAAAAAGGCTTAATAAGAGGGCTACACAAGACAAGAAATTGTACAGAAAAACTAAAGTTGATGAATTTGGGACTTACCTTAAATCACAATTCAGTTGTTGGATAAGTGAAGGAAGTAACGTGGATACACTTTGGGCTAAATTTAAAGGAATTATTTGGGAAGGAGAGAAGAGATTTGTACCTGTTAAGAAGGGTAAAATGACCTCAGACCCTGTTTATTATACAAGGGAAATAAGAAAATTAAAAAGAAAATGTAGAATAGTAAACAGGAAAATCAAAGAGGGTAGGGAGAGTAGAGAAACTAGAAAACAGCTAATGAGGGAACTGAATAGAGTGAAAAAGGAAGCAAAAGAGAATTATATGAATGGCATACTTCAAGAGGGTAATGACCACAAAGGGAAATGGAAAAAGCTGTATTCATATATCAGAAATCAAAAAGGAAAAGGAATCCAAATTCCTACAATGGTGGGAGAAGGGGGTGAACACTATTTAACAGATACTGAGAAAGCAAACCTATTTAGTAGGGAATTTAGAGATTCAGTAGATGATTGTCAAGAGTTGGAAACCGAAACAGAAGATAGAGAGGGAGAGAGACAGAGGGAAACAAGAAGCTTCTCATTCACAAACAAAGATATTTTCAGAGAAATCCAACTGCTTCAGCAAGGAAAAGCAGCAGGAAGTGATCAAATTACTGGGGAGGTATTAAAGACAATGGGGTGGTACATAGTGCCTTATTTAAAATTTCTCTTTGACTATGTCATAAATAATAGTGTAATACCAAAGGAATGGAAGGAATCTATAATAATACCCATTTATAAAGCAAAGGGTGATAAAAGGAAACCAGAGAACTACAGACCAATCAGCCTGACCAGTATAGTTTGTAAAATTCTGGAGAGTTTAATATCAAAGTACATCAGAGGGATATGTGATGATAAAAATTGGTTAATGAGGAGCCAGTATGGATTTAGAAAGAAATTTTCTTGTGAGGCACAACTGGTAGGATTTCAGCAGGACATAGCAGATCAGTTGGATTCAGGAGGTCAGTTAGATTGCATAGCCATAGATCTTTCCAAAGCCTTTGATAGAGTGGAACATGGAATATTATTAAAGAAATTGGAGGGAATAGGATTGGACGTAAGGGTTACACGTTGGATAAAAGCATTTCTAAATTCAAGGGTTCAGAAAGTCAAAGTAGGAAATAATGTATCTCAGGAAGAGAAAGTTTGGAAGGGAATTGCACAGGGTAGTATAATCGGTCCGTTACTTTTCTTAATATACGCAAATGATTTAGGGAACAATATAACATCAAAAATAAGATTGTATGCAGATGACATAATTGTTTATAGAGAAATAAACAACATTGAGGATTGTTCAGAATTACAAAGGGACCTTGATAGTATCCAACAATGGGTTGAAGAAAATAATATGAAGGTTAATGGAGGCAAATCAACTGTTACAACTTTTACAAACAGGAGCTTTAAAACTGAATTTGAATATACTTTGGATGAGGTAGTTATCCCAAAAGATGGCAAGTGCAAATACTTAGGTGTGAGATTTGAAAGTAATTTGCACTGGAAGGGTCATATTGATGACATTGTTGGGAAAGCATACAGATCATTACATGTCATAATGAGGCTACTTAAAGGATGCAACAAAGAATTAAAAGAAAAAAGTTACTTGAGTATGGTTCGTCCATTATTGGAATATGCAAACAGTGTTTGGGATCCTCACCAAGAATACCTAATAAAAGAAATAGATAGTGTGCAGAGGAAAGCAGCAAGATTTGTAACAGGGGATTTCAGGAGAAAGAGTAGTGTATCAGAAATGTTAAAGGAACTTGGGTGGGAAACTTTAAGTAAGAGAAGGGAGAAAACTAGACTTACAGGATTATATAGAGCCTATACAGGAGAAGAAGCATGGGGAGATATCCGTGAGAGGCTTCAGTTGGAAAATAATTATATCGGCAGGACTGACCACAAATATAAAATTAGAAGGAATTTTAGCAGAAGCGATTGGGGTAAATTTTCATTCATTGGGAAGGGTGTGAAGGAGTGGAACAGTTTACCAGGGGTAGTGTTTGATCCTTTTCCAAAATCTGTACAGATATTCAAGAAGAGAATAAACAGCAACAGAGAAAATAAATGAAGTGTTAGAGGGCATTCGACCAGTGCAGGTTATTGTAAATAAAAAAATGTGTGTGAATAAATTAATTCCATCCCCTGGTCTAAGGAGTTTGGACAGCCAAAGTAGGGGACTGCCTGTAGGGGTGAAGTACAGTGGGGACTTTGAGGGCCCTGGGACCGCTACGGTAGCTGTGAAGGCCCTTCAGGAACTCTGAAAAGTGGTGGCAAAAGGGGCTCTGGTTAAGACGCAGCAGGTCGTTATGCTACTTAGGATCCAGAACGGGTAAAAAAAAAATGTAAATAAATAAATGCAATGTAAATATTAATGTTATACCAGTTGTATAGTATCATTTGAAGTAATTCCACATACTGTATATCAGTTGATTATATTTGTAAGTAGTACAGGAGATATTATAAGTAGAATTTTGTAAACAATATAAATTTATTAAGGATGAGCTGTGTGTTTAATAGAAAACATTGTTAGCGTAAATTGTATAATAATGTATTATAGGATAAATTTTCTTCTCTTGTTAATTTAATATTTAGTGCTTGACAATAATGTATTTTAGTGTACCATTTGCCACCGAGGTAGACACCTCATTTGCAAATAAAGAGATTTTGATTTGATTTGATTTTGATGACATTATCTTCATGTCTTACGCACTGCAGTGCCCCAGACATAAACCTAAGTACATGACTTACAGAGTGGGTAGGGTCTGACACATTCCACTCTGACGAGTCTAGTGTCAGACCTAAGACAAAATGCTGGTTAATAGAGCAAATGCCTGAAAAGCCATACATTAATTTTTGATCTGATACAGAGACTATAGCCGTATTGACAATGAAAACTTATTGGAAGGCTCTTTTATGACGCCGTTTGGCAGGATATAACTCATAAAACTAACATTGATGACATGGTCACACTTTCAATAACATGATACTACATACTTTTGACAAACACGCCCCTCTATGAACAGCATGCACCTGTAAAAGACTCTCTCCATGGCTAAATGATGATATTAGAGCAATGATGCCTAAGCGGGATCCAGCTCATAGGAAATATAGACATTACCCGATGGAGGAAAACCTATCTATTACAAATGACTACATAATAAAACGACTCGCACAGTAAGAAACACTCGACTACATTACGCCCATGACCTTATAAAACCTGATGTAAGACCCACTACCTTATGGAAGTCAATGTGACTATTTGGCTTAAATAAACCAGACAAGGTAGACAATTTTGAGATTTCTCTTGATGAATTGGATAATCGATTTGTATCCTCTCATGTTCAATTAATCGAAGAAGCAAAAGAAAATCTTTTGAGGGCAAATAACAACACACCACCCATAGGCAGAGACAAATTTTATTGTACTTATGTCTCACCCCTGCAAGTGAAAGCGGCTATCTTGCGAATTAAAACTAAATCCACAGGGGTGGAGAATCTATGTTGACGCCATTATTACAGTATTGACATTCATATTCAACTTCTCCCTTCAAAACAGTGTATTTCCAGATGTTTGGAAAATGGCCCTGGTGCATCCTTTACTGAAGATAATATCTCCTACACTAAACTGTAACTTCAGACCTATTAATATACTGTCTATAACAGCCAAGAGACTCGAACCATGGTGCATAATCAAAACACGAACTATCTCAACGATCATGACATACTGGAGCCACACCAGTGAGGCTTCCGCCGAAATCACATTTCATGTACTACCTTACTAAGCATGACTGAAAAACAGGCTACTGATGAGCTAAAACTGACAATTCTAGTATTATTGGACTTCAGCAAAAAATTTGACTCTGTAGTCCATGAGTTGCTCCTATCCAAACTTTATCGCCTAGGGTTCACCTACAGTAGTCTGAGATGGATGGGAGCCTATTTATATGAACGTCAACGTCTCGTCAATCAAGGTAACTTTTCGTCATGACCATATGTGAAAACAGGTGTCCCGCAAGGGTCAACCCTAGCACCCTTGCTATTTTCTGTCTATGTCAATGACTTACCTAAAGAGCTGACACATTATAAATGTCACATTTATGCTGACGACGTACAATTTTACATCCATGCAAAACCAACAGATGTTTTAAAAGCAATTGAGCAAATTAACATGAATCTAGAGGCCATAAGCAAATGGTCTTTCCAGCATGGACTTATTATATACCCCAAAAAATCCCAAATCGTAGCATTTGCCCATCCAAGACTTATTTCCAGTAGCATGTCCATCCCTGACGTATGACTTCAGTATGAAGCTTTACCCTCTTGCAAGAGGGTAAACAATCTCAGAGTGATAATTAACCAGCACTTCTCTTGGACGGATCAGCCAATATCTGTGTGTAGACGATTTTTTGCAATGCTGCATATATTAAACAATTTCAAAAATCTTTCCCGTTCAGTTTAAAGATGAAACTAGTTGAAACCCTCATTCTTCCAATATTCAATTATTGTGATGTAGTTTACACAGACGTGAACTTCGAGATAAACTGCAATGTGCACAGAATGCCTGTGTAAGATTTATATGTAATCTGAAATTTTCACATCATGTTACCCAGTCTTACTTCGACCTCGGATGGCTATGCCTTGAAAACAGATGCAAGCTGCATACCCTGACTTCATTGCACCAAATCTTTACCTTACAATCCCCATCCTACCTGTATGAACAATTTCATAGTCTCCCTGATCACCATGTTAAAAACATCATAGCGCTGAGCTCGATATTGCTCGCTATTCCTAAGCATAAATCCCCAACCAAGAACAATTCCTTCACTGTTGTGGCCAGCTGTGAATGGAACTTCCTTCCGCAGGAGGTCAGAGGGATATCAAACCTGGGAAGATTTAAAAGTATATGCTCAAAGTATCTCTATGAAACGAGCTTGTAGTGCGACAGATTTATTTTTTCTTCATCTTCTGCTTCTCCTTCTAATCCTGGCCTTTCTTCTTTGCCTTCTTATTATTATTATATGATTCATCAGTAGTGTTAGAGAGTACTCAGCTGTGGTTCCCTGCATAGTTAACCTTATCCCGATCCCCATTTTGTAATTTTTTTTGCCAACAATAAAAACCCGAAAATTGAAACATTTGTCAGTGTAATATATTCCTGGCATTGGACAAATTAATTCCAAATATTAGGTTTGTCTGTATTATTATTATTATTATTATTATTATTATTATTATTATTATTATTATTATTATTATTATTATTATAGCAATTTGTTGTATGTTTATTTTTTAGCAGTTATTATATTATTATACTTAGGAAATGTAAATTTATATTGTGTTTTATAATAGATATTTTATGTACTGTAGGATAGCACAGTAGCATAGTAATTTGTTTGTCTCTTTTTAATTCAGTATTCAGAAATTTTTATTTTATATTATTTATGTATTTCACTGGTTAAGTGTAAGACAGGGACATGTGTCCCTAACTTTGCCAGTTAAAATAAACCACATCTATCTATCTATCTATCTATCTATCTATCTATCTATCTATCTATCTATCTGTCTATCTATCTATCTATCTATCTGTCGGCGTTTGGAAGCTTGAGGTATGACTAGAGGCTTGTAATATCACGTGTAATTTCGTGAATACAGAACAAGATTTAAAATAAAGTGACATCACATTGTAAGATGAAAGTTGTTTTTTGGTTTGGAGTTTTTGAGGCATGATTCTGTGTATTCAGTCTTGATCCAACCAGTCCCAAGCTGCCATTCATATCGATTTATATAGTTTAAGTGCAATCTCGAAACCTGGCTGTCAATTATATTGTCTACAATACATCGCCATGTGGTTGAGCTACCTGGCTCGGCGTTTATGGTATAGGTTTAATTGTCTTCAGTGTAGATGTAATTTTATTTACGTCCGTGCGTTGGTTAGTATATTGTTCATCTGTGTATCATACCTCAGTATAGTTCATCAAAGACAAGTGAGAAGAATGTGACTCCACAAAAATTGGCACCATGGTCTCAATCAGCCAAAACATCCTTCCTATGCCAGTCATTAGCTGCAAATAATTTACGGTATTTCTTTTATTTGTAATAATAATGTATGTATTCTTATTTTAGTGTTGGATATTGTTAGGAAGTGCATACACTATGTTAGTGATAGTGAAGTAGATACTATTTTGAAGCTGTTACAATTTGGGATTTTTTTGCCTCTGTTTTTCCATTCCACATATATGTCAACATTAGGTAGCTTATCTGTAGCATGTTCAGTCACTTTCGAATTTCCAAGCCATCTTATAGCACAGTATTTCAAAGGATGTGCGTTTGAACCTGATTAATGACTTGCAGGAACGTATCAAAACAAGAAGTGAAGTGCACGAAGAAACTCTGCAATATTCTACTGGGTTTCTTTTACTGACATTTTGTATGAATTGTGCACAGTATGCAAGCCACAAGGTCCAATGTTCACTAAAATAGGAGCATCTGAATCATCGTTTAATAAATTACTGATATCCTGAAGGAACTTTTTATTAACATTTGGACCATCCATTGAAATTTGTTAAGAGTCCTTGCAGTGCTTGTAAAAAAACATTTAACAAATTCTAGGAGGTAGAGTGACCAAGAAACATGGAATCAAAATAAGAAGTGCATGCCTCATTAGTATCAGGATGAAACAGCAAACTACAAGATCCATTTGGCCCATCTGAGAGACTTTATTCAGCGACTTACCAAAACCAATGTTGAAACGTATGCACTTACTACACATCTCAAGAACTTGTTTATGAAAATAGGGAGCCGAACCATGAGTGATTGTATATGCAACTTTCGTTCTTTGCAGTTGAACTTTCAAAGCATTTTCAGAGTCTGGAAACATTACAGGGAACATACGTACACTAGCTTCACTGCCTCTGAAATAATGGTGTTATATGACAGTATGCATGCACCATAAAATCTCAGCTTTGGTTACTTGCTCTCTTGAAAGGTAGTTCTGTAGACCATCTATCCTCTGGTGAACCTTCTGTAATGGAAGTAGAAGAAGAAGAAGTGGAGTCATATGTGATAGAGTTCATTGTGTAGCTGTGGTAGGCAGAGGACAATTTGTGTTTGCAGCCAGGGTATTATGGGCACTTTGTTGCTGAAAGAATTAGAACAGAAGCTCAACAGTCTTTGGTGTCTAGGGCAAAGGAATTTCTTTGCTGCAGCAGTAATGATAATCAATTCTTTTCAAATCTTAAATTGAATTTTATTAGAATAAATTCAACCTCCAAGATTTGTTATAAAATTTAATTTGCATATTAATTACTCATTTACTTTTTGGATGTTAAGCTTCCAAATTTATTTTAATATTGCTGTCATACCTGGAAACTTCCTTTATAATTTTATTTTTTGTCGTTGTGTGTCATGGAAAAGCTGGTTTTTATGTCTGGAAAGCAGGGAAATGTTAAGGAATTTCAAAACTGGATTTGGTGGACACTGTTTAATAACAGTAACAACTCAATCAGTCACACAGCTGTACACTCTCTGATAACACTACAAGCTTCTTACAAGAATATTCAATGTCATCTTTCAATGATAAAACAACTTAAGGTCCATAGTAACCATTCTATGACTTCATATTGAGTTGCCTTAAACCAGGTTCGATTCATATTTTAAACTTGTAACCTGAGGCCATAATTTTAGCCATAGACATTCTTATTGTTCATGTAAATATAGACATTGGCTATTTTTTAAATTGTTTTAAAGATACCAATGTAAAACTCCACCAACATTAACCATTATTCTCACACATTTTTTAGACATGCATTAATTGTGTAAATTGTCATTTGTGAACTTACAACAAGTTTCCTCATTTTTATAACACACATGTTTCTCTATGTAACACTTTGACTAGAGTAATCAGGATCTGATTTTTATTCTTTAGGCATGAGATCACGGCTGATGATGTCCATGCAATGGGCGAAACATGTACCGTTAAATTAGTATGACAAGATGTAAATCTTAATTATAAGAACGCTATGTGTACTGAATAGGTGGATCTCAATAAACTTTTGTACTGTTGTTGAATTAATTTGAGATAATTCGCAAACAATATACAGCTACTCTCTATACCTTGTTTAATCTTGCAACTTTTATTATGAACAGATCACCATGCATGACTGTGAGAAGCATTAGTGGCATTTTCTGAACTGGGAGATTAATTTGAACTTTACGTTTTCATTTTGGGCTAGTCCAGGGATTTTGATTCAGCCATCTGGGACCATGGCAACAAACTGTATTGTTGATGATTATGTTGATTTGTAGTCGTCTTGTCACTAAGTCAGCGTGTTTCCCCTATTCTTTTTTACTTCGATATCCTCCCTGATGATTCTTATTGTGCAGTTGGTTAGGAATCATCTGTTCTTTTTAATGAGTCTAATTGTAAATGTTGGTGTCACTCTCACTGATCTTTGTAATATTTCCTTTGTGATTAATTTTGAAATATTTTTCAATATTTTTGTGCAGTACTATTTGTAACTTGTTGTGTCTTGTGGTTCAATACATCCGAAGTAGCGAATCCTTGTTCATACACTTGTGTCCTTTTATTTGCGTGACTGCTTGTGTGTTGTTTATATCTTCTGTCGCCGTGCTATCATCGTTATGTACGTACGATGCTGAGATAATATAGTAATAGTTAATAGATAGATTAGATTAAGCATACAAGTAGTGGAAGAAGAAACACAATAAATAATAATGATAATAATAATAATAATAATAATAATAATAATAATAATAATAATAATAATTGAACAATAACGACAGAAGCGGGCAGTGAGAAGGAACTAGGCTAAGAGAAAATTATAGGGGCAAGAGGAAACCAAAGGTTAACAACGTAAATAAGATATATATTTAACGGTAAGTAAATTAGTAATTAAACATTTCTCAACAAGATAGTAAATGCCCGTCAAGAGCTTTGCAGACAATAAAGGATATAAAGAAGACAAGGAAATTGTGCCATATTTACAATAAAGAATATCAGAAATACATAAAAAACCGTATGAATAAGTATAAGCGAACAAAAAAGAGTTGTAAACTCAAAGAACCTAAAAAAATGAGAAGAGAATATGCTAAAAGAAGGGAAAAGTGGGAATGGAAGTAGGGATCGAACTGGGGAAAGGATTCTCTTCGCCGGGTGTAGTTAGACTTCAGGATGTTTTATTATTATTATTATTGCAAAATGTATCAATGCTCCTAGGAAGCAGATAATGTGAGATCTACTGTAAGTTCCATTGTCCGTAGTACAGTTCGTGTTTAAAAATATTTAGTAGGAATAATGACTCACATATGTAATTTGATGCCGAAATAAGCTGCCGATAGCAAAGTTCAAACCGAGACAGATGGCCCAAAGAAGAATCTAATGACAAAACAACGTAATGATAAGTCTTGCTCACGAAATAATGCGAAGAATTATAGTCTAGATGGTAATGACAATATAAACGTAGCACAGTTGTTCGGTGCTCCACCACTCCGAGTTGAAGGCAGGCTCAATTTTAGAGCGGTGGAGGAGAGAATATATAGCGGTATGGAAGCGTCGAGATGAATAGAGAAGCTGAAAGCCAGCATGTTCCAGAAATAAGAACGTCATAATCAGGATAACACAAACACACACAGCATGCGGAGAAGGCGATGCGTGGAGAAGAACGGGAGAGACACGGGATGGACGGAGTAGGCAGGCGGCAGTAGAGTGAGTGAAGCAGTGGCGTTGTGGTCGGAAAAAACAGCATCCGAAGGTAGGAAATGCACGTAGCATGTAGCGGAGATCGTAACACTTCCCCCTGTGTACCATCCATGGTATACCCCTTGTTGGCCGGCACTTGCATATGCTTCTTCGACGATCATCTTTTACCTTTCGTATGTAATTATACTAACCTATCCATCACAGATTCACCTCATTTTTTGAAAAACTGGTTAGGTTTCATGAGTTTTCTGATCTGTTATTAAATGCTGCATGAAAACTTGTGTTTCTGTCAGCCTACTTGTTAGAAACTACAGTAGAATAACCCCTTTCTTGTCTCTGACAACTGAATGTGGAACATATCTGTGTTTCAGGATAAGCATTTTGCTTGGTAATGATTGAATATTACAGGAATAATGTGCACATAGGTGTAATCCAGGCTGATTTAAATATTCTATATTTTGTAATTCCCAGTTAAGTTGGGTTTTTATTCTTGATAGGGTAATTCTGACATGATGCAAACTCCTGCAGGACTACATTCCGGCACTAGATTTCTTTTTATTATTAGGTATGCATGTAGAATATTCAGTACAGATGTGGGTTGGATCCTCTAAATTCTTATTTTTGTGTGTGTGTGTGTGTGTGTGTGTGTGTGTGTGTGTAATGCAGGCTACTTTAAGTTTACTAAATTTGGTAATTGACAGCTGGGTCAGGGATTTTATTATTTATTACCAGGTAGGTAATTCTGACAAGACGCAGACTCCTGCAGGACTAAATTCCGTCTCCAGCTTTTTTTTATTGGGTATGCATCTTAAGTGTTCAATATGAAGGTGAGTTGGATCCCCTAAATTATTATTATTATTGTCACCGAGTTTTCGTGGATCACAGAGAGGTGACAGAAGGTGCTGGTTTGAATGCGTCTGTCTACGATAGTCAAGGATTAATTTAAAACTTTAGAATAAAGGTTATATTTCTTTCCTGATATTAAATTGTAACAAACAACAAATTTTCAGGCACAGAGGTAGTTTGTACAAAATATAAAAACAGAAAAACCTCCGAAAGGTTAATTACAAAATTCGAGCTCCCAGCTCCCTATTTACAAGGTCCCTACGCCACTACCCTTGCGTTTATTTAGATAGGCAAGCAGACGAATCTCCCAGTTTGTTTTAGAGGAAATTTTAAATCACAATTTTCCAGAGCGCTTTGCTCCAAAGGTTACCAGTTATCGACTTCCAAAGGCACCATTCAATATCACATAAATATGTATACATTTGAATAAAAGATCTTCAATGCTCTACAATTTTACTGAGGAGACTAGGCTCCCAAAGCCTTACAGCCTTTAACTTTTACACTAGTGATAAGAGCGTCTTGCTCAATCATATTTACACTTTCTGGCCTCTCTAGGCACAACCTACATTTAACAAGACCATTTCAATTGATTACGCTGGCCCAAAAATAAAAAAAATATGGAGGCGGAAACTTGCGCTCCTTGAAATCAAAGATTACAACTCTACTTGGGCTAGTGGCCCGACTATGCAGAGGCTAAACCCACACAACTGAGGTGACTATATAGAGGAAATTTAAGTTACAAGGCTACAGATAGAATATGGTTACAAAAACATAGTTACCTCTAAAACAAGTTGATAGGGTACTCGAGAGGGTGTCACACTCTCTATTCCCGAATTTCAGTTAAGTACACTTGATTTACTCGAACTATTACACGAGAAGAAAGCGAAGTATCGCATAACTACTGAAATGGAAAATGGTGGCCATTACCTTAGCTGATATTCTGTCTGCCGGTGGATTACAGCCCCGCCACCTCTCTTAGCACACACACTCAATAGCACGACGATCAGTGAAACAAGTTAACTCGAAAAAGCGTAAGCTTTTATACCCGATAGGAAGGTTCGAGAAGGCTCTGGGCTAAGACCAGACACACCCCATCATTCTTACTGGACAGTCGAAAAGTTACAAAAAGCCTATTAGTGGCTGAAAAATAAATACACAAAATTTTTGATTTGCCAGACTTCAAGGCTGGCGGGATGAGTAAGAAGTGTTGAAAACGTAGTAGTATCAAAAACAGAGAAAATCCGTTCAGTTCAGGAAACCTATAAACACAAAATTTCTATAAATTTCTTGTTGTTCTACTTTACACCAGAGTGCATGACATCAGTTGTTTAATAGAGACATCTGTGGAGAAATATCCGAACGTCTTGAAATAGCTGTTGAGAACTATGATACACCAAAAAGGAACAAAAGAAATGCAGTCTGTTTAGGACACCTAAATATAACACATTACTCTATCATTTTAGTAGTGACATCTGTTGACCAACGTCCCAACTTCTTGCACTAGTTGTTTCAATTTTTATGTGATAGGTTGCGTTCTTCAATGCGCTTCATTTAAATGCACGGGGTTGAGGTGTACCTCCCGGTACAATTATCATTATTAGTGTGTGTGCGTGTTTTGGCACTTAATAGTTTTATTGTCTAGCTGAGTAGCTCAGGCGGTTAAAGTGCATGAATGTTGAGTATTCAGTACGACAGCAGCTTGGATCTTCAAAATTATTATTTCAAACTTTTCAAACGTTCGAGTGTAGCTATTAAGACGTAAAGCGAATTTTGTTGTTGTCGACTACCCCGTGAAAGGAAGTCGAACTTGATGTGTTTCAATTAAACACACAAACTTTTAATTTACAGTCATTTAGTTAGCATGCTCGTTTCATGCACGTGTAAAGAAGCCACTCGTTCGATTCCTAGTCTGGTCGGTGGTTTTTTAATTTCTTTTAGCTCGAAGGTTGTGGGTTTTGATTCTTTAGCTGTTATGTTAGTTTGATTCCCAGGCGGCCTGATGATTTCTTATTTGCTCGCTTCTCTAATGTTAGTTACCAACTGATGTAAACAAGCAGGCAATTACACGTCTCCAGGGTTCAAATCTGTAGCCTAGAGCTCAATGCGCGAACAATAAACTTTGTATTCCCCGTCTTACCAAATAAGTTACTTCGAAGTCTAGTCAACTTGCTCGTACCGGCAATGTTCTTTTGCTGAGATGTGCATACTAGGCTAATTGCAAAAACAATGAACTTTGTATTACATGACACAGCAAATATTTCCATGTCTAATCAGAATGTTCTTGGAATCAATCTCTTTTTTGCTAAGACGCACATATGTCACGACCTCAGTACATAATTTGTTGCACTCTCTTTCCACATTCAATTGACATAGTTTGTGCTAATCGTTCACACTTAGTCTTCCGTGAAAGAAGAGCGCGTCATCGATTCCGGGTCGGTTTGAGAACTTTTAACATTTTTTCTTCTTGTGAACTTAAGACCTTCAGTTCTGACTCGAAGTTAGCTCCAGGTTTGAGAACCAAATTCAGCGATTGTTTTCTTTGCTCAGAATTAAAAGTTTTAATTTTTGGTGTTAGATATTTGAATAGCACTTCAGCTTTGGGTCCAAGCGAGCTCCATGTTCAAATTCTAGTTCTGTTGACGATTTTTTTCCTTTGAATCTTGTAACGCTAAATCTAGGTGTTTTAGTGAAACACATAAGCTGTTAATGTACAGTCATTTATTTAGCATGCTTGCTTGCTTCCCAAGTAAATGATTCCCGGGTTCGAATCCTAGTGGGATCGGCGAATTTTTCATTCCTTGTAGCTCAAAGGTTCTGTGTTTTAGAATTTAACACACAATCTTTTAGTTACTATGGTAGTCAGCAGTCCAAGGGAAAGATTGCCGAGTTATATTCCCAGTCGGTGTGGGGATTTTTAATTTCTCTCAGCTCAAACGTTAGGTGTTTTGAATTAAATGGGCACTTTCAGTGTGCAGTCATTTACTTAGCAGGATACTCAGCAGTTCAAAGGGATGAGCTCTGTGTTCAATTCCCGGTCACATGTAGTGCGAACATTTTTTCCCAGTTCTGAACACTTAAGTTTTAATCCCTTGAGTGATATCAACAGTATTATAAGCTACTATAGGCCTCCAGAATTCAAATCTTTGAGCTCGAATTGTTACAATAAGAAAATTGGGGTTCCAAGCACTAAATACCAACAGCACATTACGCATCAGCCTACATGCTAGCATCTTTGACTCTGCAGTCGCTCAGCATGAGGAACTTGAGGTAGCTATATAACGGTATGTCCCTGTGAATAATGCACATGCATTAAACCTTTCACCATCTCCGTAGTTCCGTACCACCATCTTGTTCCACGTTCAGCTCTTGAGCCCTAGAACGTAGCTAATTCCCTTTCGCCCTTTAGTTTTAACCCTTTTGCCATTTTGTCCTTTAGCCATTTAACACTTTTGCACATTTGTCCTTTGCCATGTTGATCTGTATCATTTTTGCGCTTTTGGCCTTTTGCAGTCACTCAGTTCCATGACCTGATGTCACCTTTCAGCGTTATTCCCCTATGAATATAGCACATCTGTTGAGCTTTATACCATCTCCCTTGTCCTATTAAAATAATGTGAATGGCCGCCATACATTTCCAACCTCAGCTCCTAAAACCCATGGACCATGTCTCATCTTGTCTAGCTAGGTTAAGCCTGGGATCGAATCTCAAACTCGAGTCTATAACGCCCTTGTAAGGTTAAATCGGGCAACAAATCCATGCCTGATAGCTTCAGCCAGTAATCTTGGACATCAAACTTGTCTGTAAAGCTAATGACGACCTTTTAAGGTTAAGCCTAGGTTTGGATCCAGGGCCTGCGATGTTAGGCCCCGAGTCGAATCCGTGCCCGTTATGTTAAGCTTACACTCTTGGCCAAGCTCTACTTTCAAATCCCCCCCCCCAAATATAAGGTCATGTGAGGTTAAAGCAATTTAATTAGGCATAATTGTTACATTATGTATCTTCATAATTTTTGAGAACTTCATGAACATTCGATAACTTATGTCACTCTCGCTATAAGAATCATGATCGAATAACTGGAAGAATGATCACTTTAGGATATTAAGAAGATTTGTCAATCTTATCTCCACACATTATAGAAGACAGACAATAATGGTTTAAAATTTGCATTAATTAGATACGTTTTTTAATTAGACAAGCTCGGGGTTGTTGACTGAGCACAGAAAGTGATTATTACCTTAAACTGCGCTTGTCGCCTCATGTTCTCAATAATATATCTCCATAACGCAGTATTCGTTGCTACTTCCTCACCGAGCTCGATAGCTGCAGTCGCTTAAGTCCGGCCAGTATCCAGTATTCGGGAGATAATAGGTTCGAACCCCACTGTCGGCAGCCCTGAAAATAGTTTTCCCTGGTTTCCCATTTTCACACCAGGCAAATTCTGGGGCTGTACCTTAATTAAGGCCACGGCGGCTTCCTTCCCACTCCTAGCCTTTTCCTGTCGCATCGTCGTCATAAGACCTATCTGTGTCGGTGCGACGTAAAGCAAGCAGCGAAAAAAAGCTACTTCCTCAATGAACATAAATATGAGCTATGGTACCATTCTGTCACTTGACAAACTTAGGCTACTTCCTTTGAGTACTATCTGCCTTCATAAATAGAGCATCCTATGTCATTAGGGCCTATTATTAACACTCGATCATTTACATCCAGTTTCATTACTTTCGACATAACTTATTTTTATATCATAAGTTTAGTCCTTAATATACATGAATAACATTTAGGTGACAATTTACACTTCATTGATGAAATAATGCAGTATGGGGTGTCATATTCTATAAACATTCACAAATAAATACATCGTGTCCATCCCAATTCGTCTTTTAGGTTCTAAGTTAAACAAATTGGTCTATGATTTTTAACACGTGATTGCTAGTGCACTACACTGTTAATGAAATTCAAATAATTGAAGACTTACAATATCAACACACTTTATCTGATAGAACTACACTCATGTTCGTAAAAAGCAGAACACCTTGAAAGACTAGAGACAGGAAGTTCATATTCACAGGACATGTTCATTGGTATATTCTGCAGAAACGATTAGCATTTCAGTCACCCAGAGTCGACATGTATCCCGTTGCCTAGTAGGCACTGGGTCCTCAAAGGGCAGTGATAACTTATTCTATGTGTGATGGCATCGACACGTATAAGGCGCGAATGGCGTCCTGGGGTATAGCCATCCATGCTGCATTCACCTGGTTCCACAGTTCATCTTTGGTGGCTGGCATTGTATCACAGCGCTCCACCCGTCCTTTCACCATATCCCACACATTTTCAATTAGCGACAAGTCCGGTGATTAGGTGGGCCAAGGCAACAGTCTGACATTCTGTGACAACAAGAAGGCACGTGTTCGTACAACGATATGTGGTCGCGCATTGTGCTGCTGAAATAAGGCGTCTGGGGTGTCGTGCAGAATGGGTATGTCATTCACGTAGGTCAAACTGATAACAGTACCACCAACTGTGATTTGTGGTTGTATCCAATAGCGCCCCACACCATAATGCCTTGAGTTGGCGCTGTATGTCTCGTGTGAATGCAGTCAATATCATGTCTCTCCCCCAGTCTGCGGCGAACCAAAATGCGGCCATCATTTTCAAACAGACAGAACCTGTATTCGTCTGAAAACACTGCCTGCTGCCATTCCTGTCCCCACTGACCTCGTTCCATACACCATTGCAGTGTAGCATGTTTGTGCACATTAGTCAAAGGTAGGCGGAGAAGTGGTCGACGGTAACCCAGATCGTAATAAACTGGGACGGACTGTCACTCCTCAAAGTACAGTACGATATGTTACACTGTTCCAATGTTGCGCCAGAGTCGAGGAGGACGCATATCTCTGCTTCAATGCCATTCGCATGAGGTGTCGACCTTCTCGGGGTTGGGGGTTCTGATTTGTGTTCTACAGCCTTCTGTGAAAGTTCTGTACACACCCGTTGCACTGCCGACACACTTCTTTGCACACGAGTTGCAATTTCCCAGATAGATGTATCACGTTCTCTCATGCCCCCTTCAGACTCACTCATTTGACAGTACTTTACTTGCATACGTCTGCGAGGCATCCTGCATGTCTGCTCAAGTCACACTAATCCACTAACATTGGTTTACAGCGACAACGAGAGCCGCAGGCACAGTTTACCTGTCGATTGTGGTGCGTAGAGATATCGATGTGGACCTTGTGCCTGAAGGTCGACATGGTTCAAATGCTAATAATTTCTTCAGAACATAATAATAATAATAATAATAATAATAATAATAATAATAATAATAATAATAATAATAATAATAATGCAATTTTTTACGTCCCAATGTCTTCGGAGACGCCAAGGTGCCGGAATTTAGTCCCGCAGGAGTTCATTTGCGTGCCAGTAAATCTACCGACACGGGGCTGTCGTATTTGAGCACCTTCAAATACCACCGGACTGAGCCAGGATCGAACCTGCCAAGTTGGGGTTAGAAGGCCAGCGCCTTAACCGCCTGAGTCAGAACATACTAGTCCACATGCACTGTTGATATGAACTTCCTATCTCTAGTCTTTCAAGCTCTTCTGGATATTAAGGACATTAGTGTATTTCAATCATTCACAAAATTTGCCAACACCAATAAGTAGATGAGAAGAGATAAGAATCTATAACAACACAAAGTAATAGATAACATTATTTCAAGAATGAAGTCCTTCTGAAAAGGAAATTAATATTTTTTTAAAAAGGTACTTAAATTTTTATGATTGGAGTTGATTCTGTCCTGGCTGGCAACTCTCACGATTGGTCCCTTTAGCACCCTTTAGGATGTGGTGGGATCTCCCTTCATAGTAGCACTTTCCGGAAGGAATATCCCCTGCAAAGTGCACCGTGATGAAGGTAGAGATTCCTGTTGCAAGCAGCTTGATGATTACCCTTGTTCCTTGTCTTACAGGCTTCTTGTAACAGTAGGATTCCTCACACACAAACACACACACATGCACATACACACGCACACACACACACATACCCTCACACACACTGAAACTAAAACAGAACATTAATATGTGCTCCAACCATGCCTATTTAAATGTCAGCTTCCAAATATTCCATGGAATAATTCTGGACGTCGGTTTATCTTCAAACAAGTGTATACTTTGTTTCCCAACACGGATAGATCTGTGTTGATATAGGAGAATTTGTTTGTTGTATCGTGAGTTACTGAATTTTCATATTGTCAACAAATGATAGTTGAAGTGAATTGTTTTTGAGGGTTTTACTCTGGCTGAAGTTCTGTTAGGTTCTACTTTCGTTAGTTTGATTGCCTCAAGAATATGTCTTTGGCAGTTTTTCTGAGTAGGGTTCTTTCGTGGGGTTTTCTTCGGACTGTGCTGCAAGAATATAAGCATAAACTTGGCAGCATGGTTTATCGTAATTACCATGCCGACATGCTTGATAAGTCTCCTAAATAGGTACTTGGTGGAAGGCATACGGAGAAGCTGTGAGCAAGTAAGGGCTACCTCAATCCCTGAACCGAAGAGCATAGGTAGGCAGCCCATCGTGACTTCAAGGGAGGAAAGCATTCTCTGCATAGAATTTTGATGGATGTGAATTTGGGGTTCTACTTTACTCTTTACTTTTCACAAGTATCCCCATGTATCGTTAAATTTTGGACATGTATATGAAAACCTATGTCCAAATGTGCATGTAAACCTGGGGAACTTAAACACCGAATTTTTAAAATAAGCACTTGCTTTTTAACGTATTCATTGAAATTACATATTAAGATACTCTCACAATAAGTATTGGAAGGAAAGAAATTCAAGCAATTGCTTCTTTGTGGTACTGAGCAACTGGCCGTTTAGCTATCGGCCTGCATTTGGAAGATGCTGGGTTCGAACCCAATGTCGACGGCCCTGAAGTGCATGTTTTCCATGGTTTCACATTTTCACATAAAAATGGTGTTACTGTACCTTAATTAAGGCCACAGTTCCTTCCTTCCCACTAGTAGCCATTTTAGCTCATCACCCCCATACGACCTATCTGTGTCGGTGTGAAAGGGAAATGGTAGAAACCATCAAATAAACAAAATGCCGTAGGTTATGTTAAATTCACTTTCATTAGTAAGGTTTAAATTTATGATTATAACTGGCCACTGTTCTTTGACTGATAATTACATTCAAACTTTCCACCTTTTTGTCTCTTTCATAATACAAGGAAACTAAATGTTATGTACATAGTCAATGAAAATTTACATTATCCGAAGTTCCATAGATTCATAGTTTAGGAATGTTTATATTCAGTTTTGTAATTAGTATACATCTATACGTGGCTTACAGTTATTGTAGAATAGTTAGTTTATTAGTAAATATCATTCTGCTTTATTATTTCTTAATCTTTTCATGGTATGGGAGATATCTGCTTGGAAATGTAGTTACTTCTTTTGTTTCTGTTAACCTGCTGTAATTAAGATAATGTAAGGCCGGTTTAGAATTGAAGAGTAGCTATGTTAATTAGATAGTAACTTGCTTGCTTTGGAAAGGCCAGAAATCTCATGACATCAGAGATGTCTATGAACTTATTTACCATGTTACATCCGGCAAAAATGGTATTGACTTCATTGTGTGTGCAAGCCTACAAGATTGATTTACTGAGGTTCAGCGCTATTCAGACAGCCTTACGTCAATTACACTCGACAGTGCATCCTCTCGAACTTGTGTTTTCTCTGTCCTGTGATGACCTGGGTAAGGAACAACGTTGGCAGTAGCTACGAGATCATGTTGCAGCGTGTCCTGAAGATGAGATCATAATGCGCATGTTGGTCACATTAATAATTTTTATAGCTGCCATGGTGGTAATACCTTCGGTATCTGATATGGTGATGGAACTCATATTTTAGGTTTCACTTGTGGTGATTGCAGCAAGCAAATTGATCTTATCGTTGTTCAGCACCGTGATCTCCAACCAACAATGGATGTGAATGTCATATCATCTGACTGTGTACCACCTCTGCATAAGGTAGGCATAGCGGATTTAATGACCTCTATGCATCGTAGAGGTGGATTGATAAATGCCCCGAGAAGATCAAGTGGTGAAAGCTTAAAGACTGGAAGGAGACCCTAGTAGACAGCATACATTTTCCTCTCGTTGACCTGAATGCAATTGGCAACATTGGACACATTCTACGGATCTTTCATTGCAGCCGTCACAGTAATATTCGGTACGACATAAACTAGCTACTACTGTATTGAAAATCAAGCGTTCTTATGGATGATTCTAGTCCAAGAAGAGGTGAAAAAAAAAGACAGAGGCATACTGTATATAAATTGGCTTTCACAAAAGACTCCAGAACTAAGGGAAAGGATTGTCTTTGCCGAACGTGTGGCTAAGAAATCTGAATCGAGGCGCACTCACTGTAATTACCTGTGTACAAAGTGTATCAGAACTGTACTGACAAGTAAATCAGAGATGCCCTTCGTGTAATGTTTAAGATGATGGTGCAGTTGGATTGCCGTGGAAATGTTTCTTTTTCAGGAAATGAAGTATTTACTCTACTTGCTATACCAGAGAGTCAGCCGCTGCCCGTTGCTGTGCGTCAGAATAGGCAACGGAGGGGAAGTGAAAAGTGGGAGACAGAGGTAATGCTCGGTGAAAATGGACAAGTTTCTCGTTCATTTCGCATAGTCGCTTCCGAGCTCCGGTAGGCAGTGTACAGTTTGTTCTACAGAAATTGACTACTATGTGATTTCCATAGAAAGAGAAGACATACTTGTGCCAAGAATACAGGCAGCTTTCCAAGTCGTTCGCCACACACTACAGAGTCCAGAGGTCACTAACTACTACACCATTGTGAACTATGCACCAAAATAGGAGGGGGCCATATAGAACTTCTGTTGTAATCAAACCGTTGGGCGTATTGATTCCTTCGTTTAGTATTTCATTGAATTTGCAATGTTGTGAGTGAAGGATCTCACAGTCGCGATGCGGCAGCTTTGCATCTTCGAGCATGTTACTTAATAATGAATATTACTGCGACAAACAGACGGGATGACAAACAATCTGGTGCTTTCCTTGACTGACAAGTGTGTCGATGTCCATAATCCTGTAGACTGCTCCTTCGGACGATGGGTGAAACATCCTGGCGAAGATTACCGAACACGTAGAGGTCCTCTTCTCTCTTCACTGGATAAGAAATACCGATTCGTCACTAAAAGTACCTGAAATAAATAAAACAGATAAGCCTAGCATTAAATGCAATAAGCTGCACAGTTTGAAAGAAAAATTTCATACATTTACTCTACTGTACGGTTACACCACTTAGATTGGGTTAAAATGGAATAATGAATGATAATTTAGGAATTACAGTAATTGTCATGGACTTGCCTGTTTCCATTGATCAGATGACCAATTCTGGAGAGTCTTAGCCCACTGGAACCTCTTTGCAGCCATAGCAGGAGTAATCTTCGCATTTCTTTGAGGTCGTCTTGCTCTCATTCTAGCATTAAACAGCTCTCGTCTCTCAGTCTTGGCTGGTTCCAATGACTCATACTCTTCTAATTTCTTACATAAATCCAAACTAGTAACCTTGCGGTAGTTTACTGACAAATTAATCAGTTTTGCTTCCTCCTTGGGGTTAGTTTCTTCTTTCGCCCACAGTTTCCAACACGTTGTTGTCAATTTGTCTTCCCCTTATCTTCACATTTTAAAATTCTACTTACAGATTGCTGTGATGGATGCAATCTAGAATCTGTATCTTGCTGTGAATAACGTTTCTCAACAAGTAACTGTCTGACAATGCCTTTCTTGGCGAAAGGTCCTTTCGTCTCCCCATAACCTCAACATTTGACCGTTCTCAAGAACCACTATTAAGAAATATCAACTGAACTCGTGGATAGTATCAATAATGCATGTAACTTACAGAATGCACAGTCTTAACAATAGGTCACATTATCTACTTCTATACAGCAACAATATGCTGATATAGACAATAAACAACAGAACATGTTCACTAACAAAAGTGAACAAAACCTTATGAATAATGAAATTACATTGTGGTTCTCACTGTAGCCACTGTATGAGAAAATACAATAGTGTGGACAGGGATATACCAAGTGGTAACTTTACCACCAAAGGCTATAAAGGTCAATAATTTACATAAAGATAGAAATATACCTTTTACCATTAAAATTTGGCCGTGTCTGGTGTATTTCTAAGAAATAGAACTGAGGGCATTAGAGTAGGTTAAGCTTTATTTGATCCTGTAACAATTATGGGATTGGGTCCCATGGGGTAGTATTGAGACCTTTATTTTCTGATATATATAAACAATTTGATTAATGAACTGAGAAAGGTGATGAGGCTCTTTGTAATAAATTAGTTTCAGGATTGTGAGTAACTGCATAAAGGACCTTGACAATATTGTAAGATGGACATCGGGCAATGCTATATTGGTAAACGGGGCGAAAAGTCAGGTTATGTGTTTCACAAATAGAAAGAGTCCTCTGTGGTTTAATTGTTGTGTTGATGGGGTGAAAGTTCTTCATGGGGATCTCTGTAAGTATCTAGTTATTCATAATAAGTATATATCTTCATTGTGGTAATCATATAAACATATTGAAAATAAAATTTACAGGTCTCTTAATATGTTCATGAGGTTATTTAGGGGTTATAAAGGAGAGGGCATATAAATCTCCAGCAAAACCACAATGAGAATGTGAGACCATCAGCAGTATTACTTAAGTGGAGAACGGGAAATAATCCACAGAAATAGTTCCATTTGTTGTGGGTGATTTCTAACAAAAGAGTTGTGTTACAGAGATGTTAAAAAGCTCCAGCTGGGAAGAATTGGAGAAAGGACACAAGCTGTTCGATTAAGCAGTATATTCGGAGATGTCATTGGAGAGATGGCTTGGAATGACATTAGCTGATGAATACATTTAAGTCATGTTCTTTTAGTGTAGGAAAGGTCACAACATGAAGATAAGTTGGAATTCATGGGGACAAATTTTGGCAAATGTTCACTTATAGGAAGATGATTTAGTGATTGAAATAATTTACCATGGAAGTTGTTTCATATATTTCCACAATCTTTCTCTATACAAACAACCAATAGCCCTAAATGCTGTTGTTTGATTCATTCATTGATTGGGACATTGACTGATTTATGTATTTTGGTCTTAATGTGATGTACAGAAATTGATGATGGATATTTCTATGCTTATGATTTAAGCATTGTCCACTTGTTGGGAAAGTAGTGGGAATAATGTGGGATTATTTGATTACAGTGAAGTGTTTTCGGAAAGAACGTATATAGGAGCATGGAAATGAACAAAGAAGTTACAAGTCCAGTCGGTATAGAAAGATGGGAACAGGGGAATGTGAACATAAAAGGATGCTAGTTGCTTTACGTCGCACCGACACACATAGGTCTTATGGCGACGGCATAAAAGGATGAAGAAAGTAGCTATTCAGTGTGGAAATAGGGATCAACAGAAAGAGAAACACAAGCACGGGATGTTATTGGGTAATCATTTGGAGATAGTGTTTATTATTATTATTTACTTTCCTTAAATTGTACATGTACACATACACGAAAGTGCCTCCTCCCACACATGTATGTGTACACATACTCTGGTGAATATTCACAAATATGTAGGTAATTTTAAATATAAATATTTGCAAATGATCCTCCTTTTCTATGCTACCTTGTCTACTGATATCCTACACTGTGTTCCTTTTCATGTTCTTATCTCTCTTATCAATTGTCTGAAAAGCAGTGGCAAAAGGGACCAGGTTAAAACGCAGCAGGTCATTATGCAAGTTAGGTTCCAAAAAGGGTAAAAAAATAAAATAAATAAATAAATAAATAAATGCAATGCAAATTTTAATCTAATAGAAGTTGTATACTATTATTTGAACTAATTGCACAAGTTGTGTATGTGTTGATTATGTTTGTAATACAGAAGATATTATGAGTAAAATTTTGTAATTATATACGTTTATTAAGGATGAGCTGTGTGCTTAATAGTAAAGAAAGCATATATTGTGTAATACTGTATTTTAGGAAATTGTCTTCTTCTGTGTTCTTTTAAAATTTATTGCTTGATAATAATGTATTTTTGTGTACCATTTGCCACCAAGGTAGACACCTCTCTTGTATTTAGATTGATTTTGAATTGATTGTTCCTTTCCATTCTTATATTTTTTTAAATGAGAGGTATATTAATTTTAATCTTTATTGTGCCACTATGAAATTTATTTTCTCAGCTGTTTCTTGTTTAGGCCTATATATTTGTACTCCCTTACTTCTTTACTCTACTTTTCCTATTTCTTACTTATAGCCTTCCGAAGATACTAAGGAGGAAATATTCATAGAAGAACATACCGATGATCAGCTCTTGCGATACATCAAAGAAGAAACAAAGTAAGTACACTACAAATCCTATATAATATAGAATATGTCGTACCTATTCACAGTTGTGTTCAGTGTTGGTTGGATTATCTCCAAAAACTGGCCATTTTCGTCAGTTGAATCCTTTCTTTACAAGAATTCATATAAATGCAAATATCTTAAAATTCTGTTGGTTAAAATCATCTTAAATATTCAAGAACTTTAAGATCATATTTAATGTACCATAATGTAGTTTTATTGAATACCGGTATATGTCTACAAAAAGAATCTCTGGTAAAGCTAGATATTTTGAAGTGTATTTGTTTACAATACCTTTAAGCAACTATGAAGAAAGTGTTCTTTCTTTCACTGTCTCTGCATCATTAGTTCATCACATTCTTATCATCTGAAATGCCATGTGAAACTATTGCCTCCAGACATTCTGAGTGAGTTTTAGTATCTTCACACCAACAGTGACACACAGAAAAAGCGATGTTTGTTGATTATAAATTAAATCTACGAATTCAGAATTGTTAAGTTTTATGTACATTGTAATATTTCGAACTAACATAATCAGTCTCATTAATCAATATAATGATGGCTGAGTTCAATAATGTTATAACTCAAAGAATGTAATTTTAAACTATTTCGTTAGATTCCTTTTTTATGATCATTTCTGGTCTCTTGTGTGTTAAGTCAGATTCCTCCAATTGTGGATGCCAAAGCGGATAATGTGTTGTATAAATGAAACATTCAGGTCATAATGCTACATCTTTGGTATCATAGTTTTCAAATAAAACGTCTGCATTGTTGTAAGCATAAACAGTTTGTGGTATTGAATTTATGTTCGTTCCAATGTTGTGGTCACACTTGCTGATTCATTTTCGTCTTCATTGTCAGTCGGGTGCTTGTAGTGTGTTGATTGCAAACATACTTACACAATTAGTATAAAGTAATAAAATGGACAGGTACAAGTGGAGTTTTAAATTTGTGCAGCTTGCCTAAAAAATTCAGAATTCTTTAAGTAAGTGAATTTATTATCTTATAAAATTAGATAAATAGGGGGTACATTATTGCTTCACGTCCGTAGGTTTAACCTCAAAGTGCCCTACACGTGACCCCCGGGTGCTACTAAGAAAGCAATAACTGTGGCTGCTGGACCTGTCTTTTTAAAGATCTCCCAACAATGACAAAGTTATTTCATGGAAATGGCTCTTCTCATAGCTACCAGAGAAGAAACATTGGACCTTTCATCCATGTCTTCCATCTTAACGTAGAAAGCAACAGCAGAGCAAAATGTGACTACCTATCCAAGGTTATCCTGGATAATAATATAGATGTTGTGTCTATACAGGAAACCCATACAGCCAATGAAGAAGAGTTTCGGAAAAGGGGCCGCATTAATGGTTACACAGCTCTTGGTGCAACATATCACAGTGCACATGGTATAGCTACTTATGTTCGTTATAATATCCAAGATGCCTCACTGCTCTTTCAAAACGAAGACGAAGACATCCATTGTGTTGCTGTGCGAGTGGCAGATGTTACTATTTTTAACATTTATAAACCCCCAAAAGCAAAGTGGCCAAGTACCATTCTACTTAATGCTCAACACCCTGCAGTTTATATAGGCGACTTCAACAGCCATCACGAACTATGGAAGTACTCGAATAACAGTGAATGTGGGACGAAACTCGTAGAATGGACAGAGATGAACAATCTCCATCTGCTGTTTGACCCAAAAGATCTTGGTACTTTCCAATCAGCTGCATGGAATAGGGATTCCAATCTTGACCTGTGTTTTGTTAGCTGCAATGAGGCAGGACAGTCCTTACATACCAGTCGTAAATTGGTAATACATTTTCCCCACAGTCAACATGGCCCCATTATAGCGGATATTGGCATCAAAATTCCTATTCTACGGTCAATACCACATGCTCGGTGGAACTTCAGAAAAGCAAATTGGTCAACATTCACCATTGAACTGGATAAATGCGTTCGGTGGATTGTTCCCAAGCACAAAAATTACGAGCGTTTCGTAGGTGCAGTTATGATGGCGGCTACGAAGAGTACGCCTGGAGGCCATAAAAAAGAATACGTCCCTGGTTAGAATGTTGAGACTGATGCGCTCTATAACGAATATCTGCAGACTGGTGATGAAGACATAGCTGATGAACTTCTTTCCAGCATGGATACTACCCGGAGAGAACGGTGAATTGAAACAGTGGAGAATATCGACTTAATTCATTCCAGTAGAAGAACTTAGGGTCTCCTCAGAAAACTTGGAGGAAGGACACCTATGGTCAAGCAACAGCCTGGAGTTACTCCGGATGAAGTAGCATCTCACATCGTCACAACTTCCCAAACTCCATCAGAAAAGAAACATACCAAATACATACGGCGCCAGCTCCAAACTCTGAAATCAAGAACACCACGCACATCAAGGTATTCACAACCGCTTACGGTGCAGGACATCAATGCTGCTCTCTAAGACGTTAAACCAAGTACAGCTCCAGATTTTGATGGCATTAATCCAGAATTTCGCATTCATTTATGGAAGAATGCTAGAAGTTGGCTGGCAAGGTTTTGTACCGACCTTCTACAGAACAGACAACTCTCGGCAGTATTCAAACGAACGGAAGTGATTTCCATCTTGAAACCAGGTAAGCCTGCCAATGACCCAAGCAGTTATAGACCAATTGCCCTTCTTTTAGGGAGGCTAATCTACAACGGATTCAGCACAGCTATTTTCCAGCATATTGCAGTTGATCAAGCCGGATTCAGGCCCAATCGCAACTGCTGCGATCAAGTGCTTTCACTGACATTCCACATGGAAGCAGGTTTCCAGAAACAACTCAAGTCCTCAGCTGTATTCATTGATCTTACAGCAGCATTTGATGCAGTCTGGTGGAAAGGATTAATTTACAAGCTTCTCCGAATTGTACCCTGTAGGACCATCGTGCAGGTTATAAGCAATATGCTCAATGACAGAAGATTTCGAGTGTGTATGGGAAATAGTATGAGTAGAGAAATGAAGCTCAAAAATGGATTACCTCACGGATCGGTACTGTCTCCCGTACTGTTCAATTTGTATATCTCCGATCTCCCAGAAAAATCATCACGAACATTTTGTTATGCTGATGACATAACACTAGCTACTCAACATCGAGACCTTAGTGTGACAGAAGAAGTGCTACAAAGAGACCTGATTTCACTTTAAACGTACTTCAAGAAATGGCAACTGTGTCCTAACCCTAACAAAACAGAAGTGTCATGTTTTCACCTGAATAATCGCCAAGCTGGCATTAAACTTCACATACGTTTTTGTCACCAAGAACTTCGGCACAGCAGCTATCCCAAATATTTGCGGATTACACTTGATCGCACACTATCTTACAAACAACATCTTATGAATCTGTCCAGAAAGCTCAAAACACGTAATATTATCCTTCAGGAATTGTATGGCTCAAGTTGGTGTTCATCAGCAAAGACTTCATGATCTTCTGCTTTGGGACTGGTTTTCTCGTGTGCTGAGTACTGTGCACCAGTTTGGCTGGATAGCCTATATACAAGACTAATTGATACTCAACTGAATGCTAGCTTGCGGTTAATATCTGGTACTATCCAGTCCACATCCATTTATTGGCTCCCAATTCTGTCAGGTAAAATGCCACCTGTTTTAAAAAGATGAAATGCTACCATCCGAGAGTTCAAGAAGATAGAAATGAACCCTCAACTGCCTGTTTTGGATGATATTCCTGTTCTCAAGGTAACGAGGCTCGAGTCACGACATCCATCTTTGCATGATGCTGTCGCATTGGCTGTTAGGAATTTTCACCTTTTAGAAGAATGGAGAAGTCGCTGGAAAGTTGCCACAGACAGTTCCTTACACAACATCTTTTCTGGTGAACATCATCTAGCGCGTAAGATTTGGACCACTCTGAATCGGGTGAGAACAAATCATGGACGATGCAGTGATGCCCTTTATAAGTGGAAATATATCTCATCACCAGTGTGCGACTGTGGTGCATCTCGACAGATGATCCCCATATTGTAAGTGAATGTACACGACGTTCCTACACAGGTAGCCCGAGTGACTTTTTGGAACCAACAGAGGAAGCCATACAGAGGATCACTCAACTGGACATTCTGCTATAAAACATGTTTCTTGTCTGTGTACATTTGTAAATACTATATATTTGTATATATGTATCTAACTTGTTGCCCTATGCTAATAATAATAATAATAATAATAATAATAATAATAATAATAATAATAATAATAATAATAATAATAATAATAGGTAAATAACGTAGTGATATAATATTCTTTCAAAATTGTAATTATTGTCACTGACGTTACAAAGTACCACAAGTGTATGTCCTGTTTTAAAACATTTAATGCAGTAGTATTTTTGAACTGTAGTTGTGACATTGGTAATTAATTTTTTGCTGTCACACCTTTGTTGGTTACTGTGTGAAGTGATCTTTGATAATCCCTGGGAAATGATTGTATAGTCTCGGATTGGTGCTCTTAACCAAGCCCTTGTATCAGCAGGTCATGCGATGGCTAGTCGTAGCCTAAGGTTTGACTTCAAACAAGATTTGTGATGGAAACTACGAATTCTGTATGGTTTATTTGATTTTGTGAGTGGTTAGAGTCTTCTCGGCTATTATGTGATGCACTGACTTGTTCCTACTGTACTTTCACAACTAGTGGCAAGAAATATTCATGTCGGTCCTCAGAACTACCAAGTACCAGCTCACACTCTCTGTTTCATTGTAATTCATGTGCAACAGGACACAATAGGCTACGTTAGAGAACAATCTTGTATAATGACCACCAGTAAAAATGTTGCTTATGAATCCTTTTCACACACAAAATCATATTTCTATTTTTGATGGAGTCTAAATTAGCTTTCTACTTTCTAAACATATTTTGTGCAGAGGCACTCTCGGACCAGCAAAGCGACATGCATTTTATGTGTCTTCTTTTTTTTGGCATATATGTCAGAGGACAGTCCATTGTCTACGTACCATAGTCCATTTTACATCATAGATTTTAGATGCTTCTGAAGGATTCAGTCGACCGGATCTTATCTGCTACTTCCCACTTTGTTTTATATCTCACCTCACGCGCTATTGTTTCCTCACTCTCATTTCAGCAGTCTACAAATATCATGTCGCAACTTAAATGACTTCCTTTAAAATCTCTAAACTATTTGCCATGCCAGTTGGGTATTGAATTACATATGAAAAGATTTTAAGTTTCATAAAATTTCCTAATTGCTGACTCGTGGAAATACACGTATTTCTGAGGTTACCAATTAGTGATGAGATTACCTTCCATTTGTGGAGACACACATCGTCCTGAGCTAAATAGTGATGAGGCTTACTTCCGTTTGTGTAGAGACACATGGTCCTGAACTAACCACTTAGTTATGTGGCTTCCTTCCAGCTTTAGAGCGTTGAGTGTCACATGGCCCTGAGCTGACCACTTTGTGCCACACCTCCAGGGTCTTCATATTTATAGGCGTGATCGGAGTGAAAATAACAAACTGATTAATATGATCGTCTGCTGTCTATGATGTATGTAAGCAGAAATATGAATTGCAAAATTCTATTTAGGCTAGAATACACTGACGGACTCCCCTCTTGTAGGTACTGAGACAGTATTACGGATTTAAAACTGCTTTCCCAAGGAACGGTTTTGATTTGGCCAATTAGCCGTAGAAAACAGTGTCACGTTTATATTCTCAACTTGGATTTCTCCTACTTGTAAACCATCATATTTCTTAAGTAATTAATTTATTCTCTGGGACTTGCTCTCGATACTTAACTCTCATTCTGCTGTGTGCTGCCATCTGTTATGGTGTGGTCGAAACGTGACCTCGCCTCCGACCAATCAGGGAGCTCCTCGCCATCTTGTTGAACTGCTCTCTTCCAGCGGGAGTAATCGGCCATTATGAAATGAGAAGAAGCTTGACCATGATGGAGGAAGGACATGCTACTCACTCGCTCCGGCTTTTGGCCTTAGCGCACATTATGGATCCGACATAATATATTAGTGCGATGGCTTTCAGCCATTCTAAAGGTTTAATTTTTAAATTTTGAAGACCGTCCTCCTTTCTGCAGTAAATGCAATATTTTGTGACATCATTACGTGAGTATGGAGCAACTGACGCTTTGATGTTACCACAAGCCTGATTCTGCAACTGTAAGTTTCTTCTTCATTTAAATTGAACTTAGTCTCCGGAGACCGGAATGATGTTTTGGAAAACATGCCCTCTTCTAGAACTTTCGTGTGTTTAAGACCTTTGAAAAAGCCATAATGCTAGCTGTTGGTTCAAAAATTTAAAAGGCAGTAACTGTTCAAGTTTTTCGGTTTTCCTCTGTAAAAATCTGTATATATATATATATCGTAACAGTAAATGTGGTACTTCGGTAGAGATGAGACGCAGGGCGTGTACCATTCGTTGAAATGCATACAGAGAGAGAGGGTTTTTGAATATAAATCTCAATTTTTTTTTCAGAGTTTATTAAGAAATTGAAAGTAATGTCACCTCTGTACAGCGTATACAGTCGAAAATGTTCCTCGTCCTATGGCTGACGATGTCCTTGGATTCCGGCAGCTCCATTTTCCATATCAGCGAACCACCATTCGTCCCCCGATGGAAGTTCTAGAAAATCCATTCGATGTCTTGAAGATCCATGCGACGTTATGAATGGCGTTGAGGTAGTCCTTGTGAATGGTGGACATAAATGAACATCGTTAAGCCCTGGGGCGAGTTAATGTAAAGGCTGCTTCTGCACAGATGAGAGGAACGTTTATAAATAGTTTTAACAAAGTTCAAACACAAAATGTATCTTTTATCACACGGTGAAATGTCACTCAATTTTGTCCCGTGTTAAGTGAAAGAATGCCACTAGACTCGAATAAGCATATAAGTTAATACTTATAAAATAAAAGTCCACTCGAAACTTATCGTCGAGTTTAACGGAGTCGCTTGAAGTTTGTGGCACTTGGTACAACGTAAGGTAATGCCGCATGACTTAGTTCTTTGAAGCACTGTTCAATATAATTTAATTGAAAATAAAGATGTTCCACTCGTGAATTAGAACTCATTCACGTATTGAAAATAACATGAAATCAAAGACGAAATTAATCGAGTATTGACAGTCCTTGGTTCGACTGTTCGTAAACTGAATGTTCGCAGAATTGAAATGTGCTGTTTATTAGAATTGAAATGCACTGTTCACACATGCACAGTTCACAGTTCATGACTTAAAATATTGACACAGTTCATGGAATGGTAAATTAAATTTAGATTCAAACACAGTCTTATAACTCGAAGTATTTAGTACTCGGTGAGGAGCAATCAGTTCTAAGTCCTGTCTATAACATAAAACTTCAATTTCGAGCACTCGAAAACGTTTGCGAGTGTTAGACACTCGTATAGAGTAACAGTCAATAGATAATGTCCAGACGATACACAATTCAGCTCACGTCCAATCGGAGTAAAAAGTTGTCACAGTATAAAGAAATCTGCATAAGTTCATATTCAACACGATTAGGTTAAAGTCCACGGACTTGAAACTTAATAGCGGCTTCACGCTCGATCACGGTGCTCGCGAACCGACAGTGCGAACACTACAGTCTAGCGTGCACATAGATACTCCGGCCACACACTGGCATCACACTCTGGCAACATGCTGTAACACACTGCAGCGCACTGCAGCACACTGTAACATGCTGGAACACACACTGGTCTGCTGAGCGAAGCAGTACGTATTTATATCTGATCCGGGCCTCCACCCCTTGTTCCATAACTTTATCGTCCCAAGTCAGATTCACGTGAAATTCGGCAGGAACATAGCTAAGGGATCAAGTTATATGGTGATGTTGTTCAATTTGTTCAATTATTATCGTGGGAAAAGTTATTACCTGTCGAAACTCGAAGAACATTCTACACAGTCTAGGCTCTGTAGTGCGGCGAGGCATGCTGTGACGTCACCCGCTCACTACGTCACACGCGCACAGCTGTTGCTCGCCATCCAGTCAGTCCTTCGTAAGCGGCCCGGAGCGTAACACGTAAGTTTTAAAATTTCTATGACGGGGACTTAGTTTGTACCGCCGTTACCGGTACATCTCCCCCTCCTCCTGGGGAAAAGAAAATTCGATAGGATTTTCTCTTAACGATATTCTCTCCTGAAATATTTCTTTAGGTTGGCTGCATTGTAAATGCCCTCGATGCTTCCATCCAGCTTATTAATTTTGTATGCCCCGTTTTCGAGAACCTCTGCAATTCTATATGGTCCTACATAAAGTGGGCAAAACTTTGCATTAGTTTCTGAGAATCGTTTTTCAATCTCAGAACCAGCTTTAGTAAGCCTATGTTCCAAATTAGCATTAACTTCGGTAAACTTGGTATTAATTATTTTAGTTACTTGTGTGATACGACTTTCTAAGTTGGCTGCAGTTACAGCATTGGCCTCATCAATACGAGTGTTAATCTCAGTAACGCGAGATTCTAAAGTAGTACCTAATTGAGCCTGCGATTCGGCGATCCGTTCATTTAAGCTAATCTTAAGAGCTTCAATAGCAGCTAAAATATTTTCCATTTTGATGGTAATGTATTTAAACCAAGCAACAAGAAAATCATAAATCACTTGAAAAGAATTCAGATATCACCATTATTGTCCAATGATTAAAAGTTCATGTTCAAAGTAATTCAAACATTCTCAAAAAGAAAAATCTCCAAGACATTTAACACACAAAAATTATCCCATATCATTGATAACACTTCTTATAATAGAGAAGTTAAATCTTGTTAGAAAGTTCACTGGAATGTTAATAGCTATTCCACATAAAGCACTGGAAATGTATCTGAATTACATTGCTAAGTCACACGATTTTAGTGCGATTTTGTCTATCACTGCACATCTTAATTTATTACTAGTACTTCAAAATTGAGCCTAGAATGGTTAAGTGTCAATTTTAATTTCTACTGCACTCATAATTAAGTTCTGATATTGCTGAAGCGCTAATTTCTAATTCTACTGCAGTCCAAATCGGCCCCGATACGACTGGGGCGCCAATTTCTCCCCCTCTCCTCTGTAACAGTAAATGTGGTACTTCGGTAGAGATGAGACGCAGGGCGTGTACCATTCGTTGAAGTGCATACAGAGAGAGAGGGTTTTTGAATATAAATCTTAAAATTTTTTTTCCGAGTTTATTAAGAAATTGAAAGTAATGTCACCTCTGTACAGCGTATACAGTCGAAAATGTTCCTCGTCCTATGGCTGGCGATGTCCTTGGATTCCGGCAGCTCCATTTTCCATATCAGCGAACCACCATTCGTCCCCCGATGGAAGTTCTAGAAAATCCATTCGATGTCTTGAAGATCCATGCGACGTTATGAATGGCGTTGAGGTAGTCCTTGTGAATGGTGGACATAAATGAACATCGTTAAGCCCTGGGGCGAGTTAATGTAAAGGCTGCTTCTGCACAGATGAGAGGAACGTTTATAAATAGTTTTAACAAAGTTCAAACACAAAATGTATCTTTTATCACACGGTGAAATGTCACTCAATTTTGTCCCGTGTTAAGTGAAAGAATGCCACTAGACTCGAATAAGCATATAAGTTAATACTTATAAAATAAAAGTCCACTCGAAACTTATCGTCGAGTTTAACAGAGTCGCTTGAAGTTTGTGGCACTTGGTACAACGTAAGGTAATGCCGCATGACTTAGTTCTTTGAAGCACTGTTCAATATAATTTAATTGAAAATAAAGATGTTCCACTCGTGAATTAGAACTCATTCACGTATTGAAAATAACATGAAATCAAAGACGAAATTAATCGAGTATTGACAGTCCTTGGTTCGACTGTTCGTAAACTGAATGTTCGCAGAATTGAAATGTGCTGTTTATTAGAATTGAAATGCACTGTTCACACATGCACAGTTCACAGTTCATGACTTAAAATATTGACACAGATCATGGAATGGTAAATTAAATTTAGATTCAAACACAGTCTTATAACTCGAAGTATTTAGTATTCGGTAAGGAGCAATCAGTTCTAAGTCCTGTCTATAACATAAAACTTCAATTTTGAGCACTCGAAAACGTTTGCGAGTGTTAGACACTCGTATAGAGTAACAGTCAATAGATAATGTCCAGACGATACACAATTCAGCTCACGTCCAATCGGAGTAAAAAGTTGTCACAGTATAAAGAAATCTGCATAAGTCCATATTCAACACGATTAGGTTAAAGTCCACGGACTTGAAACTTAATAGCGGCTTCACGCTCGATCACGGTGCCCGCGAACCGACTCTGCGAACACTACAGTCTAGCGTGCACATAGATACTCCGGCCACACACTGGCATCACACTCTGGCAACATGCTGTAACACACTACAGCGCACTGCAGCACACTCTATCATGCCGGAACACACACTGGTCTTCTGAGCGAAGCAGTACGTATTTATATCTGATCCGGGCCTCCACCCCTTGTTCCATAACTTTATCGTCCCAAGTCAGATTCACGTGAAATTCGGCAGGAACATAGCTAAGGGATCAAGTTATATGGTGATGTTGTTCAATTATTATCGTGGGAAAAGTTATTACCCGTCGAAACTCGAAAAACATTCTACATCAGTCTAGGCTCTGTAGTGCGGCGAGGCATGCTGTGACGTCACCCGCTCACTACGTCACACGCGCACAGCTGTTGCTCGCCATCCAGTCAGTCCTTCGTAAGCGGCCCGGAGCGTAACACGTAAGTTTTAAAATTTCTATGATGGGGACTTAGTTTGTACCGCCGTTACCGGTACAATATATAGTATACATATCCTATTGATCTGGATATGTGTGGTATGAAGGTGTATTACGTTTCATCTAGTTTGGGAAATTATGAAAAGTTATGATTATTATTAATGTGGAGTTTTGGGAGATAAGGTGTATCTCCTCTATATGTACTTCAAAGGAACTCTACCTCTTGGAAAGGTTTTAGGACCATGTGAGTTTTCTCTAGGGTATCAGAAATTTAGTTTGGGTCTCTTTTAATTTTATTCCTTCTTTTCCTTTTTTTTGTTCTTGTAAAATGTAAATGAATGAGTTTTGGAATTTGCGGGTTCCTTATGTTTCGACCATTGTTATGCTTATGCTTTGTGATTGGTCATTGCCAACTCTTGATGGCGAATGTTGGTTACCATGGCTACTCTGTAGTGATGGTAGTGGTTGTTTTTGGGATTCTGTCGCTTTTGTAAATATTTTATTTTGGTGTCTATGTGACTTTAACACTTTATCCAAACTTTCTTGACTTGATATTTTCCCGGTTTGTGTTTGATCGGCTGTCTTAACGTCTGTTTATTCTACTTGTGTTTATGTCACTCGAGACGTAATTACCCTGATCCCCTTGCGAAAGCTCCATGATCACACTATCCGGACGAATATAATAAGTTAAATGAAAGTAAGAGTAAATGAAGAGAAAACTTGTACTTTGAAGGTCACCCTTTGTAAAGCACCCCAAAGGCACTACTCACTTAAAGTAATTATCATGTAGTCATGTACCTTTTACACTTATTTCTGGTTGGCCGACCTCAGTTTTCAGGAGTTTTCCTTAGTTGTTAATTACCTTATATTATTGTTTGTTTTTCTCTTCTATGGACGGTTTTATTTAATTTTATTTTTATAATTAAAAAAAAAGGTTGTTCTACTTAGGTATGTTGTTGTTCTTTCTTTCACTTTTTGGTGTTCTGATGTCCAGTACAGGGGTTAATTTAAATTAGCCACGGTTTGTTGTGACACTTCTCCACTTGTTAAGGTAATTTTTTCTTGTTCTCTTGTTGTTGGAAGGAGTGTATATTGTGTGATTAAGCTTCCACTTATTTCTTACGAACTGGTGCAGTTGTGTAACTGCTAGTTCATACCTTGGGCTGGCCGTTATGGTTGTTGTTGTGGTGTTTGGCAATGTAACGGCCTAGTACTCATAGAACTTCACCGGATATTCAAACTGTCCTTCCCATTTAACACAGATATACCCATTTTTTATTTTGTTGAGTTATACATTTTTCTTCACAATGCATTTATAGGAGTCACTTAAACACGAAATCGAGAAGCGTTCAGCCATTCAAACACTATTTTGTGAAAATAAGTTTTTATAGATATCGGACATAGGCTTTAGGGGAGAAAATTTGAACATACAATAAACTAATTTGAATGTTAGGATGTGTAAAATATCCTTTGCATTCCATTTTTGTAACTGAATATTCATCAGTCTGCATCTGGTGGCAGGGTCCGGTGTTGTGGTTCATTGACTCCAGTTAGTTCGGTCTCGGGCCATGTCTGCATGTAGTCTTCCAACTTTCAGGCCGTTGTGCACTTTATCAGTCTATGCTGTTTGGTTCTTCCCTGGCGCCACTTTTCACCGACTTTCTGTGTAATACTCTGACTTTCCCAATGTATCGTCCTCTACACGCAACACTTGCCCAAACCAGCGCACACGCCTTTCCCCAATTTTCTTCTGGATCGGTGCAATGCCAAAACGTTTTCTAATAACATCACTTGAAATGTGATCTAGTCTAGTTATGCCAGCCTTCCACCTAAGCAACTTCGTATCCATGATGCTTATTTGGCGTTCTACCTCTAGAGCTGGGCAGCATTCGTTGCCGTAGAAAACGACAGAATGGATATCGATAGGACAGATATCAGTTCGGTAGAACTTAGTTTAGAGGTGGGCCTTCGTCCAAAGTTCGGAAGGGCGGCTGTTGTCATTCTCCACTTCAGTCAGGCTTTTGTATATCCTTAAGTTGACTTCATCAGTAAGTCGGCCATAATCATAGTTATGCGGAAGTCATCAGACGCTCCTGCGGCAGCTTGAACACAACTCTTTTGTTCTTTGTAGAGCAATTATACCCTCTCAGCAAGGTGCTCTGGAATGCCATGTACTTGTATGGCTGACTGATTAGGTCATGAAGTACCCGATGGAAGGCCTTCTCAGGGTCCATAAATTTGTGATGAAGCCTCTTATTCTTTTCACAGTGTTTCTCAAGTAATAGTCCGGCAGCATGAGTTTCTCCTATTGCGCCACAATTTTACACACATCCAGCTTGGTTTGTTGTATGTTTGGCTAAATCGCTAATCCTTTTGTCGAAGATTTGTTCTAAGTCTCTCGTTGCGAGGCTCAGAAATATGTTCGGGCCGTGATTAGAAAAATTGGCGGGGCTTCCCTTATTTCTGAATTGATACTCCGTCGCCAGTCTGTTTGTTTATGACCTTCTTTGATGATATGGTTGAAAAGCTTGCTTTAGCCACACTGCTGCATCCCCCCATTGAGAGAAACACAACTCTGCTGGAAGATAATTCGGGGCAGAAGGCTTTCCCTGGTTTCATTTCCTTCAGCATAGCCTGGACTTAAGTGACGTCATTTTCCTACGTTGGACCTTCAACAGCGGAGGTGATTAGGATTGGTAGATACGGAAATTCCATGATTGAGATGTTGTCAAAATAGTTCCGCCAGTGTACTCGCGCTTGCCGCCTGTCCAGTAGCAAATCGTCTCTTTCCTCATTGATGCCGTAAAAACGTTGGAATTCTGACGTTTTGCGTTGGCTCGATTGGACTAGCCGTTAAAAATTCCGCTCGAATTCGCGCATATCATGTTTCACATACAGTCCTGCCTACCGGTTTGATTATGTTACGGCAAATACCTTCTTCAGTTTACGAGTGGCAGCCTCGTAGGCATTCCAACGAGCAAGAAACTTGTGGTACAGCTGCTTCTTCAACCGTACCGCATATTTAACATCTTCATTCCTTAGCAATATGTCATGTTTAATCCTTCGTTGTCGTCGCCCTGACTTAATTGTTCCAGGAATAGAGCGAAAGGCGTCTTTCAGTTTAGTCCGGCTCACTTCAACTATGGTGATTTGTGACTCTGTAACTTTTGCAACGACGTTAGTCTCCTTCTTCAGGGGCAACCATTTGATCCCAATTTGTCTATTTCCTGCGAAGTATAGGGCTCTTGGTGACTTTATCCGCAGCCTAGATGACTGGTCTTTGTTGTATCGCAAGGATTTAATAAGGGACAACTGTTATCATTAGAACATCTTCGAGATTTCACTCTCTCACAAGGATGTAGTCAATGCGAATTGGATAGGAGCCACTGTAGTACTGAGTAGATGAATATCACTCTTTTTGAACCGTGTGTTTGCGATGATCAGTTTCTGCATAATCGCGAATTTGTAGGGCATCGTCGTTCTTTTCACTAGTCCATGAACGGCATGGACTGTTTGTTCTTCTTTCCTCGGTCCGACACGTCCATTCAGATCAGCGGCAGCGATAAGATAGTCAGCGGTCTTCTTGTCAGGCGGTGCCCAGAACGCATCTTTGGTTTCCAAGCGCACGTCAGTTTGTGGAGCGTTGCTGTGAAAAATTGGAATTTCCTTCTTTCCCCAGTGCGGACGAGTTACATCAAGCGATTGTCAAACTTTTGCACCTCGGAGACTGAACCGTCAAATTTAGCTGATATGACAATGTCAACACCATGAACTGTCCTTTGGTTTCTGTTGTACACCAGTTAGTAACCACACCTCTTTTCCCATGACTTTTTTCCATTTCATCTTTCTTTCCCGCACCTCTCAGATGCCTACAAGCCTTCTCTCAAGTGCAGTGGCTTATTCGCTACTTCACCCAGGCATAATTCAATGATGGGATACAAAATGGGGGTACTAGCATGGTTAGCCGTCACAGCCCGTGCGACGGTAACCCTAGCATACTTTTCATGCTGACTGGGCCCTGCCAATGCGCGTCCCTTCCAGGGGCTGCACTAACCTTGGCTCCGATACCATGAGACATATTTCTGTAATGATATAACGGTATTATTTTACGGCCGGCTTGTCTTGAGCATTTTAGAGCTCATGACAGAAGGGAGTAACGCAGCTCCGCACATGGAGAACAGATGCCTTTTGCAGCCACTCCTCTAGAGAAGAAACGCTACCCTCTTTTTTGCATTAACTTCCAGAAATTTAGTGTACCTCTTCCGCCACCTGGTCCCTACTGAACGTCTCCATCTCCGCCAAAGTTGCCATTAAAGACTTTGTACATGTTTGGTACGCGAGAGCTTTTATATTTTGCTCAAGTTCATCGGCAGGCCAGCGGGGAACCCGTATCCGTCACCTGGGACGCGCCACGAATTACAGCAATATAGGTGGTTCGTATAGAATATTTATCAATGCAAAATGAAACATTATTTTACTGAAAACTAATTGTGAACCTGATAAATTACTTGTCACAAGAATCACGTATTCACGTAAAGAAGAAGGGTTACAGACGTTTGCACCTTTGCTTGGCGTGATATGCCACAGAACGCATGACATACAATCCAGTGTCGTATTTTCTGCCCCCTGTTGTCTAGTGGTGTCAACATCAATATCTTGTTTGATTATCAAGAGGTTTAGTCTGCCATATCTGGAATCAATGTCCCCCTTTCATTTGTCCACTTATTTTCTCCAAAGAGTGCAGTAACAATACATGGTCGAGCCTCCCATTACTTTGCTTGTGAGCCAGTCATGCATTCGACTGGGCCATGTGAATTCAGTTCATACAGCATGAATTGGAAAGTACCAGTCCATGTTACGATATATTTTAGCCTGCGTGATCGATTTTCCCATGTGGCAGTTGTAAGCGGATCTCACCTTTAACCCTTCTTCCGTAGAATATGTAGAACTACTCTGTGGTGGGGAGACAGGCACAGAGTTGGATGCTATCCAACTATGTTATCAATCCACTAAAAATAATCACGTTGACCGTGATCTTTTGAAATAAATAGAATAACATTCCTTCCTTTACATAGCAGCAATATCCACTACAGTGCAACTACAGTCTTGTCATCTCGAATTTTGGCTCAAGCCTTGATTTTCATGCTCCTTCTATCCGTATTGTTAAAGTAATACTTGTAAGAATATTCAAGGGCATGATAGGTTGCGTTTGGTTTCAAAATCAGGATATTAGAACATTGTAATAAAACGCTACCACCAAAGCCATATTCTGTGTTGCCTTCATAATGTCTATAACAGCAGTGTCTTGAGGAGTAAGGACAGTACCAATGCTAGGGAGAGAGCCGTCGTATACTTGTTATATTTCAGCTTTTCCAGGATTTCATCAGTATTAGTGGTTTTCGTGTTAAATACAGCAATTAAGACGTAGACTGATGTAGTACATGGTAGCAATTATGAACGTCCTTGTATAAACCTACCGTCCTATATGTAGGTTGGCTATGTTTGATTGCACATCAAAGATACATATTTCGGAAAAGCGACACAGTGACATAATAAAATGCTATAGTGATATGATAACAATGTACAAATACAGTATGTATATTTGTGTGACAAAATAACATTCATAAAAGATTACCCATGTTTCAACAGATCTTGCTGAATGTCGGCAAACGTTCTCAACTTTATTAATATCTACAACACAGACATTCTCTCAAACAACCTCAAGAACGAGGTCCTCTACAAAAATTATTACTTGCCTGCGACAAAGCGCAGAGTGGTTCAACAAGATCAAAACTCCAAAGCATATGCCGTTCTTTATGTAGGAGAACAGACTACGGATTTCGGTAGAATAATATGTGCTGGATTAAAGAGCTTGTATGAGTATTTACCCTTTTAGGCTGGACCAATTCTCATGCTTTCTTCAAATGAGGTCTATTAACTCGTACATTTCTAAACCGTGACAAGTTTCTTGCGCGTGATATCGTGATTAAGAAAAGACGCAACACATTCCCGTTACAAGTGAGAGGTTTTGAATTTTAACCTCAGATAATATTTACTCTAAGGAATGTAATGTTTATGTGTAACGTGCTCTCTGCACTGTATATCAGTGATTGGAATGTCCAGTAGCAAATCCCCTGTGTGAGAGTTGTAGTGGAGTTGGCTGTTGAACTATTGGTCACATGGTTTTAATTTGTCACTGTAGATCGAGACCCGAGGTGAGCTATAGAGATCATCAACCTCCGGACGGCGGATCAGCTAGTTTTAGGTGTAGTGTGTGCAGTGACATCCTGGCTGGGAAGTTGGACCTCTTGCGACATCGGAAATGACACAAGGAAGATCGACCCTTCAAGTGCGATCACTGCGGAAAGGTGTTATGTAGCCGAAGCATATTGTCGGAACACCTCGGAATCCACCCGCTCCAAGTGTACGTATTTTCTGATAAATGCTTAACAAAGAGGAAAATGCTGACAGGGGACACGCGATTGCATACAGGTGCGATTATAAACGAATGCTCAGTATCTCATAAAAATTTCAGGAAAAGGCCGGACGTTATGCGGTCTCACACAAGCGAGAAGCCATACCGCTGCAATGTCTGTAGCAAATCATTCATACAGAAAGGCAATTTAACAAAACATATGCGGACCCATACAGGTGAGAAGCCAAACAGCTGCGGTGTCTGTGGCAAATCATTCATAAAGAAAGGCAGTCTGACCGAACATATGCGGACCCATACAGGCGACATACCATACAGCTGCTATGTCTGTAGCAAATCATTCATACAGAAAGGTAATCTAAGCAAACATATGCGGACCCATACTGGTCAGAAGCCTTACAGCTGCGGTGTCTGTGGCAAATCATTCATAATGAAAGGCAATCTAACCGAACATGTGCGGACCCATACAGGTGAGAGGCCATATAGTTGCGGTGTCTGTGGCAAATCCTTCAGAAAGAGAGGCAATCTAACCGATCATATGCGGTCCCATACAGGAGAGAAGCCTTACAGCTGCAATGTCTGTAGCAAATCATTCATTCTGAAAGGCAATCTAACCGGTCATATGCGGATCCATACAGGTGAGAAGCCATACAGCTGCAGCGTCTGTGGCAAGTCATTCAAGAAAAAAGGCAGTCTGACCGAACATATGTGGACCCATACAGGTGAGATGCCATACAGCTGCCGTGTCTGTGGTAAATCATTCATAACGAGAGGCAAATTAACCGATCATATGCGGACTCATACAGGCGAGGAGCCGTACAGTTGCCATGTCTGTGGCAAATCATTCATTCTGAAAGGCATTCTAACCGAACATATGCGGACCCATACAGGCGAGAAGCCTTACAGGTGCAATGTCTGTGGCAAATCATTCAGAAAGAAAGGCAATCTAACCGATCATATGCGGACCCATACAGGCGAGAAGCCATACACCTGCAATGTCTGTAGCAAATCATTCATACAGAAAGGCAATCTAAGCAAACATATGCGGATCCATAAAGCTGCGGTGTCTGTGGCAAATCATTCATAAATAAAGGCAAACTAACGGATCGTATGCGGACCCATACAGGCGAGAAGCTATACAGCTGCCATGTCTGTAGCAAATCCTTCATACAGATAGGCAATCTAACCGAACATGTGCGGACCCATACAGGTGAGAGGCATTACAGTTTCGGTGTCTATGGCAAATCCTTCAGAAAGAGAGGCAAACTAACCGATCATATGCGGACCCATATAGGCGAGAAGCCTTACAGCTGCAATGTCTGGAGCAGATCATTCATTCTGAAAGGCATTCTAACCGGTCATAAGCGGATCCATACAGGTGAGAAGCCATACAGTCGCAATGTCTGTGGCAAATCATTCAAGAAGGAAGGAAGTCTGACCGAACATATGCGGACCCATACAGGTGAGAAGCCATACTTCTGCCGTGTCTATTGCTAATCATTAATAAAGAGAGGCAAACTAACCGATCATATGCTGACTCATACAGGCGCGGCGTCATACATATGCAATATCTGTAGCAAATCATTCATACTGAAAGGCTTACTAACCGGTCATATGCGGACCCATACAAGCGAGAAGCCATTTAGTTGCAATGTCTGTGCCAAATCATTCATAATGAAAAGCAAACTAACCGATCATATGCGGACCCATAGAGGTCTTAAGCCATACAGGTGGCAAATCATTCATAAAGAAAGGCAGTCTGACCGATCATGTGCGTACTCATACAGGCGAAAAGCCTTAGAGCTGCAATATCTGTGGCAAATCATACATAAAGAAAGGTAGTCTGACCGATCATATGCGGACCCATACAGGCGTGAAGCCAAACAGCTGCAATGCTTGTGGCAAATCATTCATCCTGAACAGCACACTTACTGTTCATAGGCGGACACACACAGACAGGAAGTCATACTGGTGCAAAGTCTGTGGCAAATCATTCAGGCGGAAAGGCACTCTATCACATCATATGTGGACCCATACAGACGAGACTTTCTGTGGCGAATCCTTTAGCAGGGAAGACAACCATGCTATTCACATGCGTTCTCACACGGACGAAAAGCCTTACTCTTGTAATATCTGTGGCAAGTTATTCGGCAGTAAATCCGTCCATGCTATTCACGTGCGGACACCCATAGATGAGAAGCAATAACGCTGCATTGTCTGTGGCTAGTAATTCAGCAGTAAATCCGTCCAAGCAAGTCACAGACATACACACACAGTTGAGAGGCCATACTCCTGCAACGTCTGTGGGAATTCCTTCAGCCAGAAAGTCCATCTATGCAGGTCACATGCGTACCCTCACAGGCGATATACCACACTGGTGCAATGTGTTCGGCAAATCATTCATCCAGAAACGCTTGTTAGGAGATCACATGCGGACACACTTAGGCGAGAAGCAATATTGCTGCAATATCTGTGGCATATTCTTCAGCATCAAAGTCAGCCTAGTAGTTCACATGCTGACTGGCACAGGCAAGAAGCCAATCTCATGCAAGGTTTGAATCAGGGTATTCAGTAGGAGATCCCACCTAGCACGTGGTATGTGGACTCACACGGGTGTAAGGCGCACTGCCGCAATATCTGTTGCAAATCCCTCATCCAGAAAACCGACCTACCAGTTCACATGCGGACTCACACAAGCCAGAAGCTATACTGGTGTTATGTCTGTGACAAATATACAGCCAAGAAGGTCCCTTTAACATTTAAGATCAGAACACACACGAGTGCTCTGCTTTGCGATAAAATGTTAAGAGAATCATTTAAGTTAACCACGCACATGTAAACCACACTGGTGAGATGTCGCACTCCACCGTGTTTCTTGGCAAATAGTTGCTGAAACCTGAGCATATCTGTGCTCCCGTTTCCTACTTGTCGTGTATTCTTTTAATTATGAGTAGACCAGTAGCTCAAAACTGTACATGCTCCCTCGGCACTTGTACGATAATATTGTGTCTGTTAGCCGGTTCTGATTGCAAATTGAAAGTTCTACTTCAGTGCCCATAGCTATTCATGAATGTCACGTAATTCTCGAGGGGCGTCTTTAAGTAGGGACTCGTATGTTGACAGCTGCAGTATACTTTTCTCCATTTTAGTTTACCTGGGGGCAGTTAATTGGCCTCTCTCTTTTCTCTAACGGGGCCACAAGGAAGTTACTAAATATCTCAACGTTGCAAGTGTTGAAGAGACATAGTGAGTAATGAACCCTTTTCGTCATGTCAAAATGGTGTTTGCCTGTTCCAGGTCTTCAGCATGAATTGTTAACTCTTGTATCTCAGGGGGTGTTAATGGCTCTTCGTCACTTCCAGACATGACTATTATGGTATCAGGGAAGGCCTACATAAATTAAAAGCCTACATAATCTAACTATTTTATTCAATAAAAGACAATGAAAAATGATGGCGGGTTTGTTAACAAATATGGCCATAAACAGTGTTCTGCGGTCAGTGATATTAATATAACGCTGCGGCTGGACGATTTCGAGTTGAAATTAATATCCACCACAAAAACGTCTGAAGGGCTATTCACAGAAAACCAGTTTATGGTTAACTAGAAAACAACATGAGATTCAATCTGCTCAGCTCCATAAACAACTGTGCGTTATGCATCCGATTTCTCGATCGTCTAAATATGAGGAAGTGTTTTCGATACCTTTTTAATTTAGGCCATCCACTGACTGTCCATCAGCATAGGACGAGATACCTGGACCCTCAATGGAATCTGAGAAACGTCGAAATGTACATCACTGAGCTATCATGGTCACCCACTATATTAATGTTTAAGGTTGAGGACCAAAGTGACCTATCGTTGAAGTTAATTGAATGTGCGTGATGACCACAGTGACCCTCCAAAACAAGTGGACTTCAAGTGCCAGTGAATAATAGCGTAAAATTATGCAACATAAAATAGTGTTATTTGTATTGACTGAATGATGTTTCATGAACCGAAATAACAGGTTGAAGTCAGTGATTGGAATAAATTCATGAAAACCTGTGAAAAGAAATTCTGTTAACATTTAGTTATAACCTTCAGTCAAACCCCAAAATAAACTTGACTCATGTGTAACCCTTACATATTTTAGGTCACGGAGTTCAACTGCATCCACTTATAGTCCTGCTAAAATATAAACACACAAAATATTACAACTCCTTTATGAACAACATGACAAAAAATCATGGGTATCCCATGGACTAATGGCAGGGTGCTACTACACCCTATGGAATACTATGTGGTACTGACTCATTGTGTCAAACAAGAATACTCACCTGTCATCTAGGAGCAGTTGGCTAGCTACGTAATTTCACGAACCTAGCATGGGCCAGCAATCCCAAGAATCCCTTCCATGCACTTCAACCACCATCCTGCTTTCCACTGAAGGACACGCCATCGGCAGTCCTTAACACCTAGCTGCACTATGAATATATCAAGAAATGGAAATCTTAATATCTAAGGACAACCTTCTGACAACAAAGTAAATATTTAAACGCTCAGTGGCAATACGAACTATGACTGTGTTATGGAAACATCGAAACTAGAACACATAGTCAAGTGTTCGGGAATGTTACTGAGAATCCACTCTTGTCATTTGCCTATGCAGTAGAATTGAAATTCAAATTACTCCCCATTTATTGTAACATCAATAATGTTGTAACACGGGCCTCTATTTCCTAAGAGGTTCCGCCTCATATAAATGTGAACACCTGTTATCTCGTCAAACAGGTTTATACCTGCCGCTCTCCACTGGCTTACACAAGTGAGCAAACCGATCTCGCCACGGATGGCCTTTTACTACAGCACAAATCTTCGTCCAAATCCTTGTATTATCACAATATATCGGTCAACATTATTGCCATCACGAATTATTTCAAGTCTAATGGGATCTGTAGAATTTGATATGCATTTCACTGGTACTAATGGAGTAATTGGATGAACGAAGAATCCCTCTGGATATACGAACCTGTTCTGTGTTCAAACCATGGACCTTACCATATTTCAAAACACCCTGTCCTGATTTTTTCCCTCGAGCATTTTTACAAAGAAACCTCAGCATTATCTACACCATTACCTCTGGAGTATCTACTAGGAGCATGTCTCACAAACTGAGTCGCATGGTTTCAACATAGACCCCAAACCTCAATACACCGAACCCCGAGCTATCACCTCCTGACAAATGTATCGCAGACTGACACTTCACAAAAAAGCATACCACATGGATGGTAACTATTACTCATTCCATTACTTATTGTTATTATTATTTCAAAATGTTTTGCCCCACTAAGGAGCGCGATTGTACTTATTTTGCAGATGGTTGTGCTTTTTTCTCTTGCCAGAGTTTCTTCCCTCTTTGTTCTTTATTATCTGTTCTTCCTCCTGTGTAACTGTGTACTCATCTTGGGTTCTCAGCAAAATGATGTTTGTTCACCAATGTTCTAAAGCTAGGCGTGTCCCATATAATTTCATCTGGTATGTTGATTTCTTAAAGGTCCTTTTCAATTTCGATTATCCAGTTATTCTGACTTTAAGCGAGGAGGCATTATTAAACTTTTTAGTGAGTCTTTCATCATCTATTCTTTGAATATGGCAATCAAACTTCAATCACCTTTTCCAAAAATTGTATCTAATATTTCCTCAATATGTTGATATAATTCCGGAGACCTCCTATTCATCCACACTCCTATGCATACTGGGCCATGGTTTCCCTGAGGACTTCCCTATCTTGTTTTTCGATCATTTTAGATAATGATCTTTCTCGACTGATCAAGGTTTCTGACGTGTGTAATGTTTGAGGCTTAATTATGGTGTTATAATGCTTTAATATAGCGTTGCTTGATACTGATATTTTGTCGTACTTTTCCATGTGGTTCTAAGGCCTACTTGTAATATAGAAATCTCTCTCTGTTTTCCTCATGATTTAATGCAGATTGTTGGATGATTTTCCCAAGTATTTGAAATTATTTACCTGAGTAATTTTGCGAAAATGAGTTACCAGATTTTGTTTGTGTAATTATCGAGTAGATCCTCCGATGTATTGGGTTTTCTTATATGAGTTTTAGATTCGTTTTAGATGCAATTGCACGAAGTTTTCCAGGGACTGAATTCGTTCCTGCCTATTGTTGGATAAAATAATGAGACCTTTTGTGAAGGCCGAACATTTGATATGAATTTTATGATTAACTAGCTTCACGGAAAGTGTCTTGAGGCAACCTCAGATGCTAAATATCTTAGTTATACTGCTGAGATAGATTAAAATCGAACTCTCCCCTGTCTTCAACTTATTAGCGTTATGAAATCAATTATTGTTATTATATGAGATAATATTTGTAAATATTATTTGTTTTAGTGATGTAGCCACACGCCAAATAAATAAATAAATAAATAAATAAATAAATAAATAAATAAATAAATAAATAAATATTGGAATTACAGACATGTACAAATTAGAAGTTGAACAGACCTTTCCAATTTGCTTACTCAACTGATCCTCTAAATTTCACTGCTATACTGCAAACATGTTCCTCATTATGTCTGAACAAATTTTATGAGAAATGCACCCAATCTAACGTCCCATCCTTAAAAAAATATGAATAAATGTCGGTTATAACACAATGACACTTCTACCATACGCAAGCATCGTAAATTTCTACTTGTGTCTTTTCAGCACAAAAATTAATAGCTGAAACTGTGATAAACTTCCACTAAAATATTACAAGGTCAAATCAGACCTACAGATAGCAAAATACACCATGCTACGTTGTAGAATTTACTATAAACATAATTTCGTGTGGCTATTTCTAGCCGAGTGCAGCCCTTGTAAGGCAGACCCTCCGATGAGGGTGGGCGGCATCTGCCACGTGTAGGGAACTGCGTGTTATTGTGTTATGTGTGGTGTGTGAGATGCAGGGATATTGGGGACAGCACAGACACCCAGCCCCCGGGCCATTGGAATTATCTAATGAAGGTTAAAATCCCCGACCCGGCCGGAAAACGAACCCGGGGCCCTCTGAACCGAAGGCCAGTACGCTGACCATTCAGCCAACGAGACGGACTGTAGAATTTACTGGAATACACAGACTATATTTAACTCTTATCAGCTCCCATTTTCTGCTCAACTTCGTCCTCTGTATGTACATGTTTACTGGTTTATGTTACGCAAGTTTTCATAATAATATTTTGCACTTTGATTATTTTATTTCTATTATTCACGTAATTTTAAGAATCTGAAAGACAACACAAAATATATAGCCTTGCAATTTACTGGACAATCTAATAATATGGATTCAGAAAAGTCGCCGAGACTAGAATCTTCGCTGTCCAAAAATCAAGGTCATGTGTTTAGTGGTTGAACACCCTCAGTGCTATCCAACATCCAGATCATCTCCCGTGAAGACATTGAGACTCTCACAGTAGAGCTCAATCAATAAGCCACCAGTTACTGTATTTAGATTTGTGGAGCCTTCCAGCATCAACATGTGAATTTTTTGGTTCGGTGACATCAAGAGTCATAATACAACATGGGGCTACCCAGGTACCGAAGAAAGAGGAGAAGCTGGCGTAGAATGGACAGATTCGTGCAATCTATTTTTACAGCATGATAACAAACTTCCAGTATCATTCAACAGTGCGCGATGGAGGATGTATATTATCCAGATATTAAATTACAGTATCTGCGTAAGCAAACACATATCTCGGTTTTCAGCGAAATCAGTGGGGCAAACAATCCCTCATCGTCCTGTTATATGCGAGATATATGCTGCAATCTGACCGCAGACAGTTCCTTTTCATACATACATCTTCATTACAGACTTTTATGCCTTTCATCGTTCACTCTGCGACTCTCTGTGAATTTACAAAACGCCACCACAAAATTCTGTTTGCAACTAGTTCTGTGGCCTCGTCTTAGTTCAATACATCTTACCTTTAAATCGTTAGAATCTGAGTGCCTTTTCGAAGATGATGTCATTTTAAGAAGGCTGATTGGGGGAAATGTATTATTTCACTGCACGAGAACATTCTGAATATGGAGCGTTTTCCTTAATGTGATGATTATGTAAATATCGTGAAATTTTTCTCGTATCTCAATTCGCTGACGGTGAACACTATATACAGAAACTATTGAAATATTGAGAAACTATCGCGATCTCTTTGACCACGATCATTTGAGATCCGATACCGTCCAAGCTGGGGAAGATTTCTTAAAAGCGATATCAAATAACAGGAGCGATGGGGACACTGATCTAAGGAAGGATAGCCAGAAAGGCTGGAGGTTTCTTAAACGTCTGAGTTGTAACCAACTAGTTACAGAGGGTCATGCGAATGTTACAGCTAAACAGATTGCCCACCAGCTCGTGGAAAATGGTATACCTCACCAACAGACTTCAAAATGTTACGGTCAGAAGAATTAGAGTCTAGTCATCTTATGCGGCTTTTCTGTATGACAGCCATTGGCAGTTGTAAGAGCTGTAAGAGAGTGGGGACACACGACATCAAGTAACAGCAGATTATCCACGAACCTACTACGCTGCCGTAGCATGGGGAGAGGTGTTACTCCCACGTGCTGCGTCCCAGGTGGCTTTTAGGGGGTTCTTACCTGGCTTTCCAGTTGACGTGAGCGAAATAATATAGCTCTCGCGGACCAAACACACAGATCTCTGTGCGTGGAAAGCGAGACCAAGGGATGCTGAATTTTGAACCAAATTACTTTGTGCTTAGTTCCACTATCCTTGTGATTTGTACCACAAACTGAGGAATACCATGTGTCTGTTGGAGGATCACTGTGTATTTATAGTACCCGTGTATAGTACCCATCACTAACACGGAGGCTAACCCTTTGCCTAGATTCGGTTAGAGGATCCCAGGGAGATAAAAGAAGCTAACCTCGCTCGGGTGTTTCAGCATCTGGTTGTGGAAACATGGGTGTGCGTTCCGAGGAACTCCACCGTATAGTACGAGTCCCAGAGATTTGTACAACTATATGACGAACACCATGGGTTGCGTTCCAAGGAACATCTGAAGTCTACAGTAGGTTTTATCTGTCATTAGTACCCACTATGTGAGGAAAACAACGGGAATGTACGGGTCCCTCAGATTTGCACAACTATGTGACGAACACCATGGGATTGCGTTCCGAGGAACAGCACGGGTCTGGGATTTTCCTGACATTCTTACCCACTATGTGAGGAAGACCACGGGATAGAACGGGTCCCTGAGACTTCTGAAACTATGTGACGAACAGCATGGGATTGCGTTCCGAGGAACACCACGGGTCTGGGATTTTCCTGACATTCTTACCCACTATGTAGGGAACACCACGGGATAGAACGGGTCCCTGAGACTTCTGAAACTATGTGACGAACAGCATGGGTCTGGGATGTACCTGTGATAAGTACGCACTGTCAGGAACACCACAGTATAGTACGGCTCCCTGTGATTAGTTCTCACTCTGTGAAGAACACCATGGGATAGGACAGGTCCCTGTGATTAGTTCCCACTCTGTGAGGAACACCACGGGATAGTACGGGTCCCTGACACTTGTACAACTATGTAACGAACACCATGGGCTTGCGTTCTCAGGATCACCACTGGTCTATGTTTTACTTGTCATTAGTACGCACTATATGAGGAACACCAGTACAGGTCCCTGTGATTAGTACCAATATGTGATGAACTTTACGGGATACTACGGATCCCTGTGAATAGTACAAATGTGTGAGGAGCACCACGGTATAGTACGGGTCCCTGTGATTAGTACCACTATGAGAGGAACACCACGGGATAGTACGGGTCCCTGAGATTTGAACAACTATGTGAGGAAGACCATGTGCTTCGTTCCGAGGAGCACCACGGTATAGTACGGGTTCCTGTGATTAGTTACGCTATGTGATGAACATCATGGGTCCGCGTTGCATGGAACACCACTGGTCTAGGATTCACCTGAAATTAGTACCCACTATGTGAGGAACACCACCGGATAATACGGGTCCATGTGATTAGTACCACTATGTGATGAATTCCAGGGGTTTGCGTTTTGAGGAAAACCACAGGTCTGCCGTTTACCTGTCATTAGTACCACAATATGAGGATCACCATGGGTCCGCGTTGCATGTAACACCACTGGTCTAGGATATACCTGAAATTAGTATCCACTATGTGAGGGACACCATGTGCATCGTTCCGAGGAGCACGACGGTATAGTACGGGTCCCTGTGATTAGTTACGTTTTGTGAGGAACATCATGGGCCCGCGTTGCATGTAACACCACTGGTCTAGGATTTACCTGTGATTAGTACCCACTTTGTGAGGAACACCCCTGTATAGTTCGTGTCACTGAGATTTGTACAACTATGTGATGAATACCATGGGTTTGCGTTCCTAGGAAAACCACGGGTCTCGTGTTCACCTGTCATTAGTACCACAGTGTGAGGAACACCATGGAGAATCACGGGTCTGGGATTTACCTGGCATTAGTACCCACTATGTGACGAACACTACGCGATAGTACGAGTCCCTGAGATTTGTACAACTATGTGACGATCACCGTGGGTTCGCGTTCCCAGGAACACCATGGGTCTGGGGGTCACCTGTCATTAGAACCCACTATATGAGGAACACCACGGGATTGTACGGGGTCCTGTGATTAGTACCACTATGTGATGAACACAATGGGTTTGTGTTTCGAGGAACACCACGGGTCTGGGGTTTACCTGTCATTCGTACAACTATGTGAACAACACGACGGATAGTACTGTTCCCTGAGATTTGTACAACTGTGTGAGGTACATTTTGGGTTTGCCTCCGAGGAACACTACGGGTCTGGGTTTTACTTCTCATTAATGCCCATTATGTGAGGAACACCACGTGTGTGGGTTTTACCTCTCATTAGTACCACAGTGTGAGGATCACCGCGGGATAATACGGGTCCCGGTGATTAGTACCAACTATGTGGGTAACACCACGGTATAGTACGGGTCACAGTGATTACTATTCAATATGTCAAGGAATACCGCGGGGTAGAACGGGTCCCTGTGAATAGTACCCACTATGTGGGGAACACTATGGGTTTGAGTTGCCTATGGGTTGCGCCCTTTTGTGTGGAACACCGAATGTTTACGTTATTTTCTAGAAATACCGTTCTCACAACATAAGGTAAATGTCAAGAGTGTTAGCACGACCAGGGATAAAATAAGCAAAAGGACGACTTACGAATTATCCCAACAGAAGGCCGTCGCTGATTGAGGAAGCTCTGGACACAAGAGGCCTAGCGAATCAACTAAAATAAGCATAATTAACTAATTGGCTGAAATAATAACTCAAATTAAATTGATCAAACAAAATTTAATTAGGTAAATAATTTAAGAATTTTCGACCTCAAAACTAGTTTAAAAAAAAAAATCAATTACCACTGCACAATGAACGTGAACACCTTTCAGAATAATTAATCAAGGATATCAATTGAAAAAAAATTATTTTAACACTAACTCAAATTGCCAGGAGGCAGAAAATCTTTTTGAACAATAAACAAACGTAGATCAATAGAAGATTAAAATCTTAAGACAACTATTACTGAAAGAAAGCTGAAATTTCCCTAATGAATTTCTCGGTTACTCCAGGGCTGCATTAAAATTAAATTAAATCCACCAAAAAGCATAACTTCAGTTAACACCATGAAATCATTCAAAACATGGACATAAATCCATAAATAGGATAAATAACCCTAATATTCTCCAAGGTACGGTAGCTTAAACCAAATGAATTAATCAAACTCATCAGAAAAACCTTCCATATGCACGAAGATCCACACCAAAAATCAGCTGAAAATCAAGTTACCAACAATAATTCGATACTCAAATGTCAAATTCAACACAGCATGCCCACGGTATGTTTTCATTCTGTTACACAGAGTGTAACAGATGACGAGCACCGAAATCAAAACAAGCACTTGAAGTACCGAGGAAGTCATTAGAAGCCTTACATTAAAGGAACAATGTTTCTCTGTTAGTAGCCCGACATTTGATTGAAAATATTACAATAATAAACATAACTTGTTTTGTGCACAAAACCTTAATTAACTAAAGTCAAGAAGATAAACAAATGCCATAATGACCATTACAACTTGAAGCCCGAAAATATTACCATATTACAAGATTATTATGAGGACCTGTTTTAGGAAGTCAATTTCTTTTAAAACCACATGCAGAATTTCAATTTTGAAGTTAAATATCTCCGAGTATTAACACTATTAACTAATCCATTCCTTGGTAGCTTTGTTCAGTACAGAAGATGGATGCAACTTACTTACGAGGTCGAAGGAAACAAGATATATTAAATATTCTAAAAGGATAACCAAATGTTCAGGCCTATCGCCTAGATGGACAATCCATCATCCAGGGTCTAATTTCGCGACCATCTCCTCTTCTTGCATCATGATTTTCTACTCTTCTTAAGGCACAATCAGCAGAGAATAGGTTCCAGCGTCTTCAGGTTTAGAAGCAAAAATCAGAACAACTGCTATCTGCATTGTCGACTGACTACGACTGAGAAAGCTTCACTTCTAGCGCCCAGATAGCAGCACAACTTAGCTACCTCGCTGCTTAAATTCAAAGTCGACCGCTAGATAGCACACCATCACCAATTAGAGAAAGTCCATGGAATCCTGAAGTTTGAATACACGGTGGGCCAGACAAGAAAATGGACACATAATCAATATGCATCGTATCATCGCGAAGATTAATTTTAAATCCATTACACCGTGGTTCTTCTTTACTAGCGATAGGTACCTTTATGAGGGGCCATTCACCTAGATTTTCGACCTCTTTAGACACAATGCATAATCGATTCAAGGATGTGCTTTGGAAGCAGCTCCTTGGTCAGTATATACCATTGTTATAAGTTAGCTTCTGGATAGGTGCGCCATTTCGGAGCGGATCCGCTGATTGTTTTAAGTTCATAATAATTGTTCATCGTCGTGTCTATATTTGTATTCGTAGGATTGATTATTGGAATTCTCCTTAATGTTTAATATTCGAGTTGGATCCGCTGATTATCTTGCTTTCATATTAGTCCATTCATTACTCACAATCAAGATATGAATTCCGGTCAGAGGTTGAATATTTGGACTTTTAAATTGTTTTTACATTTCGTATCATTAAGGGCCAAGGAGCTAGATGCTAGGCCTCTTTAAACAATAATCATCATCACATCACGAAGATATGGAGTATACTTGGCTAATTGTTACTCACGTTGCAGTTCCGTCATGAGGAAGGTAATCACTATACAGCTCAGGAGATTTCTGGGTGTGGCCGTTGTATGTTGAGTGCAGTTTGAAATATGTACACACGGCCGAGTAGTAAACAGTCCTTCCTCTATTATACATAACGGAAAGGCGAGGTAAGCTGAGCCACAGCTTGTAGGAACACGTCATTCCACTCGACGGCCACAAGCGTTGCCAGATTCCCACTTTCACGGCAGTTTCATTTTGCTACATCTTCAGAGCTACACCGACAAAGTGTTTTATGTTTCCTTTCAGATAAATTTCTTGCCGCTTCGGATTGCTCTTCCATTTACTGGATGCCACACCTTCAGTACTCTACTGACCTTCATACGGACCGGATTCCTGGGAATGCCCCGCTCAGTTTCCGGTGGGACATTGGCAACTACTAACGCAATTCGACCACGGCATACAGCGAAGACACCGGCCGTGAAAAACTAAACCGAGAGTCTCAGAGAGTTCAGGAAGCTCTCGAGCCTAAGGAGCAGGCAGTGGTGAAGTGACTGCCCGCTTCACCAAGGACATCTTAAAACATCTTCCTTCCAACATATTTACACAAAACTCTAAATTCTCTTGGTTTCTTGCCTGTAGCTCCACATCTCCCTTGCTAGTGTCCTGGCCAGGCATAGTTCACCATCTTTCGGGTCCCAACGTGTACGCTCTGGGTGCACCTCAACTCGCAATGAGAACGAGACGCCCCGGGAATGCGGAGCCGCACAGCAGCGCGGCCCATCTTCCCTCGGTCCGCACGAGGCGGGACCTTCACTTTCATTGCGCCTTTAGGTTTAGTGTCAACCCAATGACTCGCGCACATGTTAGACTCCTTGGTCCGTGTTTCAAGACGGGTCGTGAAATTACCCGAAGCTTTTGCTTCGCTGCCGGGAGTCTTCAAGATTTTTCTGTCGGAGGCATCCCCAAACCAACAGCTGAGCGGGGCCGGAGCCGGGCCGGAGGTCCGTCGTCCATGCCACGCGCCCTCGCTTGTCAGGGGCCGGACGCCTGCCCCGAAGGGCGGCGAATCAACTCCGCGCACACATACCGTCGAGCCGTCGGCCGGAACACCGGGGGTCTGTCCGACGAACACGCCTTGCGACGCGGACGAACAGGCTTCACACCCAGGCCTTAGACCGACACCCAACGGGTCGCAACGTCCAACGAGGGGAGAAGTGCGGCCCACCGACCTCCCCACCACTACCCGGCCGAGCAGAAACCTGTTACCACCCTGACGCCGGATTGCTCCGTGCAGGGGGACAGACCCATCTGGCCAAAGCAGGGGAAGAGGCGCGGATAAGGCTTGAATCTCCCCGGTTGAGGTATTTTCGGGTTTCTCACGTTTACCCCCGAACGGTTTCACGTACTCTTGAACTCTCTCTTCAATGTTCTTTTCAGCTTTCCCTCACGGTACTTGTTCGCTATCGGTCTCGTGGTCATATTTAGTCTTAGATGGAGTTTACCACCCACTTACGGCTGCATTCTCAAGCAACCCACTCTAAGGAGAGATCCTCCCGGAAGCCGCAGCGGTCTCTACGGGCCTGGCACCCTCTGCGGAGCGTGGCCCCATTCAAGAAGGACTTGAACTCGCCGCAGGTTCCCGGGATAAGTGGACCCTCCCAAACACCACATTTCTCGGCAGGGTGAACCTGCGAGATTCGGTGCTGGGCTCTTCCCTGTTCGCTCGCCGTTACTAAGGGAATCCTTGTTAATTTCTTTTCCTCCGCTTAATAATATGCTTAAATTCAGCGGGTAGTCTCACCTGCTCTGAGGTCGTGTTTGGTTTGTGCGTGTCGTACAAAATGTTCGGTCGCTGCACACACAGCACACACTTTCAAGCTTGGTCGCGGAGCAAGGGCGGCGCTGCGCGGACCAACCCTCCCGTCTCACACACTCTCAGTGGTGGTGTCAACCGGTCCAGCTCCACCGGGGTGAAGATCTTTTCAGGAGACGCGGCGGCGGCCGTGGCCGCACGAACCGCGACGCATCCACCCTTCGAACGCAATGTCGCGTTCAGTTTTAGCAACCGACCCTCAGCCAGGCGTGGTCCGGGAACAGAATCCATCGAAATGGTGCCTTAAATGAAGACATCTAATTTTGACACAAAGTAGAGGCCCATTTCAACCAGGACCGATGTTCCTATCATAAGGGTATTGCTGACTTAATTTGACGATAAAGATCAGGGGGCTTGATAGCCTATTATCATTGTCGCTGAGGTGGATGCGGTTGGAGTTCTGGCCACGGAATTCGGGAGTTATACGAAGTACGTCCAGAAAGTAAGTTCCGTTTGGTAATAAAACTAAATTGTGTACAGATACACAAAAATTATTTATTGCACAAAATTCCACAACTCTTAAACTACTTTTCCACTAAAGTGCCGAAATTTTGCAGGCATTTGTCATAGCGGGGCGCACGTTTTTGTATACCTTCTTCATAGAAGTTTGCCGCCTGTGTCTTCAACCAGTTGGAAACAGCACTAATTGTAAACCTGCGGTTTTCCCGGATCTTGTCATCAATCGCGTGAACCAGTTCTTCTGTAACCAAAGATGGACGCCCACTTCGTTCTTCATCGTGCACGTCACTACGTCCTTCATTGAACTGTCGGACCCACCTTCTCACCATTGAATCACTCATCGCATTTTGTCCGTAAACGTCGCAAATTTGCCGATAAATTTCAATTGGTTTCACTTTCCTAGCATTCAGAAAACGAATCACAGATCTGATTTCACAGGTGGCGGGATGTTCAATCAACACCGACATTGTAAACAAGCACAGCAAAGCGTACGTGGCTGACAGCGATCTCAAAATGGCACACGCTTCTTCTGCTTGATACAGAGCATCTACCGTGAATGTGCGGACCTGCGATCGCAGCGCTGCAGCGGAGATAAATTGAAACGGAGCTTACTTTCTGGGCGTGCCTCGTAAAATGAAGACATCCTCTGGTTCGGATTCCACATTACACTAGAAACCCTTGGTCATGATCAAGGTATATATGTTCATGAAAGACAGGAAGTTTCCTTGCAGAAGAGACTAATTCATCTTGGTGTTGCTTTATTCCCAGTTGTCCAGAGACTTCTTTGGTTACATGGTAAATTGACTATACTATATGATATTGGTCTGGATGAAAAGATATACGAAACGTTGCCAACCTGTATTAACATCAGTTCGCATCTCTTAAGGTTGATAACACCAACGCCTGTGCTATTGAAATAAAGCAATGGATGAGGCAAGGCTCTGTTATAACTCCACTCCTCTTCAATAACTTCTATGAAAGGGTGCTTTTCTGATATCAGTATTGTTAAAGGAATTATGAAAAATAATCTGCCATATGCGGATGATACCCTTCGGTTTGCAATAAGTGCTGAAGGTCCACAGATATTAGCGAATTGTGTGGTCAAACAGAGTTGTGCGTTTAAACACGAAAAATACTAACTTAATGATCGTAAGAAAACATGTCATTCAACCTATAAAGTTGAGAGTAGCTGGCACATCGCTAAAGCAAGTCCAGTATATTAGGTCTCTCACCTGCATACTTGATCACAGCTTGAGCAGACCTGTTGAAACACTATGTCCCAAAGACTGCCTTCAAGAGAATTATTTAAATCCTCTGTAACAGGGACTTCATTTTCTCCGTCCATGTTTACTTCGGTGCTGTGTATCTCCTGCCTTACTTAATGTTGTTGAGGCCTGAACACCATCCTTTGAGATGTGGGGCTACAGTACTCCGAGCTGGAGGTCACGTACAATATCAGAATCAATATCATTCGAAATTTTTTTTGCTAGGGGCTTTACGTCGCTCATCCGAAATTATGAGGTACTGCAGTGGTCTACACGTTTAGAGAATAATAAGTTAAAACCAGATCCATGCTTTTCACGTGAGGAATGAAGAAGCATCTTGAAACTAGCAGATCAGGTGGATGGAAGAGGTACTGGAACACAGTGATACACCTATGTACCTGTGGCCACACTTTGCAAGTATCAATGCGCCAACTCCGAAGCAAAACTTCTCTCTCACGATGCTTTGACATGATCAGGCTGGGCTCCTCATCCAGATCGCCTGAAACTTGCGAAACTTGAATAGAAGTTGCTCCGTAACTACGGAGAGCCCTGGACGACGTGGAAGTCTTCAAAGAGAGTGTGAATTGCGACAACGTAAAGAATAACATCCACCTGATACTAGTGCTCATATCTGGCACTAGGCAGCACCACTGTACTATGTATAATCTCTCTTGTAATTTTTACTGTATTATGCGACTGACACAAATAAATAAATAAATGACCCCCTTTAGTTTATCTCAAAGATATACTTTAAGGAAAGAGGTGTAGTAGAAGAAGGAGAAAATCTTGGCTACGGACTGTACGAGAATGGTATGGACTCGGTACCCCAACTTGCTGAGGACAAGGGTCAGATCGCCCCGATGACAGCCGACATATGATAAGGATATTGTAGAAGAAGAAGAAGAAGATGAATCATTGCTAGATTTATATTGTGAATATATCTGTACAACGTAGAATGGAATAAGCCTGAATTATTCCGCCTCGTGTGGCTTAAATACTGTTTAAATAATAGACATGGCCTAACTGTCACTGCTGAATGTTTCATACGGCACAGCGACACACGGCGCACTTCCGTCTCGGAATCCAAGAGAAACAGTGCTTCGCGATGGCGTGGTGGAACATGAACCACGTTTCATAGCTAAGTCTAATTCACGGACTAAAATGTTCGACGTTCTAATACAGATAAAATATGAGGATCATGAAGTATTTAATGTGCAAATGTACAACGTACAGTATGATAAATATATGATGCACAGTATTGTAGTACCAGTATATAGTACCGGTAATATACAGCGTTTTCTTCCTCATTACGCGCTTACAATGGTACTAAAAGCAATCAATTTTTCCGTTAAATGCACATTAAAACAGTAACTAATGTGAATAATTATAAAATAATTAACGAAATTTAAAAACAGTTCAAAATAGTTATTCTATATGTACGTAATCCAGTTGCAAAAGTAGTCTAAATAAGTGGACCAACTTGAATAATTATAAAATGAGTAATTAAATCTCAGAAGAGCCCAAGTTCGGTATTATGTGTACAGTAACACACTTGGTCTATTCCAGTTTAAAATTTTACTTCGAATTGAAGTTTAAAAAAAGTAATTTTAGAAACTTTTGCACTTGGCAAACGGAAGCGACTTTCTCTTATAATATGACCCTGCTTTGAGAACAATAATGTAATGTTTCCGTGTGAAAGACCTTACATTGTGGAGTGCATTGTTATTTTAATCACTTGACTCGCGATTCGGAATATAAAGAGTCTCGGCTTATCTTCAGGGCAATGTCACGCGGAGTGTTTCTATTGTGGCGAGGAGATGATCAAAGCACCGTCACTGTTTCAAAGCTCTGCTGTTCCGAAGCATCGATGGTTCCTGTTCACGCGACGTGACACACGAAGTGATCTCAATGTTTCGAAACAGTGAAGCCTTGATGTGTTGATTGCGCCGGCACAGTGTTTCGAAGCCTACTGGGCCTACGGTATAAATGTAAGGTAATCTAGAGGCACCTTCTCTGAAATATAAATGCACATTTTTCGCTTATGAACATTGAGAGTGGATGGCAGATGTTCATACATCTCAGTAGCTTGTACCGTCACGCAGGAGTGTTGGCAGATATCCACCTCGTTAATACGGGGTGCATGACAGTACCTCGAAGTGTTTCGTCGTAGATAAGTACAGAAATATTACGGCAATCACCTCACAACACGATGGCAGCTGCTTTAAAATTGGAGATATATTTCTTTCTCTTCTACTGTTTCTTTTCAAATATTAAATTTTACACTTTGCTAAACAAATAACAATTCAGGTACAGATCTGGCTTGTTAGCTTGGGTACAATGTTTGAAAAATTAGATAACAATAATTTAACAATATGAGCATGAAGCTCCCTAATTACAATTTTTAAATCAGCGCTACTGATCCTTTCAATCAACTGTCAAGGAGACGGATCTTTCAATTTCTACATCAGGGGAAGAGCTTTTTGTTCTACAAATTCACATTTTTGTAGACTATTCTCGAAATTTACAAGTTCCTGGCCTATCCAGGCACAAGTTACATTTAACAAAATGAAACAGTACTTCCTGTCCTAACTGCTCAGCAGTCTAACTGCCTAAAAATGAAATGAATGATGTTAACTGTAACAGGGGCAACAAGTACCCATCCTACCTGACCTTTGGTAAAAACAAAAGGTAAAGTTACTGGCCGAAAATTTAAATGGTAAGGAGGCGAACACATTCACTACTTGATATTTACATAAAATTCTTAAAACCCTATTTGGGCTTATGGCCCGACGTTAGAGAGGTGACTACATGGAGAAAATATTTAAGTTACAGAAATGCCAGGTGGATTTTAACGGTTACAAAATCATGGTCACCTCAATGTCAACTTGAGAGGGAATACATGAGAGTTACTCACTCTCTATTCTCTGATTATGGTTAAGTTATTTTGACTTGTTTGAATTTTACATTTAAAGTTTGAAATATACGTTTGACAAAATAAAAGTGACATTACTAACGGTTTGAAACTTTCCTCTCAAGCTAGCTCTCAAAACTATCACATAGTTAAGACGAAACTGCCATTATCTCGAGCTCGTGGACCTCCAGAAGATGGACGAGGGAGCCTCCGTTACGTACACGCTCTAGACTGGAGCGGTCACAAAGGACATCATGGCTCATCAGCCCTCGGCTTTTATAGCGGAGAGGAAAATCCAGGCCCTGACACACCCCGAATTCTTATTGGTTAATTTAATAAATATCAGAAATTTTTTGATTGGTCGATAAATAAATATACAACATTTTTCAGCGGCCAACGCTTTAAACGTGTGGGAAGAGATAGCAGTGTTGATA